>NW_020837973.1:1597529-1651551 GCF_003676395.1 Aethalodelphis obliquidens
AAATAAAGGCTGAGCTGAGCTGAGCCAGCTCTGAGCCCAAGGGAGAAGGACAAGTCAGCAGTACTGATCCCGTGTGTATGCAAACTGCCTGCATTTTGTCCACCGTGGGTTCGCTGCATGAATTTGCATATTCTTCAGTTCTTCAAACCTTCAGTTTGATGTTCTTCAATACAATACTACTTATCCTGACGACTGAGTTTCTGGCACCACTAAATGTTGTGCCTGAGATGCTGTGGGATGAATTGTATCCCCACCTCCACTTCTATGTGACCTTCTATGGACATAGGGTCACGGCAGATGTAATTAGTTAAGATGAGGTCAAGCTGGATTAGTGGACCCCTAACCCCACAGGACTGGGGTTTGGAAAGGAGAGGAAGTGTGGACACAGACACACACAGGGAGATACCTGTGAACGTGAAGGCAGAGATGGGGCAATGCTTTGAAGGAACCATCGCCAAGGATTAAGGAACAAGGAAGAAGGCAAGGAACACAGGTGGTGGCCAGCACACCCCCAGAAGAAGGAGAGCAGCCTGGGACGGATTCCGGCCTCCTAGACACCTAGATGTCGGGCTTCTGACCTGCAGAGCTGTGAGAGAATCAGCCTCCGTCGTCTCAAGCTGCCTGGTCTTGGCTACTTTGTCAGCGCAGCCCCAGGCTGCGGTCCACCGAGTGTGTGCCTCCCTCCCGCTGTCCCAGTCCCGCCGCATCGTCTGCTTTCCCACGGCTCCGGAGGGACCCCGAGCACCCCGACAGTGGCCGCCAGGGTGAAGGACATGGGTGCTGGGGTAACACCCAGTGGGCACTCCAGATCTGCTGTGCTCTGGCTGGGTCTCCAGCAGTTCCTTGGCCTCCACGCGCCCAGCCCTGCCCTCTGTACGCAGTGACGAGGATATGACCCACCCCCAGTCTTGCAAGGGTTACTTCTCAGGTCTCTCGTGGGGAGGGGGACTCCGTAAGAGAAGGCCGGCCATCCTGTGTCAGCATCAGTTCACTGGAGCGGCTGAGGCAGTGGACACCTGTGTCCCCAGGTGAACGCTGGCGCCGTCGCTGTGGGGGAACAAAGGATGCTGGGCCCGGAGGAGTCAAGATGGGATCCAGGTCCGGGCGGTGTTTCTCTTCCTCCCGTGGGAAGGCCCCTCCCTGCGTGTGGGGTGCAGGTGTCTGTAGCTACACAGGACGTGAGACTCAGCCGTGGCGCACGGAGGCCGTCAGATGGGAGGAGGTGTGGTGAGCGGAGAGTTCCCTGACGCAGAGGAAGCAGCGCTGGGAGGAGGGGCCCTGGAGACGGGCGGGCCGCCACACCCGGAACGCTGCGCAGGCGACGCTCTGGCCGCGTCTGCAGCCCAGGGCCGCCCGTGATCACTGCCGGGGCGAAAGCACAGCCGGACCGGGCCCACAGGTCCACGCCCAGAGCACAATGCACGCCCCTAGGACTTGGACCGCGCCGTGGAGAAAGGCTGGACCCTGCGGAGGGACAAGGGCTGAGGGCCGCCCCGGCTGGTCCAGGCCCCAGAGAGCCCTGCCCCATCTGCTCGGACACCGTTCCCACCCAGCCTCCCTTTGCCAGGCTCTTCTGGGTCACACAGGGGAAAAGTGAAGAAGCAAAACGGTTTTCACCCCCTGCTCTCAGCCAATCGTTCTGTGCCTCATCCTCTCAGGCCCTGAGGGTCTGCGTCTCCATCTCTTACCTGAGAGTTTCCTTAGATTCATCCCCACCCGGTGGGTCCCGCAGTCCAGATGTGGTAGAACCTTCGCTGTGCACAGAGGGCTGGGGCCGCGTGACCTTTTCCAGAGGTGGCTTCCGGATGTGGTCCTCGTCCAGGCCGGACTGAGCTCACGCCTCCATGGGCTCTGTGTTTGCCCCTTGGCCAGACTGCTGTCCTCAGCTGCCTTCGCTGCTCAGGAGCGGCCCTGGCCTCTGTTTCCATGGGGGGATCAAGACCCCTGTCCTGACTGTGCTTTACGGAAGAGCACGTAAACCTGTGCTTACTGAGGTCTCCCTTGACTTGTCTCCCCCGCAGAAGTGGCCCTGACAGCCTCCAGGTTGTATATAAAATTTGAATTTCTCGTCCTGGTTACCAGATTCCAGCTGTTTGGTTGGCTAGTTAAGGATGCCCACGGTCAGAAGGTGCTAAACGTACTTTTTCATCTCGTTGTGATTTGCTTTCCCACCCGATGGTTAGAGTAGGGTGCAGGGCTTTGTTCAGGGTGTCACGATCGCGGTAGGACCCAGACTTACTGCCCTAAAGTAGGGTCCGGAGCAGGACAGGCAAGGCAGCCCACCGAGGCTTTAGTCCCCAGCAAGCTTGAAGTCGCTGCACAGACGCGTGCTTTGATTTCCTGTGTATTTGGTACACCTGTGCTGGCCCTTGCACGTGCTTGAATACTATTTTGTTGCACGGTTGGGGTTATATTACCCTTTCTACTTAGGAATCGAACTGAATTTTGTACATTTTACGGCAAATTGTTAATTTGGTCGTTTTCACCTGGTCCACACCCAAGAGCTCTCTTGTCTTAAGTTCTTTGCTTTGAATAAAGACTTTTTTTCCTTTGACATTTGGCTGCCAGTACATTAATTTCAGACTTAAACCTGGTAGCTTTCCTCATTAACTTGATCCATGCTACAGGAGCTGGGCGGAGGGAGGGAGTCTCTGATCGTGACGGCGGAAATGACCTTCCACATGCCTCTCCTAGAGGAAGCCCTGATCTCCGAGATGCAATTCCATTCCTCTCTCATCCTT
This sequence comes from Aethalodelphis obliquidens, assembly GCF_003676395.1. Taxonomy (NCBI): domain Eukaryota; kingdom Metazoa; phylum Chordata; class Mammalia; order Artiodactyla; family Delphinidae; genus Aethalodelphis; species Aethalodelphis obliquidens. The sequence goes on from NW_020837973.1 coordinate 1,600,271, forward strand.
TGACTTTTTTTAAGGAAAAAGATCAAATGCTTTATACCAGTATCAAGTTTCCATAACCATATAGGATAAATATAAACCCCCGAGGGGCTGCGTCACCCGGAGGACGGCACCTTCTTTCTGGTTGTGCCTGGTTATGGGTCTACGTGCAAGTCAGAAAGTCAGTTGCTCTGAAGCAACTGCCTTGATTTTAAAACTTGGTCCTGGATGGGAAAACGCTGGGCAGATGATGGGTAAGTCTTCCCCGTCTGTGTTTCTCGCTGTCTCCTGTGCTCCTACTGTAGGGTCACAAGGCAGGGCCACCTCTTGTGATACAGAATTCCTAAAAGTATGGGTGATTTAACCAGATCAACTTACAATAACAGTCTGTCAAGAAGTGCACTTTAAGTACATTCAAAGTTATCTTTGAGTGAGGTGTCCTCTTTAAATACTGTAATTCCCATAATACCTTAACAAAAGCTCCATTCATAGTCCTGACGGTATTGTAATGTTTGACCTCACCCCAAAAGTAAACATCACTGCCAAAGCCTGCCTAAGAGCCTTAAGCATATCTATCATCCAGTCGGAACTGGTGACAATCATGGCTTCTTTGCATAAGCAGAGGGGAGTTCTACCCACAGCACTCCTAGGGCTCAGTTATACAGGAGCTCCAAGAAAAATATCCCGCAGGAGGCTGAGAGAACCTCATTGAATGAGTCCTAACGTGTGCCCTGAGCACCCGTAATCATCCCCTAAGAGCACGGGTGCACGCAGTGACGTGGTCAACACCGTTCTGAACTAACATCTCTTCACAGGCTCCGTGGTACCAAGTTGACTGCTTAGAATTAAGCAGCGTATGTTTCTAAGATCCAAGGAAAACTGAGGCTCCTGTGCTGAGGTCCATCCTTTTTTTTAACTTTTTATTTTATATTGGAGTATGATTGATTAACAATGTTGTGTTAGTTTCAGGTGTACAGCAAAGTGATCTAGCTGTACATATACATGCATCTATTCTTTTTCAAATCCTTTTCCCATTTAGGTTGTTACATAATATTGAGCACAGCTCCCTGTGCTACAGAGGACGTCCTTGATGGTTATCCATTTTATACATATCAATGTGTGTCTTTAGATAGAACCCCACACACATCAGGCATAAATCTGTCCATCAGGTCCTGCAGAGCCCAGGCCATTCCTGGTTGGACACATAAACCCTCCTGACGCTGGGTCGTGTTCTGGCTGGTTCTCAGCCACTTCAGCTGCAGTCCCTTCCCGGTGGTGCGGAAACATGTAGCAGACGCTTTCCGGTACGGGCGCCGTCTTCACCAGACACTTCTTCCCTTTGGGGCAACTTCTGTGTTGCTGGATTCACATCTGCCCACCCCCCCACCCCCCACTCACTCCGTTCACTTGGAATTCCGATAGCAGAGAGAGTGATTAACCAGCGGCGCCTCTGCACTCCCAGTTTCAGACTCAGCAGGTCAGAAAAGCTGTCTCCACGACCAGAGATATGAAAAGTGCAGGTCCCAGGTGAGCACCCCAGGTCCCAGGCAGGGCAGCCCCAGAGTCCAGGTGGGATGGCTGGCTCTAGTTTGGATACCCTTGATCTCTCCATTTCAAGCTCCTTACTTGTTTGCAAGATGTGTGTGTGCTCTCTCTCTCTCTGCTCTTTAGAAAGGCAGTATCTTTTACGGGAAGCAAAATTTCCCAAGAGCAAGCCTGTGCTCTGTCCCTGGACAGATGCCCGAGTCCAGCTATTCTGTTCGCACTTGAATAAAGCCCACGTTGCAGGGACTGGACTCCAGGCAGGTTTTGAACTTGAGGCTTCTGGTTTTTTTTTCTTTGAGAAGAAATTTAAAAGATGTGAAGTACCTGTAACTGTGTTAGTTCTTATGGACAAGGCAAACAGTAGGGGCGTCAGGGCGGCCCTGGCTTCCTCAGCACCCGCAACAGATCCCCATATGCAGGCGCGGGCCCCCCCGCCGCCCCCGGCTCCTTGAGCGTCGGGCATCTCATGGCCGGGAAACGCTGGCTTCTCCTCCTGCCTGTGCCCTCCTGCCTGTGTGGCCCGTACAACAGTGCCGTGCCCAGTGCTGGGTCCGTTGCCCTCGGACACTGGTTGCTATTGTGAGGCTCTGAACGCAAACATTAACCTTCATAAGAGAACCAGAAGTCAGTTTCTCTAGTGGGATTGTGTAAATCGGCTTCCTCAGCAGAGACACTAACTGACCCCCAGCCACAACACACATTGTGCCCAGGACTGTGCTGTTTTGACGCTTTCATCTTCTCCAAATTCCTGCCCTGAGTGCATCTTCTTGCCACATCAGTTGGTGGAAGCTTGGTGTATGGAATGACCAGGCTTTCGAGGGCTGAGGAAACAGAACTCCTCATATTCTAATTCAGTCCCGTAGACACAGAACTCTCTAGAAATGGCTTATGATAAATATTTCCACATTGTTCAAAGTCAAAAGTTTGGAAATGTAGGCTATGCAAACAACCCAGCCTCGGGAGACCCGGGTGCAGTTCATGTAGGTGAACTCACTCAGCATCGGGAAAAACCGGGGCACAGTTCACACGTGTTCTGGCGGCCACGCCAAGGCTGTTAAACTTGCTATTTTTATTAGGATTCCATCCAAGCGAAGTGCGCTAACAGATCCTAATATCAGATAGCCCTCCTTCTCCCAGATCCCAGTAACTAGCAAGGCATGAAATCATCCTCTTATAGGAGTTCCCAACCGGACCAGGGGCTTCTTGAAACAGGGAAGGAGTGGGGGTTAGGAGCAGGTCAGCTGTGACTGGGCCAGGTCCCTGCCTTCCCTGCTCTGCACCTCTGAGCACCTTATACCTGCCAGAGAACAGAAAACAAAGGAAGAGGAGTGCCCAGTAGCTGACTGAGGACAGTCCCCCCATGAGGTTCTGAGTCAGCCTGCGGAAGGACGGGACGGCGTCCTAGGGTCTCTGAGTGACACGGACACTCAGGGGCCTCCTTTGCCCGTGGCTCCCAACCTCGTCCTTCCTGCTCTCCTGTGCCGACCTCAAAGCCCTCAACCTGCCCCAGGCTTCCAGGCAGTGGCCGGTTCCATCACTGCAGCTCCATCACCTGTATGGGAGCCCGAGGGTCACGACGGGACCAGTGTGGCTGCAGGGACGAGACCTGTGTCCAGACCCAAGCAGGAGGGACCTTTGGGAAGGGGAGGGTTCTGGTCCTTCAGAAGCCACTCCGGGCAGTGAGCCCCTGGCCTCACAGCCCTGGACAGACCCATCCTGCTCTCGGGTCCCGTAGGAAGACACCAGGGATGCAGCACTTCGGGAAAAGAACGACTCACCCCTCCTTCCCAAACCTCAGTCCCCCACTTGAAATCTGGTGATGTTAAGGGGAAGAGCTGGTGGCCAGGATATGGCCACATGACTTCCAAGAGTTTGCACTTTGAGTTTAGATCCAAAAGGTTTAGATGTCCCTTTAAATGTCCTTCTGAATCACCAAGAATGAACTTCCTTCTCTTTTCCACAGGAGGGCATGCTGGTGTGGGGTCACCATCATTTCTACTCCTGCTTTGGCCCCTGAGCTAAAACGATGTTGTGATATTTAGGATGAAAAGAGGGAAGAGCCTGTGGAAAACAGATTTCCCTGAACGTCGTGATGTGGGTGGGAGTTAAGTTTCTCATTTCTGCAGAAAGCCTTTTCCAATCCCTGCTTTCAAGGCAAGACTCTGGTGCCGCCTTTCAGAAGAGTCTAGAGTAGCACCCGAAGCAGAGTGAAGCATCTGCGCTCCTTTCATCTTGGCAACCGTCTTCGGATTAGGGCTCAACGGCATTCTTTCTCTGCCGTCATTAATTTCCGCCTTGAACATGCTTTTTCTCTCTCTGACAAAATAGTGATTCTACTTGAGCTGCTGCTGAGTATCTGGCTGTATCAGACCTGAAAACCGTAATTTGAAAAAGGTGAGCCCTCTGCCTTAGCGAAGGCCCAGGCTGCCTGTTTCTTTTATCAAAGACAGGTATGAGAGGGCTTCTTCTAAATTTAAGTGGACACTGTTTGCCCAGGGATTTGAAATTCTGTAGAATATTAAAGGCCCACTTTTATCTTTAAAATCTACTTCTAAAATCTGTTCTCTGTGGGCCTGTTTAATCCCTGGATGATTCTAAGCGATATTAAATGGCGAGAGAATTAGACCCAGCATGAATCACTAAATGGAAATGCATGTTTTAAAAATAACTGATTCAGGTGGGTGTTGTGAGAAGAGCACATCGTGGGAAGAGCAGCGGCTGAGTCCCAGGCTCGGCACCAGCCCTGCGTAAGCCGACCTGCCGGTCCCCGCGCGGGAAAGGGCCCAGCGGGGAAGGCTGGGGCTGCCCGCCCTGATGGCGGTCACTGTATGCATTGCTCTGTAACTGGTAAATGGTGAAGAGGCAGCAAAAGCCAGAACCAGCAAGTGAAAACAAAGGCCGCTGGGCCTCTCAACATGGTGTATGGGGATAAAACAGGAAAAAGTAAATTCGTGAACAACCATTGCACAATTGTATTATGTTTTTTCTTTATTCTTATCCTCGAGAGCATTGACCACTGCCCTTGCCCACGTGTGAGTGCCTTGCTCTTTCTGCTGGTCCACCGTCTCCCACCACAGACATCCTTGGCAGCCGTGGCACATGAACTGCTCTGCTGGGATGGGGCTGCTACAGGAATCCCAGGCTCCGTGTACCTGAACGGAAGACTGTGGGTCCCTGGGCTTTTGTGTGGAACTTCATGAAGAGTCCAGGAGGCCAGGCTCCTGCATCTCCCCAAGGGGGACCGGGCAGGAGGCGTGGACACGCCTGGGGTGGGTGCCAGGCCGAGGGCAGGGCCTCCACTGTCGTCCAGGGGAGGCTGCCTTCCAGGAAGGGTCCCTGGGTTCACCTGCTCAGGCCCGTCTTGTGGAAGCACTAGCCATACTGCATCTGTTGCATTTCTTTTGAGATTCGGGTCCACGTTGTCCTGGCTGCACTCGCCCATGGAACACAGAGACCTGGGAATCACCAGGTGGCCGGAGCTCCCCTGAGGGGGCGGGCGCTGTGTGGTCTCTCCCCACATGCATGAGCTCCCCAACCCCGGCTGTCGTGGGAACAGCTTCCGGACAGCCAAGAGGTGAAGGACATCACAGCACCGAGGGACAGACACAGGCCAAAGGGCCGCAGCCACAGGGCTGGCTGGTCCGGGGCCTGGAGCCCAGGGCTGGGAGGAAGACAGAGGTGGACGTGTCAGGGGAGGGAGGAGGACACTGGCGCTCAACAAGAGGGCATCTGGCACTGGACACACTCTTGGTGTCAGGACTGGTGAGTCAAGGCCGGTGGTGCCACAGAGCATCCTGACAGGGGCCAAGGGCCAGCCCACCTCCAGGAACAGCCCGGCCCAACGTTTCAGGGGAGCTGGGGGACCTCAGCTGGACCTGCAGGCTGTGCCACAGCTGGACCCCACCAAGATCTGGGTGTTACTTTTCCCTGGTTCGTGGGACCCCGAAAGAATCGCCCAACCTCCAGAAGCGTCCATTTCCTCCCCCATAAAATAGAGCCGTGATCAGAGCTCCCACCTGCGAGAGCTGTTGGGCTGAGCGAATGTGATGACAGAGGTGAAGCCGCAGCCCGTGCCGGGTGCGGTGAACCTGAGGCGCCGTCAGCATCAGCTGAACGCTACTTTCACAAACACACACAGGAAACGTCCCAAGCCTGCTGATCTCCTTGGTTAGCAACTACAAAAAAAATACTTTCGAAAGATCTTTCAGGTGTGTCTGTAATGTGGTATAAAACTAAATAAATAAGCAAACAAATACACCGAATAACAAACAAACATCCCCCCCAAGGGCCTTCTCCCGCCAACAGTGGGTTCCTGTTAATAAAAGCAAGGAAAGCAAACTCAGGACAGAGGTGGTTAGTATGTTTGCACAGGAACTTTCTTCTTCTATGAAAAATGTGGCTTTCGGATAAAACATAGGAGGTGTGCGCTCGGTACTTGGGGAGAAACGGCGGGGTGCTTTGTCAGGTGGACCCAGAGTGATCCATGGGCTGGCTGGGACTCTGAGGTCAAAAGCGACGAGACCAGGAGAACAAGCCCGCACATCAGACTGTGTTCACATTCCTAACGACTCCAGGCAAAGTCACACACCGTGCACGCAAACACACTTGCAGAGAAAGCCAGCCCTAAAGGACTTCTATTTCTCTTCTGCAAAACAATGCACCATTCTGTTTTAGTTTTCAGTTGAGTGCTTCTTTCTTTCCCGGTCATGGCTCCGCCTCGGGACCTGTTACTTTGCCAGGGGAAGTACCACCCACACAACCTATTTTTGCAACATTATTTTAATCTGGCCGTAGCTCAGTTAATGAAAAAGATCGGAATCCTGGAATCACGTGGAATCTCATACTTTGCTATAGCACAGACTTGTCAGCCTTGCCTTCGTGCGGCGTCATATCCACAGCATCCTTAAGCAAAATGACAGGCAAGAATTAGCACCACACACACTCACGGGTGGAAGCAATTCTGCTACAGTCAAGAACACAGCACAGATGGTGCTAAAAATCATAAAAGCCCTTAATATTTCTCTTCCTAACCCTCTAGACTGTGCTGTGCCACGAAGCTTAGACTCTCACTCCAGGGCAGGGTCCTTGAAGAGTTCAAGCTCGTGTAATAACTAATGCACTCTCAGACGATCTGTCTCCTATGTACTTGAACTCTTTAACACAAAGGCCCCGGTAAAATGCCACTCCCATAAGAGCACATTAATAGCCATCTTTTCATAAACAGCTTCAGAAAATGGAAGGGACGCCTTTGAACATCTTCAAAGAGACACTCTATTTTCATGCAGACTTGAATTTGCAGTTGCACAAAAAGATCAACAGACATTTATCAAACCTTTCACAGTGTAGATTTTTATCTGTGGATCACAGCTCCTTGTGTCCCCTGCAACTATTTTAAGTCCCCGGAAGTAGCTTCTAGGCGAAACTACCCCCAGCCCCACCGCCCAGGACTTTTTCCCAGGAGCAGAAGCACACCTTTCCCACTCACCTGCATCATGCAAAGCCTCTCTTTGTCCAAAGCCAGCGGCCAATGGCTAGCTCCAGTTCGTTCTGCTCTGAAGAAAGCATCTTTAAAAATGTTGAGCAAACAAACGGCTGTCCCAGTTATCACTTAATCCTTGATTTCTCTTCACCAACAGCAGATGAAAATGAGAGTGGAGTCACGTGTATTTACAACAGTTCTCGTCATCGTAACTGTCCCAAAGGACACAGCCTTGAACATAAAATATCTAGAAGGGCCATGTGGAAATACATAAGTCACAGCAGAAATTGTCCAAAAATTGTGACCCCGATTCAGATACTTTCTTATAAAGACCCAGACAAAGCACCATGTGCACCCCTTCTGGGTTTGCTTCTGATTCTCTGTCCTCCTAGTGTCCACCGGCCACCACTCCTCATGTACAAAGTCCACAGAGTCCTAAACTGAGGGTTCTACAGGGATGTCTTCATTTTTGTTGGTTGGTTTGGTTTGGCTTGACCCACAGCCCTCCTGAGAATGATGAAATGTCTACCTGGGTCGGGTTATTTTACTGAATAATCAGATTCCACTTATTTTACTTTGGTTTTAAAGCATCCGGGTGAGAGGATGAGAGGCATTGGCCCTTCAGCCGCAGGAAGTCTCCCTGGAGCCGCGTCCCAGCAGAGCGCCAGCCCCTCCGAAGCCCATTCTCCTCGGAGGACGGAACACGACCCCCCTGTCTAATGTGTCTTCATACCAGGTTGTTTGGTTACACTGAGGGATCACCTCCTGTGACTTACAGCCTATGAAAATAATTAGAAATGCCAAGTGGAGTTATGCACATGCATGTACATTGCAATGCAATTCATAACAGCAACGTGAAATAGCTTAGACGTCCACCTGTTGGGCAAGGATTGATATGGTACAGTGTGTCCGTGTAGCAAAACCCCACGCGATGGCACGCAAAGTGTCTCAGACTACGAACATTCAAACAGTAGAATGTTTTTAAAAAGGCAACCACGTAATTGTTCCAAACTTAAAAAAGGAAAGCTTGAATATCTATATATATATTAAGAAAGGTCTGGAGATAGTTCCCTGTCACTTTGCTGTACACCTAAAACTAATATAACATTGTAAATCAACTATATTTCAATTAAATTTTAAAAAATCAATTGAATAAATATAATATGCAGAGCCTTCTGTTGAAAACATAAAAATGTCTGGGGGGACATATACACACTCTAGGATGTTACAGAATGTGGCCACATGACACCCAACTGGAAAGTACCCCGTGGAGGAACAGGATGTTAAAATAATTCTTCTTTGGGGGGTGGCAGTGTTGGTGGAATAAAAAGGTCTGGGGATGAAGCTACCCTGATGAGTTTAAAATAGACTTAGGAAGTAAGATTACAGATTTTTTTGTTTTTGTGGTACGCGGGCCTCTCACTGTTGTGGCCTCTCCAGTTGCAGAGCACAGGCTCCGGACGTGCAGCCTCAGCAGCCATGGCTCACGGGCCCAGCCGCTCCACAGCATGTGGGACTCCCGGACCGGGGCACGAACCTGTGTCCCCTGCATCAGCAGGCGGACTCTCAACCACTGCGCCACCAGGGAAGACTTTTTTTAAAAAATATATATATATTCTTTATTATTTTCTAAATTGCTGATTTCATAATCAGAACATTTAAAATCATATATTCATGTAAAATTTATGGCCGGGAAAAATGTTCCCCATATATTATGAACTGAGAAGGAAGGTCACATGCCCATTGGACCATTTCTCATAATAATGAGGAAAAATGGAACCATCTGAAAGTCTGATAGGCAAGCGGGAATTGTGCAGGGACTACAGCACAGACTCTCAGAGACGTTCTGGGGAAGGCCTGTGATGTGGAAAGACACTGTAACACATTTTTGGGAGAAGAAGGAAGTTACACAATGCCTGTCTGCCGTCAAGCTGTGCCTGACTTACTGTCTCTTCTTTAAAAGAATGAGTAACTGTGAGTTCCAGGCTCGTTTTAACACCTGGTTTGGGGACTTTAAATACAGCGAGTGAAGCTTCAGGTGAGAATAGAAATCCGTAGGAGGTCTTAAGGTGCCTGGGGAAGGGGAGGTTGACAGCAGCCCCCCGCCATTCTGTTAGTAAAAGACTGAATCTGAGCGATTTCTAACTTCCCATGGGGAAAATCAAACTGTCGTGACCTGAAAGTTAGGAAGGAAGGAGACCTCGGCCAGGGCTTGGTGAAGCCATTTCCATCCACAAGGCCCCTTAAAGATGTTAACAACCATGGAGTTTCCCCCTGGAGATGGACTTGCCCCAAAGATGCCACTGCAGCATTGTCAAAGGGGTCGTAGGTTGAGATGAAGAAGGTCTGGTACCAACGTTTTTCCACCGATGAGCATCAGAGGAGCTGTGCAGAGGAAACCATATATTTCTCGCTCCAATTAATGGATTAATTGTGTTCTCTAAATATAATATGGGAATCATAGACATAATGGTTATTTCCTGGTAGCATATGTACTTAATGTGCTGGTAGATGAAACATCCCTGCATTAAAAGGAATTATTGTATTTGTCATAAATTCCTTTGAGAATAATTTTGCTTTCATCTCCAGGCAGGAGGGTGTCTTTGATACGAGACATGAAGGATTACACGGAGGGAGCAGGACAGGGCCGCACCTGACAGGTGTGCTCCTGGTCCCACGCCAGGTAACTTACTGAGACTAACCTGGGGGCACATTTACATTTGAAAACCAAGCCTGACATCCAGAGAAATCAAAGTGCCTGACGCAGCTGAAGGCTTTATGTTTGGAAATGAAGTTGAAATGCAGGAGTTGGGACGAACACAGGTGAATTCGGCTGGGCTGAGCCCAGCTTGGTTATGGAGAAGAGGACCCAGAACTGTCCTCTTTAATTTGCCCTCAGGCGTTTCAGCGAACATTCTGGAAGCTGTTCACACCTCATGTTTCCTACACGGCTGTGCTGTTGCAGGGCTGGAGAAGCCACCTCATGATGGAAAATACTCTGCTGTGTGGAGGTGCTGGACCCTGCTGGCTTCAGAATATCATAGGAGGGACTCCACAAAGGGAGACAAATACATATTTATGGGGAGGTGGGGTGGGGAGACAAAAGAGAGGGAGAGGGGGAGACAGAGAGAAGAGAGAGGGAGAGGGAGAGAGACTTCATTGGGCAGTATCTGCATAAAGGAAATTAAAATGGAAAATAAAAACTGCAGAGGCTGTGGAAAGGATTCTTTAAAAAAAACTGTCTCGTTTTCTGTTGAACTGGAATTCACATGGAAACCCAGACTTGAAATGAGAGAGTCCGCAGCTCCTTCGTGGTGATTCGATTTCTCTTCCTCAGGGGTGTTACTTCATGACTAACGCCACCACCGCCTGTTTGTGAAGGCGGGTGAGGCCGGCCCTGTGTGGTCCACGCAGCCACAGGCAGCCCACGCGTGGTGCTGTCGGCACTGTCCCTTGGGGAGAGCCCCTCCCTCCCACCTCTCCTGGGGGGCCAAGTAGGACGCCCCCCCAGCCCCCTGACCGTGGCCCCAGCACCCGCCACCCCGCCACAGGCGCCCAGGCCGTCGTGGACTCCTTCCCAGAGCTGCAGCTCCCGGTCTCTCCCTGACGCCAGCGGTAACTATTTTTTGTTTTTGTCTTAAATTCTGCTCCCTGTAGAAATGATTCATTTTGTTTATGGAAACCTCAGCTGAAATGAAGGTTGGGGCTCTAATCACCTCATTTCCTTTTCCTGGTTGCTAGAGACTGAATATCTGAGTCCCCCCAGAATTCGCATAGTTGAATCCTAACCCCCAATGAGCGGGTGTCAGGAGGTGGGGTCTTTGGGAGGTGACGAGGTCACGAGGGTGGAGCCCTCATGATGGGATTAGTATCCTGATGACTGAGAGCTCCCTGCCCCTCCTCCACGTGAGGACACGGTGAGGAGATGCATATGTGAACCAGCAGGAGGCCCTCACCAGACACGGAATCTGCAGGTGCCTTGATCGTGGATGTCCAGCCTCCAGACCTGGGAGAAAGAAATGTCCGTTGTTTAAGACGCCCTGTCGTGGCTTTCCTTTGTAGGAGCCCCAGCTGGCTAAGACACTGGTCACGACACCCCTCATTCCATTAACAGACATAGTTTTCTCAGGGTTGCAATCCAGCACCCACAGACCAGCTCCTGACCGAGGGTCAAAGGACCCCTGAGTGAGAGAAAGCGTGGGTTCTCAGCACCCCCTCAGGAGGTCCCACTGGACTCGGGCACCAGCCTGATTGAAAGAACAAGCTCCAGCCCCTTTCTGCTCGTGTCAGCGTCCACTGAGGCTCAGAAAAGAAACCAGCAGCCCCTGGGCCATCAGCTCTAAGTCAGCGAGGGGTAGACCCCCCAACCACCAGGGACCTCTGTGAGACAGAGGATGGCTTGCCACCCACGACCACACTCAGAGGTGGCGGGGGGGGAGGCTGGAACTGCGATCTCCCAGGATGTGCAAACTTCCCCGTGTGGGAGACAGAAGACCCTGAGTCTGCTGGTCATTCAGAGTACAGACCACCATTGCAGAAGTGGATGCCCCCTCTCTGCCACTGACATGGATTCTGGGTCCTTCTGGAAGATCACACGAGGCTCCCTACCAGACGGAGTGGTTTGGATTTCAGGGAATCCGTGCCACCCAACCTTCCTAAGGTGTGGAGGAGCCAGCTGCCTTTGCAGACCATGGAGATGGGCAGTCTGCTAACCTGCCAATCAAGAATTTGTAACCAGTAAGTTTGAAAAGTGGTGAATTCTGAGTAAGCCACGCAGTGGGGCCAGGTGATGCTGTGGGCATCCTGCCATGGAGCCCAGACACCCCTCACCTGCTCAGGACGTGTGTGAGGCTCACAGGATGCAGGGGGGGTGGGGGGCACAGCCCCCCCAAGAGTGGATGTGATCTTCCTACCAGGGCTCACCTCTCGCATATCCCAATATTAAAATGAAGCTAAATGTATGGTTTGTCTGGTTAGACATATTCTTTAAGTCTCATTACGTTTCAAAGTCACATGCTTTTCATTTCTGAGATGTGATTAAACTCACATCTGTTCTGATTGAGGTTTGGAATCTTTTATTTCGGGGGGAAAAAAGAGCGTCTTCAGAAGGGAGCCATCTAGTGCTGCGACGCTCATGAGACCATTAAATTTAATCCTCCTTTCACACTCACTCCAGGGGGGATTTCAATTAAATTTGTTCAAAATTTATCAGGTTCCTGCATGTTGGCATAAATGATTCAGGACCACTTATCTATTCACTGAGTAGGATGTACTGAAGGGTACACATTATTGTTATGACTTTTCACAGTTTCTTCATAAATTCACCTAATAGGAGTTTCTATTATTCAAAACCCTCTTCTTCCCCATTAAATGGTCTTGTTGTTCTTGCCACGATGACATCTAATTACCTATGCAAATTTTGGGAGCGCTCCTGAGTTACAAAAGCTGCCCTTTCCCCTAGTGGGCTGGCTTGCAGGACGTGGAATATGGCATTTATTCTCCTAAGAAAGCAGCAAGAATACAAGTCTCCGGACACTGAGGCCACAGGGGTGACAGTGAGCATGCAGTGAACCAGGTGACTGGTTCAGACAGCCGGAAGTAAATACATGTATTCGGGAGCAGGGTCATAGGACACTGGAACAGGCTGACTTTATGTAACACGGATAATATATCTCTCTGGACCGAGAAGGTGAACAGACCAGAGAACACAATTCTCTGGAGATGACACCAGGTTCGTGGGTGGCCACTGAGACTGCATAAAAGTGTATAAACCGATACACTTATCTGTCTAAAATGATTCACTAGGCACTTTTACAACCCCAGGAATTTATCTACAGAAATCCATTCAGCAAGGATGTGGTAACATGAAAACTGACTATTGACCACATAAGAAATACTTTTATTTGCTTTTTTCCCTTGAAGAATTACATTAGTGAGAAAATTTTGAGCATCTCAGCTGTTCCCTACTTCCTTAATGAAAGGACAATATTCGTAGGAAAATGAGCATCTCACTAACATGACACACAGAAAGTGTCTCATCGTTCATAGTCCTCTTTAGCTTGGGTTCAGAATTCACAAGGGATAAGTGAATTGACCTCAGGTTAATAGTTAGGAATTGTAGGGGGCATGAGGTGGTTTTAGAGAGCTCTTTCCCTTTTAGAATGTTGTCCCTTACAAATTCCTCAAACTGAAGGATGTACTGTACGTGAAGAATGTACATCTTCGCCTCCATGGAGATAAAACTGAGAGAGTTGGTTGTTGGAAAACTATGGATGGGCTTTTTAAGTTTTATCCTTTACTTGGTAGTGAGAGGTGGAATCATTACATCGTTCTCCATCTGCTCTGGCCAAGTCAGTTGTTTTCCTGAATTCTGGGTCCCACCACTCAGCATCTCCACTGTGAGGTTCATCAAGGCATCTCAAAACAGAAGTGCCTTGTGGGATTTAATATGATCTTTTGTCTCCTCTGGGACAAGGATTCTATCCCTCCCTCCATCTGACTGCCAATTTCTGAGGGAAAGTATATTTTAATTCCTGCTCTGTTTGTCTCTAAGTGGTTTCCCAAGATACACAGCAGTAGGAACCTCTGAGGACTTTCTTCTGGAGACCGGATTTACCCAGATCCTGAGCTCATGTTGCCCTTGGAAATTTGAATTAAGAACTTCAGTCCCACCAGTGGAGCATCCAGAGGTTTCAAATGCCACAGGCTGGAGGTCCAAATGTGGGACAGATTTCTCTCCAGTCATTGAACTCGCATCTGCCATAATTTTTCAGTGAGGAATCATTGGAACTTTAGCCAGGAATTCTTTTTTGTTTTGTTTTGTTTTGTTTTGTTTTTTGTTTTGCAGTACGCAGGCCTCTCACTGTTGTGGCCTCTCCTGTTGCGGAGCACAGGCTCCGGACGCGCAGGCTCAGCAGCCATGGCTCACGGGCCCAGCCGCTCCGCAGCATGTGGGATCTTCCCGGACCGGGGCACGATCCCGTGTCCCCTGCATCGGCAGGCGGACTCTCAACCACCGCACCACCAGGGAAGCCCTAGCCAGGAATTCTTTACGGCATTGTGGAGCTCTCCTATGCAGTACAGACATTTTATCAATATAATCCCTGACTTTTGCCAACAAATGCCAGTATTGATCCCAGTCATTGTGACAATAAAAGTGCTCCCACACACCTCAAATATCTAGCCGAAGAGTGAACCACCAAAAACAAACAAACAATAAATAAATCTTGAAGGGGTCAGAAAGAAAGGTCATACCAATTTCAAAACTAAGACAATAAGACTGATGGCTGACTTCTCAATGGAAGTGATGGAAACTAGAATATAATATACGACATATTTTCAATGTAGAAGGAAAACTACTGCCAAAATAGAACTCTATGCTACGTGACACAAACCTTCAAAAGCCATGGCAGGAAAGAGAATGTCAATGAAAGCAGCAGAGAAAGGACCTCTGAAAATTGTCTCACCCATAAAACCAAGGCAAGCACTGCACAAAATTTACAACCATCAACTTTTTCAAAACTCTGGAAATTAACCAAAGGCTTGTAGCAAACCAGAGAGTGTTTATTCAAGAAAAAGCAGAAAACAAAACACATATGAATCTCATTAGGAAGAGTGAGCTGTGGGCATTTTAATTTACCCTATTTCCATCCTCTTCCCGCCCCACCCCCAAGTTCTACAGTTGGCTTTAAAGCAAATAGCTCATATTCATGGTGGTAAACAGCAGCCTGGCGGTGACTGGAGCAGGAAGAATGTCCTTTCCCAAGAACTGGCCTCGTTTGGCTTGTCTGGTAGCTCCCTGGGAGACTCACTTGTGAGGTTGTCTGTGTTTGACTCGATTTGGAGCTCCCCCAGCAGAACAGCCTTTTTCCCAGCGGAGAATTCTGAAAACAATTACAGACAATTGCTGAACACTGAGCTCGTTTGAGGCAGTAGATCACAGCTGGTGAAACTGTTAGACCAACCCAGAAAGCTAGGGAATGAGATGTCCATGGAAGCTTTAGAAACTCCAAGATAGTTCCTGGAATATGGACAGACATGTGTCCGGAGCTATGCTTGTGTTCCAGAAAGAGCTGAGGACGCTGTAAACTCTCACCTTTCCTACTCTCAAGGCTCTGCACAAGCAGGAAGGAAGAGGCAGAGTTACAACCTGCCTGCTGTCTGTTGAAGGTGTTCCCCACCACACACACAGACCCTCAGCAAAGACTGAGAAGCTTGTGGATATCTCTGTTCAGACATTAGCTGGCCACTAAACTACCTAAGCAGAGATATCAGTGGCCACACATGACAAAGAATACGGACTTACAGAATTAGTTTAAAAAGTGAATAAACAAATCCAGACAACAGGAAAGAGCAACAACACAAAACAGTGCAGGTGGGGAGGCTCTGACCTCCAGAACTGTCATGTTATGTGATTGAAAATGCAATTTTCAACAATAAAAGCAAGTATGAAACATACAAAGGGACAAGAATGTATGGCCCAAACACAGGGGGAAAAAGAGCAGTAAATAGAAACTATCCTTTAGGAACCCAGACATTGGACATAATAGTCAACACATTTAAATAATCTATTTTAAGTATTTTCAAAGAACTAAAGGGAGCCATGTCAAAATAACAAAGTATGAGAATCATGTCTCACCAAACAGAAAATATAGATATAAATAAATAAATAAATAAATATATATATATATATATATATATATATATATATATATATATATATAAATTAGGGGAAAAAAGAACTAAATACAAACTGTGAATCTGAAAAGTATAATGACTGAAATGAAAATTTTACTAAAGAGGCTTGACAGCTGGTTTGAGCAGAATTCCATGGATTTGAAGGAAGGTCAACTGAAATTATCCAGTTGGAAGAACAGGAAGAATAAAGAATGAAGAGAAGTGAACAGAGGCCTGTGGAAACCAGCAAGTGTGCAAACATACACATCGTGGGATTGAGAGCAGAGGAGAAACACAAAGGAGCACAGGAGGTTCCTGAAGAAGTGATGGCCAGACAGTGCAGCCACACGGGTTTCTCAGTAAGATTAATAATGTTTTCTTATCAGACACCGGGGAGGCCAGAGGACAAAAGTCTGTCAACCAAGCAAGTATATCCTGAAAAACTATTCTTTACAAATGGAGAAAATAAGATATTCCACAGCAAACAAAAACTGGACAAATGTGTTACTAGCAGAATAGGTCATATGTTAGGACAGTAAAAAAACAGTCTCAATACCTTTAAAAAGACTGAAATCTCACAAAGTATGTTCTCTGACAAAAATAGAATAAAATCGGAAATCATATCTGAAGTAATTTGGGAAATTCACAAACATAGGCAATTTGAACCACACAATTTAAAATAATAATTGGGTCAAAAAGAAATCACAAGGTAAAATAGGAATACTTTCAAATAAATGAAAACAAAAACAGTATACAAAATGTTTTGGCATTCAGGTGAAGCAGTGCTTAGAGGGAAATTCATAGCTACATTGCCTGTATTAAAGAAGAAAGGGGCTTCCCTGGTGGTGCAGTGGTTGAGAGTCCGCCTGCCGAGGCAGGGGGCATGGGTTCATGCCCCATGAGCCATGGCCGCTAAGCCTGTGTGTCTGGAGCCTGTGCTCCGCAACGGGGGAGGCCCCAACAGTGAGAGGCCCACGTATGGCAAAAAAAAAAAAAAAAAAGAAGAAGAAGAAAGATCTCAACCCCATTGCCCATCTGAATAACTAGAGAAAAGAAGAACATACAGAACAAAAACAAGTAGAAGAAAGGGAATCATAAGTATTGAGCATAGTAAATTGAATAGATTTAAAAAATAGAGAAAATCAATGAATTGAAAAGTTAGTTCTTTGTAAAGATCAACAAAAAATGACAAGCTATTAGCTAGAATAATTAAGGGGAAAAAGAAGACTCAAATTATGAAAAGGGAATGAAAGAGGAGATATAACTTCTGTCCTTAAAGAAATAACAACCATGATAGAATACTGTGGAAAACTGTATGCCAGCAATTAGATAAACTTGATGAAATGAAAAAATTCCCAGAAAGACACAAACTACTGAAACTGATTAAAAGACATTAAAAATTGAATAAACCTATAACAAATAAAAAGATTGAATTAGTAATCAAAAATTTTCCACAAAGAAACACTCAGGAGAAGATGACCTTATTGGTGAATTCCACTAAACATTTAAAGAAAAATTGATACCAACCCCTCACAAACACTTCCAGAAAACAGAATATGAGGTTAACATTTTTAAACTCATTTTATGATGCCAGCATTACCCTGATACCAAAATGAGACAAAAACATCACTAAAGGAAAAAAATAAAGAAAAAATACAAAACAATAAATACAGACACAAAAATTTTCAATAAAATACTAGTAAACCTAATCCAGCAATATATAAAAAGGATTATATACCATGACCAAGTAGAATTTATCCTAGTAATGCAAAAATGTTCCATATATGAAATCAATGGATGAATATACTGTATTAGTAGAATAAAGAACAAAAAGCACTTGACAATCTCAATTGATGTGGAAAAATCATTTGTCTAAATTTAACACTTTTGTGCAATAAAAACACACAAAAAACTAGGAATAGGAGGGGATGTTCTCAACCTAGTAAAGGAAATTTATTTAAAAAAAATAAAACACATAGTTAACATCATACTCAATGGTGAATGACTGAAAACTTTTCCTCTAAGATCAGGAACAAGACAAAGGAATCTGTTTATCATTTCTATGCAAAATAGTTCTGGGTATTCTAGCCAGGACCATTAGACAAGAAAAAAAAGGGGGGTGGGCATCCAGTCTTCAAAATAAAAATGAGACTACTTTGGTTTGTAAATGACATGTTCTTATACATAGAAAATCCAAAGGAATTCACACATTTGCTTGTACATGCACACAGAAGAAAAACCAACATATTAAAACTAATAAATTGAGTTCAGCAAAGTTTCAGAATGAAAGATGAATACATAAATATCAGTTGTATTTCTTTACTCTAGGAATGAATAATCTGAAAATGATTTTAAGAAAACAATCCATTTAGAATAGCATCTAATACATATAGAAATAAATTTTACAAAGGAAGTATAAGACTTGTATACTTACCACTTCAAAAAGAAGTTAAATTGAAAGAAGTTAAATAAAACTTAAATTAATGGAAATACATTTGTGTCTGGATTGGAAGACTTAATGTTGTCAAGATGGCAATACTCCCCAAATTAATCTGTAGATTTAAAACAATATCTGTCAATTTCCCAACTGGAGTTGTGTGTGTGTATGTGTGTGTGTGTGTGTGTGTGTGTGTGTGTGTGTGTGTGTGCATGCAGAAATTGTAAAGCTGATGCTAAAATTCATATGAAAATGCAAGTGATCCAAAGTAATTGAAACAAACTTGAAAAAGAAGAACAAATTTAGAAGACTTATACTTTATAATTTCAATTTTACTATACATATGCAGTTATCAATACTGTGTGAAAATGACATAAAGATAGAGATCAATGGAATAGAATTGAGAGTCTAGAAATAAACTCATATACCCATGGTCAGTTGATTTTTGACAAGGGGTCATGACCATTCTGTGGGGGAAAAATAATCTTTTTAACTAAAGATGCTGGGACAACAGTATATCTACATGGAAAACAATGAAATTTGACTTCTACCTCACACCATATAAAAAATTTTACTCAAAATGGACTAAAGACCTAAATATAAGCACTAAATCCATAAGATTCTTAGAATAAAACATAAGTGTGAATCTTTCTGACCTTAGATTAGGCAATGGTTTCTTAGTCATAACACCAAAAGCACAAGCAAAAGAAAAAACAAAACAAAATAAAACAAAACAAAACAAAATCCCCAAAATAAAAATAAAGCAAAAAACAAACAAGAAAAACTTCATTGGACTTCATGAAATTTAAAAACAAAACAAAATACTTGTGCTTCAAAGGACAATATCTAGAAAATAAAAAGTTAGCACACAGAATAGGAGAAAATATTTATAAATCATATACCTGATAAGGGATTTGTATCTATAGTGTATAAAGGCAAATGCCAGTAGAGATATAGATTTGAACAACATGCTAATAAGTATGTTCTAATTAACATACTCAAGACATTGGAGCTAATTACCACAAAATATGAAATTTTTTGAAGACTCATAGAACATTTATGAAAGATGGCCATATGCTGAGGCATAAAATAAGGTGCAAAACATTTCAGACACCTGATATCATCCACAGTACACACCCTGACAACAGTGGAAGAAAACCATAAATCAAAAAGAAGAGAAAGGAACTAGAAAATATCCATATTTTTCAAAATGAAGCAATGCACTTCTGAATGATTAATATATAAGGAATAAATCACAATGCCAATTAGAAAATAGTTTCAACTAAAGAAAAATTAAAATGTATTTTATATATATAAATATATAAAACTTGATAATATATAATATATAAATATATATATTTATATATATATAATATATATTTATAAAATATATAAATCAAAACTCTTAATAATATATAAAAACTTGAATAATGCCTCCAAAATTTTGTCTGAGAAACATTATGGTATTAAATGTATTTTTCATAATTTATGCATCAAGAAATTAGCAAAAAAAGTTGAGCATAATAAAATATGAGCTAAAATTAATGAAGTGGACATGAAAAATATAGTGAAGATAATTATCAAAGCTAAAAGGTTGGTTCGGATAAACTAATACAATTAATAAAGACTTGGCAAGAGAGATCACCAGGGTGGGAGTGGGAGGGTTGCAAGGAAGAGAGGCAGAAGGCACAAAATCAATATGCTAGTGAAAAAGGTGATATCACTAGAGATCTCACAGACATAGAAAGAAAAAACTATGAATAATTTATGATAATGAATTTGAAAACTTAAATGAAATGGTAAAGTTACTAGAAAAACACAACTTTCTAAAACTGACACAAGAAGAAGTAGAATATTGAAATAGCCCTGAATTTACTATGAAATTAAATACATGATTAAAATTTTAAAGAACTTTAAGCTCAAATAGCCATACCTATAAATTCATTAATATATAAAAGATAATAAAATGCCATGATAATATTTAGTTTACTTCAAGAATAACAGATTGAATTTAACATTTGAAAGTCAGTCAATGCATTTTACTACTTCCACAAAATAAAGGAGAAAACTGACAATGAACAACGTGGGTTTAAACTGTGTGGGTCCGCATAAACTTTTTCAATAAATATGTACTACAGAACTACCAAATGTAGTTGGCTGAAGCCATGGGTGCAGAAACGAAGGGCAGACGGTGAAGTTATATGCAGACTTATGACTGCACAGAGGTAGGTGCCTCCCTAAATCCCCCACCCTGTTGTTCAAGAGTCAACAGCATATGTATATGTGTGTGTGAGTTTGAGAAAGTAGAATAATAAAGAGTAGAATGAGGTAAGATGTCTGAAATATCTTTTTTTCAACAAAAAGCTGCTATCCAGAAGATAAAGGAAATTCTTAAAAATAAGTGTTCATGCTTTCCTGTTCAAACAGGAAAGTGGCCAGATCTGGGCCCAGCCTGTGAGTTTGCAGGCTCTCCCTGCCTTAGCTGACAGGCCTCCTCTGCCAGGGGTAGAAGCCATTCTCATCAGAGTAAACCAGGACACACAAATCCCTTAGATGCCAGGTGTGCACAAAAAGGTAGATTTGAGGCCCAGAGCAGAGTGAGGGAGACCAGGCTTGCTGTGGATGTAGGTTCTGCCCTGTGCTGAGAATTTTAACCACTGTTGTGGCAGGGTCAGATTTCCATGTCAGCAAAGCCCTTTGCAATATGAATAGGAGACCAACACTGGGATAGGAGCTGGATGTTGGAAAGGGGGAGATCGACAGAGAAAACATTGGTGTAGTCCAGCCCAAGGGGAGACCTGGACTCAGCCAGAACATGGGAACTGAGTCTGAGGACATGCATGAAGGAAATGTGAAAAGGTCTTCAGAGGTGACACAGGTGTCTGGTCACAGGAACTGGGAGTACGGTAGAGTCTTCACAGAGATAAGGGTTTATGGGAGGAAAGAGGTCCATTTTGGATTTGTAGTTTCATGTCCACAGAAAGCCAAGAGCTCAGGTTGTGAGTGAGGCAGAGTGTGGTGAAGGTGCCTGTTCAAGGCTGTAACTGGAACAAGTAGGAGAGATGACCCCACGTGAGTTCTGAGAGGGTAACCTTGGAGAGACAGAACCAAACTCCAGCATTGGCCCTTCAGGAAGGGGTGAGACAGAAAACCTGCAGAAAGTGGCCAGGGAGCTAGCACTATCCTAATAGCAACCCCACACAGAGACATTACAAATACAAACAAAAAGAAAACAAACAAAAAATAAAACAAAACTACAGACCAATATCTCTTATGAATATAGATGTAAAATTCCTTAGTAAATTGAAGCTACTGATGGGAAGAAAATTATACATCATGATGAAGCAGGTTTATTTCAGGAATGCAAGCCTTGTTCAACATTCAAAAATCAATGTAATCTAACACATCAGGTTTTTGTTGTGGACCATTTTTAAAGTCTTTATTGAATTTATTACAATATTGCTTCTGCTTTACATTTTGGTTTTTTGACCATGAGGCATGTGGGATCTCAGCTCCCTGACCAGGGATCAAACCCACACCCCCTGCACTGAAAGGCAAAGTCCTAAGCACTGGGCCAACACATCAACAGGCTAAAGAAGGAAAATCGCATGATCTTATCAATAGATGTAGAAAAAGATTTTGACAAAATTCAACTTCCATTCATGATAAGAAATCTCAATAAACTAAGAATAGAGGGGAACTTCCTCAACTTGACAAAGAATATCTGTAAAAAACAAAACAAAACAGAAACAAACAAAAAAACCCCAAAAGTCCTATGTGTCTCTACTGTGCACTCCCCTCTCATCACCCAAGCTATATGCCCCCTAAGAGGTCTGTGTTGGTCCTTCTGTTGTGGTGGGCTGATTATGTGGGTGCTCTGGTAGGCTTGGTTGGCCTCTGGCCTAGTTGGTTGCTGGGCCCTGCCTTATGTGGATGCTGCTGGCTGCTGGTCACGAGGCAACTGACTGAAGAACAGAGCTGGAAGAATCAGGCTCCCTGACTTCAGACTGTACTACAAAGCTACAGTAATCAAAACAGTATGGTACTGGCACAAAAACAGACACATAGATCAATGGAACAGGGTAGAGAACCCAGAAATAAACTACAAGAAATAATCTACAACAAAAGAGGCAAGAATATACAATGAAGAAAAGACAGCCTCTTCAATAAATGGTGTATGGAAAACTGGACAGCTACATGTAACAGAATAAAATTAGAACATTCTCTACCACCATATACAAAATTAAACTCAAAATGAATTAAAGACCTAAATGTAAGACTGGATACTGTAAAACACCTAGAGGAAAACATAGGTACAACACTCTTTGACATAAATCGCAGAAATAATTATTTTGGATCCTTCTTCTAAAGCAAAGGAAACAGAAGCAAAAATAAGCAAATGGGACCTAATTAAACTTAAAAGCTTTTACATGGCAAAGGAAACCATTAACAAAACGAAAAGAATGGGAGAAGATATTTGCAAATGATATGAGTGGTAAGGGCTTAATATCCAACATGTATAAATAGCTCATACAACTCAACATCATAGGAAGAAAAACTGATTTAAAAAATGGGCAGAAGAAATGAATAGACATTTTTCCAAAGAGGAAATGCAGGTGGCCAATAGGCACATGAAAAGATGCTCAACATTGTTAATCATCAGGGAAATGCAAATCAAAACCACAGTGAGATATCACCTCACACCTGTCAGAGTGGCTATCATCAAAAAGAACACAAATAACAAAGGTTGGTGAGGATGTGGAGAAAAGGGAACCCTCCTACACTATTGGTGGAAATGTAAATTGGTTCAGTCACTGTGGAAAAGAGCATGCAGGTTTCTCAAAAAACTAAAGATATAATTACCACATGACCCAGCAATTCCACTCCTGGGTATATATCAAAAAACAAAAACACTAATTTGAAAAGATACATGCACCCCAATGTTCTTAGCAGCATTATTTACAATTGCCAAGGTATGGAAGCAACCTAAGTATCCATCAACAGATGAATGGATAAAGAATATATATATATATATTACTCAGCCATTAAAAAAATGATATTTTGCCATTTGCAGCAACACAGGTGGATTTGGATGGCACTATGCTTAGTGAAATAAGTCAGAGAGAGAAAGACAAATACTGTATGATATCTCTTATATGTGAAATCTAAAATATAAAAAACAAACTAGTGAATAAAACAAAAATGAAGTATACTCTCAGATATAAAGAACAAACTAGTGGTTACTAGTGGGCAGAGGGAAGGGGAGAGGGGTAACATAAGGGTGGGGGAAAGGCAGGGTTATTATTCGATTATATGTAATCATGAGTGTGAACTTTTGAAAATTGTAAAGCACTATAGAATTTAAAGAATCTTTCATTCAATAACCAAAAGAAAACTGTAGCCAACAAAATACTTAATGGTGAGAAACTCAAAGCTTTAATATCAGGTACAAGACAAGAATGTCCCCTCTCACCACTCCTTTTCAACGTCATACTGGAGATTCTAGCTAGCTGGCAACAAGAGAAAAAACTGTCTTTGTTCACAGATATTATGATTATCTCTGTAGAAAATCCTAACTAATTGATGAAAACCTCTAGGAACTAATAAGCAATTAAAGAAAGTTTTCAGAATACAAAATTAATGTACAAAATTCAATTGCTTTCCTATATACCAGCAGCGAACAATTCGACTTGAAATTAAAAACTCAGTAACACTGCATTAACACCACCAAAAACAAAATGCTTAAGTATAAATCTAATAAAATATATACAGTGTCTATGTAAGAAAAACTACAAAACTCCGATGAATAAAATCAAAGCACAAAATAAATGCAGAGACATTCCATGTTCATGGATAGGAAGATTTAATATTGTCAAGATGTCAGTTCTTCCCAACTCGATCTATAGATTCAGTGAAATTCCATTGAGAATCCTAGTGAGTTGTTTCTTGGTACTGACAAACTGATTCTAGAGTTTATGTAGAGATTCAAAAGATCCAGAGTAACCAACATAATACTGAAGGACAAAAACGAAGTTGGAGGACAAACACTACCCTACTCCCAGACTTACCGTCAAGCTACAGCAATGAAGACAGTGTGGTGTGGTGAAAAAATAAACGAATAGATGCCCAGCATTTGTTTGTAAGACTCACCACTCCCTTGTGCTCCTCGTTTCCTCCAGGCTGACCCCACTCCACTCTGACCCTTAGGCCTGTGTGCACCACGCCCTGCATCTGTTTGCAGGGCTCAGATCTTGCACAATTTTATCACAAGGGTCCTCCCTTGGCCCTGCTACTGAATGTCCTCAGGTCCCCTGAGTGGAACGATGCTGGGAACTCCATGGGCTCCAACCCTTCTGCCCCTGCAGGGGTCCTTTCCTGCTTAGAACAAATATTCAGCACATAAAGAAAAGTTATATCATGCAGCAGTGTTGGTGTAAAGACAACTACATCCACATTACATATTAAAATGTTTTCTTTGACCTGAAAATTATTTTCCCTCTGATTTTAAAGGGAATTAAAACATTTCCATGGGCCTCCAAAAGTGCTGTCTGCCCAGGCAGGGCCTACTGTGCTCAGTGGGGAGGTCAGTGCTGGCCCCAAATGTCTCCAACTTTCTTGCCTTTTCTTCTTCTTGCCGTTGTGCTTACTTGGGTAATGGGGCGATGGCAAAGATCCAGAGGTCAGACCTGATGAAAGTTGGCTCTGCAAGACCATGTCAGTGTCTCCTGCTGCGTCCAGCCTTGGCACCTTCTCAGGAAAACATCCCAGGCTTCACAGCTGGAAGGGCATGTGCAGCAGTCAGTGGCAATGGAGACCATGGAACAAGTGGCCCAGCCTCTCATCTGCTGGAGACACCAAGTGGGGTGGCTTGGAAAGGGTCCTCGCCAGTTTCCATAGTAACAGCATCATTTGATTTCACGCCCTCAGCATTTAATTTTTCCATTTTCTATCTGAGTATTCACCTGCCCCCCGCCCGGCCATGAGGCCTCTCATACTTTCATGACGACTCTACTGTAAGGTCTTCCTTATAATGAGACCACATTGCCTTCCCGTAGCACCCACTCATTGGCCCTGGTTCCCTTTGAAACTACTGAGATGTATATATTTATATATATACATTTTTTTCTTCTTTTTCAATACTATCCAAATATGTGACTAGTCTAAAGATATTACGATGCTTATTTCTAAGGTGGGCTGGGATGGTGGGCACCAAGCTGAGTTTCTGTGGCCATTCACCCAATGTGTTAATGAATTTTCACTTTCCCAAATGATATTCTGCTCACTTCTAAGTGGCTACAAGATGGCACAGCATTTCCTTCAACTCTCCCTTCCTGCTTTATTCCTTTAGCTCCATTATGTTGGGCTCAGACAGAACATCCAGCACATTTCCAGGCAACTTGCTCTGTGAACAATCAGGTGACATGGCAGCCACACCATTACTTATCAGCTTGCATTAAAGTTTCATTGGCGAGTTATTAATTATTGAGGAATTAATGCTGAGCTCCAGCTGCGTGCCCCAGTTCCCTTCACAAGAGCCCAAGTATGGGAGCAGGAAGCCACTCCACCACCTCTCACAGCTTCAGCTTCTGAAGCATAAAAAGGAAACAAAACTGAAAACCCATGCTGAAGACAAAGACAGGCATGGGCTGTAAATCCTCAGGGTAGATTATTAATAAGGAACAAGGAAGAGCCCTGCTAGTTAGCTCTAACTTCGGCAATTGTCAGGGGAACCTTTCTTTTAAACGATTTGGTGGGTCTGGCTCTGAAGACAAATTCTCCTGTTTAGACCCTGTCTTGTCCATTCACAGGGCGATGAGCTGGCTGCCAGCACTGAATGTCCACAGTCAGCATCAATTCCCTCCCCAGCCCCAAATGAAACAGATGTTCTGGCTTTCCCAAAGGCAAATGTTTCTTCTTAAATCGTCCATAGTGCTACACATTTCTCACTGAATGATGCTCAGAAAAGCATTTCCCAGCACCATAGGTAATAAGGCACAAGGAGAAAGATGACAGTTTTGAGTTCTGAAGGCTGTTCCTCAATGAAATGTAATTCCCTCTGTTTAAAATGTACTCACTATTGGATGAAGATAGAGCGTGGGATCATTAAACAGAAATTAAGAATGAAGTAAGTTGGATCTTTCGGACAGGACGAGAGGTCTCAGTCTTCCTGGAGCGCTCAGGTTTGGATGAACGGGTACAGCATGTTTTCATGTTGAGAGTCTCTCCCTGTGTGCCCCCCGGGGGTAGGGGCCTGGGGCCTGGGGGACTGAGGGGAGGATGCTGCCACTAGGAGAGCAGGAAGCATCACTACATGCTGTCTGTGCGTGTATTAAGCTCCTCAAACGTCTATTACAAATAGGCACATTACAGTTGTAAGAAGGCAGGAAAGCTTACTACATGACTCAAAATAGGATGCAACTTGGTTTTTAAATAATTGGATTAAGCTACAAAAGATTCTGAGACAAGTGAGTTAACAAACCCCTGTGAACTGGTTATGGGCTGGTTAAAGTTTGGGGACAGTTTGCTGGTTATTAAGGGAGTAGTTACCAGGGTGGGAAAAATTGTCAACTGTGAGGTCCTGACCTGATCTGGGAGGCGAGGGGCAAGGATGCTGAGAAGTAGGCACACACATGCTCAATCAACTACTCAAAAAACCACCCAATTAAGTCGAAAATGAGGTGTTTCCAAGAAACATGGCTTACACGCCTGGTTGTGCTTGGAGCATGTGCCTGGGGGTGTGGAGCCAGGGACACCAGTCTCTGGGGTCAGGAGAACTGCTTCAGCCCAGAGGACGCATCAGAAGCAGATGCTGAGACAGGCGAGCAAATCCTGCCCCAAGGAGAGCTGCCTCCGTGACACCAGAACAGCGAGGGGCCTCCCTGCCTGGGGACTGAATTGGAGCAGGACGGGGGCTGGAAGGAGAGGCCTCATGGGCACAGGGAGAGGCTGGTGCACGAGGTCTAGGGCTGTCCTGGCCGAGAGCCTCAACGGGGTTTTGCTGGGTGTCACTCTTGCTCCTGTCCTGTGGCCAAGGCTGCCGACCCTGCACACACACCGGTACCCAATGGACAGCTGTGGAGAAGCCGGCCACTCCCAGAAACATTTGTGCCTGGGCCTTTGGGGAAAGATGCACGTCTTCTGGGAAGATGCGAGTGTGTCCACGGCTTGGGGTGAAGCAGCATCATGGCAAACAAGGAGACCCCAGTGGGGCAGTGAGAGCCCCAGGAAGAGAGAGTTCAGCTCTTGGAAAGAGCCCTCCCCTCAAAGCCTGAACTGGGAGAGGGGGAGGGGGCTGCTGTCCCAGTCCTGTGGGAGCTGCATGTGCCGACCGTGAGTTGACCCAGCACGATGATGGTGTGATGCTCCAGCCCCCGAAGGGCTGAGAAGAGTCTGGATGCCAAGCCCAGACCCAGACACCTCCTGGAAAGAGGGCAGTGACCAGGCAAGCAGCAGTGTGGTAGCCGGTCACAGGGCTCTCCTGCACACAGGGCGACAGCCCCCAGGCCACACTGCAGGCAGGTGAGATGCAGGTGAGACAGTGGGTCTTTGCCTTGTGACTCAGCTCATAAGAGCTCTGCCTCGTGTCGGTGCAAAGTGGGTACTCAGTCAGTGTTGGGCAATCTTGTCTCACACGGTCCAGGTGTGCAGACAGGGGTCTGAACACGTTTGTGTCAGGAGGGACCATGGGCGGTGAGCGCGCATGTGATTCGACAGTAGGTGCCCAAGGCAAGCCCATCCAGCCAGGGCGTTTCTGGGTGGGATTTGGGTCCTGAGGAGCAGGTGTGCCCAGGATCGCAGGCTCAGCTGCCACAGGAGCAGCTGGGGGATAGAGCAGCCAAAAGTGGAAGATCCCACCCAAAGACGTCTCTGTCAGTGCATTTGTTCCAAGCTGATGTGCTTTGCCAGCTGTGGGAGACGAGGCGTCAGCAGCTGCTGGTGTGGACCGTCGGTTGTCTGTTATACATGTGTGTCTCGTGTAAGTGATGGCAGTGATTAGCTGATTGGCCTGAGAGCTCAAGCCTTCCTTGGTGACTGCCCCCCAAGAATTCAGGTAGAGATGAAGCGATGTCACACCGCAGGTCTTCCCAGACTGCACGTCCAGCCCTCTCGACCACACCAGCCGAGCTGACCTTCATGCTGGCAGTGGACCTGTGTATGTGGGGTGGGGGTGCCTGGCTGTGTGCACTGGTGCATGGGTGCAAGTGGCCACATGTGTGTGCATGCAGCTGTGTGAGTGCCTTGCAGGTGTGGGCATGTGTGTGTACTTAAGTGTGCATGAGTGTGAATGTTTGCATGTGCCTCTGAGTATGGGCACATGCATGCATGTGTGTTTATGTGCAAAAGTGTGTGTGCACATTTGTGTGTGTTAGTGGGTACACACACGTGGGGGTAGGGTGTGTGCACACGTGTATGGATGAGTGCCTATGTGCACGCATGTTTGTATGTACACTTGTGTGTAAGCCACAAGTGAATGCATGCGAGTGTGTGTGTGTGCAAATACCTGCATGGATGTGCACCCCTGTGTGCACGAGTGCTTGGGTGTGCATACACTACACGTAGGTACATGGTATCACATGCCTGTGAGTGTACGTGTTCATGTACACATCTGTGTGCACCTGTGTGTGAGCATACACATGGAGGTTCATGTGTGCACATATACACATATGCAAAAATGAATCTGCACATGATATTTAGGTGTGTGTGCAAGTGTGGTAGTGTGCCAAATGTGCTTTCATGTGCATGTGCACACATGCACGAGTGTGTGAGTGCCACTGTGAGCATGCACGTGTAGGTATGCATGTGTGTTTGTGTGTATGTTTGTGGGTAGCCTTGTGAGGCTACACTTGTATGTGTGTGCCTGCACCTGTTCTTTTGTGTTCATGTGTGCACACGTGCTTTGTATATGTGTTCATATATGCTTACTTGTGTGCATGCATTTTACACATGTGTGCTTTTGTGTCTCTGTGTCAGTGCCTGCCTGGTGTGTTCACATACATGTGTGCACACCTGAGTGGGAGGTGTGTGAGTGTGTGCACAAGTGTGTCTGTGTGCACATGCAGACACACATGGCTATGGGTGCATAAACACGCCTGTGTGAATGTGTACATGTGCACAGATGTGTGCGTGAAGGTGCATGTGGTGTCTGGGATTCTGTGTGTGCGTGTGCTCACATGGGCTGTGGAAGAAGCAGTCCTGTGTGAAGCAGTGAGACGACTGTTCTTGGCAGCTGAGTCTGGACCTAGGGCCACCACATCCTGGCTCCGAGTCCTGTGTGAGTTACTCAGACCCACTGAGCCTCCACAACCTCATCTGTGAACTGGGGTCCTCCTCACGGAACCTTCCACTTGGGTTCACTGTGAGAAGCAAACGAGTGACCTTGTGTGAGCTGATTAGGCAAGACGGGGCGCAGAGGCTGTGCTGTCTTCTTGGTTGTGGTTATTGTTGTTAACTTCATTATTATTATTCTGACCCTGTGGCTAAACTTACCTGGGGCCATCTGTTTTCTGCCTGCTGTCCTGGTACCCGTAATAATGTCAGGTTCACTTCAGTGTGGATAATAAATCATATGTTTTCACTATTTAGGTAGAAAGATTTTGAAATCATTGCTTTATTATAAATTCTCATGTCCCTTTATTGAATTTGAGAGAGACTAAATGCTCACCTCTTTGGTTGTGCCTGGCACCCACATCTGCCTTTACCAGCAGCCATCAAACTCATTGTATTATTAAAATCCCAATGATACATGACATAATTATGATGAAGTTTGGAGCATTCAGCAGAGTATACATCACTCAGAGATGTGTACAGTTAAAATTAGAATTCCACCCTCATCCTATCATGATTCGTTAGGTGAAATTAGTACTGAAAAAAAAGATGAAGAATGATGTAATTCTTTCTAAAGAACAAATCTCCACTAACATTCCTATTTAATTATTAAAAAATTATTTAAATGCCATTTGAAAAATTACTTTTAAAATTATATGTACAGAATTGCATTTACACAGGTTTGCCCAGATGCACATGCCATTCAGAAAAATGAACAATTAGGCTTCTTCCGAAGATTTTCTTTTTGAAAAACATCCAGTCTAAATATGCTGTTATAATTAGAGTTTAATAATTTTATGATCAGAGTTAGCTGTCCCAGAGGGTGGTTTTCTGATATTGTTGTTACTGTTGAGGAAAAGGCATGCCACTGGATTTGAAAGCTCATCCACCGTGAGAAGCTCATCACTTATAAAGAAGAGATTATCAAGGTCATGTGTGATGTCAGGTACAGAGCAGTGTGGTCTCAGGACAGGGCTCAGCTCCCAGTATCTGGGTGAGCCCAACACAGAGGAACCTCTCAGATAACACAAACTTCTGGGAAGTTGAATACGAAGAAAAAGTCTCCTCTGGTTATAAATGAGGTTGAAGGAGCCTTGCCGCGGTTCCCATCCAGCACGTGGTGCTCACCTACTCTGTCCAAGTGTGTTCGTGCTCCATGTGGAGAGAAGAGTGTGTTGGGGTCTCAGGCATCCCCTAGTGTTTGTGATAAGCCATTTACTCTCTAGCTATTTGCTGAGCACCCAGTGTAGCCAGACTACACAGGTGAGCAGCCAGAGTTGCCTGCAGCTACCTGGAAGGCAGAACCGACGGAAGTGGATTCCTTGGTCCAAGGCAGCCATTGGAAGGATGGCCCTGGTTCCTGGGAATCTCCAAGCTGGGGAGGATCCAAACAGTGAAGTAGGTGTATTTGCTGGTCATTGCTCTGTCCTTACAAAACTGAATATCAGATACAACTATTATGAACTATGTATTGGTTGTTACTTAAAATACCTTTGTGGACTTGGAGCTGGTCCAGTATTTCCTATATTCCCAGGACCAGGGAGGAGGGTCAGTCTATCGATGTTCTAGGAAACTAGCTACAAGAAAAGAATTTGGTAAAGATTAGGAAATCATGGTGCTATATTTACATCCTTTCCTTGATCCCTTATTTTCAATGGGAAACATACCTTTAGTCTTTCCACAGTGACTTGAACCCCCATCCCTATGCTGAACCCCTAACACCCATGACTATATTTGGAGATGGGACCTCTAAGGAGGTAGTTAAGGAGTTGCCTCTGATCCAATAGGACTGGTGTCCTTATAAGAAGAGGAAGAGGCACCAGAGCTCTCTCTCCACACATGCTCTCTGTGCAAAGGCCATGGGAGGTCACAATGAGATGGTGGCCATCTGCAAACCGGGCAGAGGGTTCTCACCAGGAACCAACACCGCTGGACCCTGCTCCCAACTTCCCAAACTGTGAGCAATAAACATCTGTTGTTTAAGCTGCCCTATCTGTGGTATTTGTTTTGGAGCCCGAGCTGACTAAGATAAGTGGGTTCTGATTTATTGACTCAATAATTTTTACTGGATCAAAAAAGTTTAATCATTTGAATGTATTTCTAATGATGCCTCTGTTTTTTTTAACATGGATTTTTGCGCAGTGCATAAAAATATCTCTACCCTAAAAATAGAAAAGTACTGAAATCTCATTTTAATTTTAATATTTCACTATAAACTATACAAATATATAAAGCAATATGAAGTATAAGAATGTCTGAATGGTATCAATTAAAATAAGAAAACATAACAATATTACATCGAGGGAAAAGGACAACAAAGTAAAAGGACTCAGTGAATTACGGCAGGTGTCTTGTGAATGCCGGGCTTCCAAACAATTAAGCCCCAGACATTTAGCTGCAGTAGCGAATTCTACCCTATAAAGTGATTGAGATTTATCGAGAAAGGTCCTTCCTGATGATTAAACCTCAATTGATTAATAAAAACCCAGTTATGGAGGGTTAGCAAGCACAGTGTATGACTGGTCTGCTTCTGTCACATAGTTGTTAAACCTCAGTAAATGCCTGTTAAAGAATCATTTTGTCTTTAATTAGCATGCACTAGCTGTCCTATTAAGTCTAAATTAAGTCTTTATTCGAAGCAGTTAATTTGGAGACTCAACCAAATGTGGACACCTGCAAGGTAGTGATTTCAGTTTCTGGCTGTTGTCAGGATCTAGCAGTTCTGTGACATTGAAGGTTCAAAAGCTTGGCTGCCCCTGCCGGTGTGGAATGTGTACGAGGGTATGTGTGCATGCGTGTGCTAGCTGGTGCCTGTGTGTTTAGACCAAACACCCCCGTGGCAACTGTTTCCATCAGAAAAGCACAAGTTATTAAACAGACATTAAAATTAAACTCCATTCTGAAGGTTAGACGTCTTTTAACTTAAAAAAATTCCACCCAAGGAGACACCATGAAAAAATCACAACTTGGGTGCCTGAGGTTCTGGATTTTAGGCTTGTGGCTTGCACCAGTTTTATTTTCCAACTTTCATTTCCAAATTTACTTAAAATACTTTTAGACTAAATATTTTCTAAATGTCTTCCAGTGCTAAAAATATATGATGATACAATAATAATTAAATGGCATTTTTTACAGTTAATTGTGCAGTGTCTGAAATTCAAAATTTGAGTGCATCATCATTCATGGAGAACTGAGGATAGGAATGAAAACAACACAGACATGGATATAAATACAAACGTAAACAAGCTTTAAGAAGTCTTCATATTGATCGTCCTTCCATCCCAGGGTTAGCCCCCTATAACTGGTCTTTAGGCAATAGATGGGCTCGTAGGTACCAAGGGTCCCCGGGTGCTGGTGGGTTTGATGAAACCCAGCCCTGTAATGCAAGAGTTAATGATTGTTAAGTTGAACTCTCTAGGCCTTCTCTAAACTATATTTATCCACAAGTAATGACTGAAAAGAACCCAGAGAGAGATAAGAAGATGCAATGCACATTTATTTGTCAAATTAAATTATGTTTCTCTTACTTACAGAAAATGATCAGTGTGCTGTAAAAATAAGATTGTTTTAATTGGCTAAATAATTGTATAAATAATTCTAATGTGCAAATTGGTTTTCTCAACGTATGTTTATCATCCAAAAAATTGTCTCTGGTAATGAGGTAAGATTTATTGCTTGTCTGCTGCGTTGCAGGTCCTACGTTCACTCTCTTATTTAATCCGCACTATAGCCATATGGTGGAGAGCTCATTCTTGTTCTAATTTTACAAATGAAGCAACAGAGGATCAGAGGGAGATTGTTTTAAAGGGTCCACTCTTTGAATTTGCATGACTTTTAAAGTTCTTTTCCATTTAATTTACTTACTGCCTTCTTGTGTTTTACTTTTATGAACTGATGAATGATCTTTGCTCATGTTTATTTTCAAGTTTTACCTTGATATTTTAATAATTATTTTTACATAGGCAATATTTTAAACAAATATGGACACAACGTTAATCTTTTACTTTGTGTTTTTTGCCTTTGGTGTTATGCTTAGGAGGACTTTTCTCATAGGAGATTATAATGGTAAATGCTCACTTGTTTTATCTTCTGGGGCCCTATAGCCCAGTGCCGCTAAAACATGGCTAGTGTAAATGAGGTGTGCTTAAAATATAAAATACACACTGGATTACAAGGTCTTAGCATGAAAAAAAACTAAAAGTACTTAAAAATATTTTTCATATTGAGTACATGTTGAAATGGCATAATTATGATATATTAGATTAAATAAAATATATTAAAATTAATTCCACCTATTTCCCATACTTTTGTTTCTATGTGGCTATTAGGACATTTAAAATTGTATCTGTAACTCACATTATATTTCCATTGTACAGCACTCTCCTGGTGTATTTTACTTTACATTTATAATTATATACACATATTATCTATATGTGTACCTATGCACATATTATATATATTATGTACATATACATATACCTTCACATACATATTATTTGTGTATAATGTATATTTACATTACACCTATATAAATATATATGTATAATTATATATATGCCATCATAAATTTGTTTTGGTGTTATGTGATTTTTTTAAGAAATGAATAGGCAATAGCTCAAAACCATTTTTTTTTTTTTAATAATGACTCCTTTCTGATGATCGGAAATACTGACTTATATTAAGTTCTTACTCATAGTTGGGCCTGTGTCTGGGCTTCCCAGCATATCTCATTGGCCCACTCACAGTGTATTAATTATCATGCTTTTGTAAGATGCTTTACTGCTTGGCATCATAAAGTGACAATTTGCTATGTATTTATTCTTCCAAATGACCTTTAGAAGAATTAGTAATATTCTAAGTAAATTTAGAAAAAAATATATGCTGGACTAAATTTACAAGTTAATTTACAAAATTTGACATATTTATAGCACTGAGAGTTCCATTCATAAACCTATTTGTGTCTTTTCCCTTATTCAAATCCTCCTTCTATGCACCTTACTAAAGCTGTATTATTATATTTACATATCTCTGTATTTTTCCTCTACACATCACTATAAATTGTATATATTTTTCCATATAGTTTATGCATCTGCTGATATTTGATCAGCAAATAAATTTTGTATGTGTTTATCCTAACAAGCCACCTCTCTTATCAGGTCTAAGAGTGCTTCAGTTAAGTCTCTTAAATTTCCAGGAAGACATTTTTATCTTATGCAAATATGACAATATTGTCTCCTCTCTATTATTCATAAATCATATATTTTTCTTTCCTTATTGCATTGGTTTGAACTGATAGGGAAAAAAATGATAGTATTGACTATGAGATTATTTCTGGTTCTTAAAGTTAATATAAACTTCTCTTGATTTAACACTAAATCTGACCTTAGCTAATTGTTTGAGGTAGATATCTTTATAAAATATATTAAGAAATTTTAATTTCTATTTCTTGATCACTAAGAGAAGTTTTGGTTAGTAATTAATATTTTAAAAATATTTTTATCATCTACTTACCTGTTTTTGCCTATTGACTGGTTGATGTGAAGACTTATTTTAATAGTTTTCTTATCATTGAACATTACTGAATATGTAAAACCAACTCAATTTAATCATGACGTATTGTCTATCTAATATACTCTCAATAATGCATTGTCAACACCAGAACTGCATAAGTAAATTTATATTTCATCAACTTTGAATTGAAAAAGTAATAGAAAAATTTGAAAACTTCAGTATCAAACTAGCTTTATATGTGGTAGCCTATGTGTTGATATTGGCGTCTCAACGTACTCAGGACAATGGGTTGAGTGAGATTTAAATGATACTGTGTTTCCCTTCCTCACTCCCACCTAAGGCTCCAGTGCTTACACATTGTTCCAAGGAAGTTCTCAGTGTCCTATCCCTAGACTCTCTCTTTATAATACTCTATGCCTATTTTTCCTTTCTTTAATCAAAATGACTTCATTTAAAAAAATTAATCCTTATTTCCAATATTTCTGTCTCTACTTTTCAAGGAAAAGTGTTTTCAACACATTGATAACTTTTTTTTTTACAGCATAGCTATTTCTTAAAATTATTTTTTTTTTCTTTAAAGCCTTGGGATATAAAAAAGAGGAAAGTAGTATTTGAGTCATATATAAATTAATTGGATATGTTCAAGTTTATATGAATATTTAGCAAACATCAATCAGAAAATTGAGATATTTTCATGAATACAAAATTTTAATTAGGGTTCTTAACTATACTCATATTTGCCTTATCTCTCATTTTTATGATAATTTATTCAACTTATACAGCATCACGTATCCTCCAACTTACAAAGATAAGAAACTGCAGCTAGTGGCAACTTTTTAAATTGAAAAATCAACCTTTCTAATTGCAAAGTCATGTTTCAATTGAACCAATATAGCAGCTTGAACAGAAAAAAGAAAATTGCAGTTGTGAAGTTAAATCACTGAGGATGCATAATAGCACCAAACCACATCTTGTGTTTTCTAAGCATGTGATCAAAGGGAGTTCATAAAACTGATGGATGTTTCCACAGTCAGTTGGAATCTTCATTCTTCCATATAAAGTATTTTTCAAGTGTAACTTAAATGGTATCATAACGTTAATACCTCACACACCTCAGTGTTGACTTCAGTCAGGTATCTACTCAGAGTTTCAAAACAACCAGAAGTTATGTCTGTTTCTTAAAATTTCCATCTCTTCCCTGACCTGATGCCCAGGTCTAAGCATTATAATATTTTGACCCCGAGTTGTCCAATTAGGTTATTCACCTTTTTAAAGGTCAGCTAAGAGTTATTAAAACTTCCAAAATGTAATAAGTATATGCTCTACTATGTGGGATGTGCCATATGTTGATTTGTTTTTGCACAACTATTCAGGATGCCAAGATTCCATGTGCTTTTACATCAGCAGATACACACAGGCTTTGTTCTTAAATGACCATACAGAGCCACAGCATTCCTCATCCAACAGCCATGTCTAGATGTAGGCACAGATTGAAGGAAAGGCTGTATTCTGAAACTGCCTGGTGACCAGAGCTACTTATCACATGTCAGACCTCCAGTGGTTCCATTTGGTTTACAATGCATTGATTTGTGTATTATTTTAAACTTAGAGTTTAAAAGCATTCTTCTTATGGTGAAATCATGATCAAACATTTGTGGAACCAGAGAACGCTGAATTTTCTCAGAACTCCAGAGCAGAGATGTTGATTGATGAACATGAGTTAACATATCACCCCTCCTGGGATATTTGAATGTTAGTTGAATTACTCTCTAATATGTGATTACAGGCACTATGGACAAGTAATACAAGATCATGAGGCGGGCTGACCTTCTGTCCTTCTCCAATTGTGTTTCAACAGAACAATCTTATCTGTCACATTAAATTTATATTGCAATTGGAATTATATTGGATTTGAAATTTTGTTTGTATTTAATTTAAAATATGTTTTAGTTTTATAGTTGTATGGCTGATGTAAGAATAGACACTTATACCCACCTTTCAAATTATACATATTTAAGAAATAGTATAACAAAAGTCAAATTAAGTGAACAATGGGAGCATGCAAGAATTTTGAAAGGGTTTAAGAATTATTCAGGTTCAAGAAACATGGATAACACATTTTATGTTGCAATTTAAAGCACTTTTATTATTTTTAACCCTGCAACACATAAAGAAAAATTTGTAGATAATCATTGGAACTAAGCAAATTATATTAGTCGGGTCAAAAAATTCTACTTAACAAAAGTTATACACAATACTCATATGAGACAAGATAGACTTTAAAGCAAAGATTGTTACAAGATACAAAGAAGGACATTACATAATGAAAAAAGGATCAGTCCAATAAGAAGATATAACAACTGTAAATATATACACACCCAACATGGAAACACCTAAATACATAAAGCAAATATTAACACACATAATGATAGAAATTGACAGTAACACAATAATAGTGGGGGAGCTTAACACCCCACTTACCTCAATGGATGGATCTTTCAGACAGAAAATCAACAAGGAAACACAGGCCTTAAATGCCACATTAGATCAGATGGATTTAATAGATATATGGAAAGCATTCCATCCAATAGCAGCAGAATATATATTCTTTTCACGTGCACATGGAATATTCTCCAGGATAGATCACAACAAATCTACAAAGCACATCCCAATAAATTTAAGAAGACTGAAATCATATCAAGCATCTTTCCTACCTAGCATCTTTTCCCATACAATGATATGAGACTAGAAATGAACAATAAGAAGCAAAAACTGCAAAAAACACAAATGCTTGGAGTGCAAACAAGATGCTGCTAAACCATCAATGAGTCACTGAAGAAAATCAGAGGAAATAAAACAATACCTAAGGACAAATGAAAATGGAAATGCATATTCCAAAATCTATAGGACACAGGAAAAGAAGTTCTAAGATGCAAGTTTATAGCAATACAAGCTTACCTCAGGAAACAAGAAAAATCGAATAAACAATCTAACCTTACACCTAAGGGACGTAGAAAAAAGAATAAACAAAACCCAAAGTTAGTAGGAGGAAGGAAATAATAAAGATCAAAGTAGAAATAAATAAAATAGAGCCTAAAAAATTGATCAGGGAAACTAAGATCTGGTTTTTTGAAAAGATAAATGAAATTGATAAAACTTTAGCCAGACTCATCAAGAAAAGAGAAAGAGGACCACCCACCCCAAATAAAATCAAAACTGAAAGAGGAGAAGTTTTAACCAACCTCACAGAAATACAAAGGATCATAAGAGACAGCTATGAACAATTATACACCAATAAAATGGATAACCTAGAAGAAATGGAAAAATTCCTGGAAATATACAGTATCCCAAGACTGAATCAGGAGGAAACAGAAAATATGAAGACTGATTACAGGTAATGAAATTGAATAAGTGGAAAAACAAACAAACAAACAAATAAAAAACCTCTCATCAAACAAAATTGTTCCGGACCAGATGGCTTCACAGGTGAATTCTACCAAACCAAAAGTTAAGCTCTATCCTTCCCAAACTACAAAAAAACTGAAGAAGAAGGAATGCTTCCAAACTCATTCTGTGTGGCTATCATTGAGCTAATAGCAAAATCAAACTAAGACACCACAAATAAAAGAAAATTTCAGGACAGTATTACTGATAACATAGATGCAAAAATCCTCAACAGAATGTTAGCATACCAAATTCAACAGTACTATAAAAGGATCATGCATCACGGTCAAATGGGATTTATCTCAGGGATCCAAAGATGGTGCGATATCAACAAATCAGTTGATATGACACACCACATGAACAAATTGAAGAATAAACACCATATGATCATCTCAATAGTTGTAGAAAAATATTTTGACAAAATTCAACAAATATTTATGATAAAAACTCTCAACAAAGTGGGTATAGAGGAAACATATCTCGACATATTAAGGCCATATATGTCAAACCTACAGTCAACATCATACTCAACAGTGGAAAGTAGAAAGCATTTCCTTTAAAGTCAGTATTAAGACAGAGACGCAAGAGGGAAGAGATGTGGGAACATATGTATATGTATAACTGATTCACTTTGTTATAAAGCAGAAACTAACACACCATTGTAAAGCAATTATACTCCAATAAAGATGTAAAAGAAAAAAAAAAGATGCTATGATGATCCATGTAAAAAAAAAAAAGATGCCCATTCTTGACACTTACAGACATTTTTCCAAAGAAGACATACAAATAAATGGTCAACAGGCACATCAAAGAATGCTCAACATCACTAATCATCAGGGAAATACAAATCAAAACCACAATGAGACAATCACCTCACACCTATCAGAATAACCATCATCAAAAAGACAAGAAATATCAAATGTTGGCAAAGATGTGGAAAAAAGGGAATCCTCATACACTGTTGGTAGGAATGTAAATTGGTGAAGCCACTATGGAAAACAGTATGGAAGTTCCTCAAAAAACTAAAACTAGAGCTACCATATGATCAAGCAATTCCACTTCTGGGTATTTACCTGAAGGAAAAAAAAAAACCAACACTAATTCAAAAAAATATATGCACAGCAATGTTCAGTGTGGAATTATTTTCAATAGCCAAGATATGGAAGCAACCTAAGTGCCCATCAATAGATGAATGGATAAAGATGTGATATAGATATAGATATAGATCTATAAATAATAGAATATTATCCATAATAAAAATGAAATCTTGCCATTTATAAGAACGTGGATGGACCTAGAGGATATTATGCTAAGCGTAATAAGTCAGACAGACAAAGACAAATATCAAAAGACAAATATCGTATTATCTCACTTATATGTGAAATCACAAAAAACAAACAAACAAATGAAACAAAACAAAAACAAACTCATGGATACAGAGAACAAAATGGTGGTTGCCAGAGGGGAGGGGCATGGGGTGGGGGCGAAACAGGTGAAGGGGATTAAGAGATACAAACCTCCAGTTATAAAATAAATAAGCCAAGGGGATGTAATAAACTACATAAGAGATACAGGCAATAATATCGTAATAACTTGTATGGGGACAGATGGTTACTAGACAATTGTGGTGATCACTTCATAATATGTGCAAAAGTCAAATCACTACATAGTATGCCTGAAACTTACATAATATTATCTATCAAATGTATTTCAATTAAAAAATTATACACGCTGTCTGGTCTCTCAGGGATAGTATCAATAAGCCTGACAAGTGACCCCCTTCCATGGGTCACAGCCATGCCTCGCACCTTGCTGTGGAGTAAATGGCTGTAAACAGGAAGAAAAACATCCACCTGTTTCAGTTCATCAAGGCAGCTTCAACAGTAAATCAGAGGCCAGTGGCCAGATGAGGGCATCCTGCAGATGAACCACAGTTGTGGCCTAGGGCTCGTTTGGACCTGGCCATGCAAACACTTGACATTCAATCTCCATCCCGTATCCTTATCCTTACTGCCCATGCTGGACACAGCCTTCCTGAATCCCCTCATTGCCTCCTCTGGCTCTGAAGGACCATGGCCACTGCTGCCTGGCAGGGCACCCTTTTCCAGCTCCCAGACCTGGCTGGAGTCCGAGGAAACTCTAGGCACCACTCCCTGAGGTGACCACTCTGTGTTTTACTCCACCACTTGGGTTCTGGGTGCAATGCCACATTATAATGGAACAACTATGATGGTGGTTAGAGGGTCAGTTCCACAGAGGGGCTACCTGGGTCAAGCTCAGCACAGTTATTGCTGATCATGTAACCTGCCTGTACTGCATTTTATTCCTCGATAAAACTGCATTGTGAGTAGTTCACCCCTGGGGTCTGCATGGCTGCAGGGCCCTAGAGGCAGTTCTCCTATCCTTGCAGGCATGGAGAGGGAGGATACATTTCCCAAACCCTTGGAAGGGAGTCATGATTATGTGACTTCTTTGGTCAATAAAATGTGGATGAAAGTGACTTGGGTCACTTCCAGAGAGAAGCATTGAATAGCCTGTGCTCTATTTTCCATCCTGATCTTCCCCTCCCCTTGACTTCGTGGAGGGATGTGTGAACAGAAGGATGCCCAAAGACTAATCAGCCTGCAGCTGGGCCAATGCATGGAGGGAGCTGTCCTCAGAAGCCCTGAGGACACCAAAAAACATTGCACCAACAGGAAGTAAATAACAGCTGTGTAAACCTCTGATGATTAGATATTTGTTACTGCAGCAAAACCTAGCCAATTCTGACTGATACACCACCATGTAGGATTGCATGAGTATGAAAACAGGTAACATATATAAAGCTGGGAGGAACTGCCTCACAGATTTTCAGTGCTCCATGGATTCCGGCCCCTGACTGTCTTGTTTCAGGACATAAACTTTCCTTTGCCAGATGTCTAATTCCTAGGCTTGTTATCATAATCACTTTTATATTTTGATAACCTGGTAGAGTGTCTGCTGTATAGTAGGTGGTTGATAAATGTGTGCTGGAAAAGTTAGGAAAACAGCCTCGTAGGTTTCTTTGACATATTTGGACAACACGAATTCAAACTATATGTGGAAGAAATTAAACCCTGTTTCAGTGATGATGCTAGAGTATTGGTGATTGCTGTATGAATTCCTAGTAGAAAATCAAATATTCTCTCCATTGAATGTTCTAGAGCCCTAAATTTCTGAACCCTTATTAATGGAACCAATGCGGCCAAGCTCCATGTAAGCAAGGTGGAAACACCACAGCTAAATACCCCTGAAGGAGGTCACTGGCACCTCTGATTTCCATGGGGACAGATAAACCTGAGTGAAAGACGTCCCTTCAAATCAGAGGAAGTACTCTCTGCTAAGTTACCTATGGGGCTTCTCCACCATCCTGCAGGTGAGCGTCCTAGAACAAAGGGATTAATAGCTGCTCATTTTGTGTACAACCCTTTCATCTATTCTTAACGTCAGCTTGGTACCGGGTAGATTCTGGAAGACTGATGAGGTGCATATCACAGCAGACACTGTGCGGCAGCGGAGCTCGCCCGGAACGCTGGCATGTTGGCTCCGTGACGTCACTGTCAGCCAATCAGAGAGTAGCAGGAGCCGGCGGGCTCTCAGGGTGCAGGCGTGCGAGCGCTCCGCTGGCGGAGTCCCGTCGCTCTCCCTCCTCACTTCCAGGTAGCGGGATGTTCGTGGGGCCCGACTGTGCTCAGCCTGCTTGCTGTGAATGCGGGAGAGCGGGCTGAGCAGCGAGCAATGCTCCCACCCCTCGAAAAGACCAGCCACAGCTTACTTTAGGATGAAAAATGGTGAAAGGAAAAGGAGGCTGTAAAGGCAAGGCTTGCCAAATTAGCTTCTGGTTTTATATGGACAGTATGTAAATAAGTCATTTATGAAACCTTCAGAAACGACTCTGTTTTCAAACTCTCCTTTTACAGTCTCAGACACCTCAGGCTCGCTGCGGTAGGAACCCTCCGTATCATAGTGACAGAAAAATGTGTACTTATAGTGTAACTATTCTCATGCAAATCACTGCAGGGGTCAGCTTGGGCTGCCAAATACAAGCATTTCATGAAAATGCTCAGATCCAGCCCTTCTAAGTGTTTCTCTTTTTAGTCATCTAACGAATTCCAGTTTATTTTTGATAGGAAAAGGGGTAATGGGATTATCTTGAAATATTGAAAGAAATTATATGTGTTTATTTGGAAATAAATTCTATTTAGCTGCAATTACACACTCACACATTTATATCCCCTTGTCAGAGTTGGGGGTCCCTTTACTCAAGGTTTAGCCCTTTTGGTGAAAGACCAACTTCTTCAAGGAGCAAAGAAGACTGAATTAAGGAGAATAATAACAAATGGGCAGTAATACACGGTTGTGTTTTAAAAGAACCCATGATTAAACACAAATCACTCATGATAAGGTGCATGAAAAGACAAAAGCCTCAAAAAAGTTATATATATATAACTGAATCACTTTGCTGTACACCTGAAACTAATACAACATTGTAAATAAACTATACTTCAACTAAAATTAAATTAAATTTTTAAAAACTGTTAAAACCTAAAAAAGGGGAAAAAGACATCAGCTATGATTCCCTTTAGGACTTACCTCACATCTCAAGTACGTTAACACCAAGTCTGGGAGAGTAATGGGAGAGCTTTATTAACCGTAAATTCCATGTCACTCTATTCCTTCAATTATCATTGCCCTCTTTCTGGATACTTTATCTAATGATGTGGGCATTTTAAAAGCAAGGTGAGCATTGTCTAACCATAACCAGTGAGAAATGAAATTCATGGAGCCCCGGGTTTTGTGTTGTGATTATTGAAGCCTCCTCCCGTGATCTGAGGTCTTGGGCAGCATGTCACCCGAGCCAGAGTTGTCTGGGCTGCTTGGTGCCACTACGAGCTTCTTCTACAGAAGAGCTGGGGGAGTGGAGACAGGGGGCCCGCCCCGCCGGAGTGCACGATGCTGCCTCCTTGATCTGTGGCCTCGACGTTCACTCAGGGATTCATGTGGATTTCCCATGCCCAGTTCGAATATCTTGGACTAGCTTTAGAATCCTTAAAATCTCTACCAAGATACTGAAGGGGAGGAAAAAAAAAGATGTATTTGGAAAGCATGGGGTGGTGAGTTGGGGTTGAATATCTTTCAAGCCCTGAGAAAGTTAAAATAATTACATTTCACACATCAGGTTTTCAAGGTGATAACAGTTATCTCTATGTCTGGTAAAAATAATTGCATCCTGGACATATGTCCTTCCCTGCTCTGCTCTGTGGTTCCTGCATATACTCGCAGTCATTGACTATTTTTGAGAAAAATGAAGAATTATATCTGAGGGGAGTCCACATTTTATGGTGCTTCCCTACAGATAGCCAGTGCCCATTTGTGTGGCCGGTAATTCACAGGTTAACATTTTTAAAGACCCAGTCTCTGCATTAGTTTCTTAAATAATGCATAATATACCTTGAGAACATTCAAAAGATTGTGTGTCTCTTCTTCTTGAGTGTAAATTCTAGATAACAATGGTTGAACCAAATAACTCAGCCCATGAAAGAAGTGAGGCTCATCTTGGATACATGTTGCTGGTGGCTGCCCCCAAATCATTTGAACGTTCTTTCCACATTTTGACAGCTTTCCCCATTATGAGTGTTAGACCAGCATTTCATAGAGGGGAGAGACCCTTATTTCTTAGACTCCCAGACAGCTACGGGGGGTCTCACGTTCTGGTGCCCGACTGCGTGCGAGCAGGTGTCGGGAGTCGATTGCTCCGCATCTGGTTCTCCTGGAGCAGCCCATGGAGCTCCCTGCCCCCACTCAGGGGTGGTGAGGCAGCAGGAGGGATTTTACACTGGAATAACGTTGCCCACTGGTTGGCATTGCCTCCAGCTATGCTGTTCTCAGACCTACCTCTGGTCCTTACTTGTCCTGAAGACACCAGGGCTGCCGACAACCTTTACCAGCCCCTTTCTGCTCTAACAGGCTGGAACAGGTTGTCTCCTGGGCAGCATATTTGGACCCTACAAAGTCTGAATGCAGTCGGGTTCTGGGACCCCTGGACATGCCTGGGAAACTGTGCTTTCAGAGGGGACCTTCCCTGGTCCTTACCTCCTGCTACAATCCTCCTCCCAGAGTGTTCTAGAGGGAAGTGGTGAACGGATACAGTAGCTGACGACAAAACGCTTACAAGGACCAACCTGACTCCTGCTTGTGGGCTGACCTCAGGGACTTTGGTCCAGGTGATGTGACATCACGGGGATCCACTCAGGACCCAGCTTCTGCTCCACAGCGTTATGAAAGAAACCACATAGCTCTGTGATTTT
Organism: Aethalodelphis obliquidens; assembly: GCF_003676395.1. NCBI lineage: Eukaryota > Metazoa > Chordata > Mammalia > Artiodactyla > Delphinidae > Aethalodelphis > Aethalodelphis obliquidens. Next base: position 1,644,990 of record NW_020837973.1, read on the forward strand.
TCTCCTGGTAGAACAGAAAATCCAACAGGTTTAATAAATGACTTGATGAGGAATAAATTAATAAATGGAATGAAATAATGAAGAAATAGAGAATTTTTCAAAATCAGCAATAATCATTGTCTAACAGTATGCATTTTAACAGATTTGTAGAAAAACTTGGGTTTTCGATCAGGAAAAGAATAAGAATGACATATGAAAAATGTATAATCTTTGCCCAAGAGACAAAAAATTACAGTGTATTAACCACGGTCACATGCAAGTCAGTATGACTGTAAATGAAGACCAGGTTTCTGTATTTTTTATAATTCAGTTTATTTTGATAAAAGTCAAACTCAGAGTGCATTCTATGGGTATTTAACAGAGGGGGCCAGTTAATTAGAAATTGCTGTTTCGCTGCTTCTTCTGAGCTCTTTTAAGCACCTCGATACCAAGAAACCTGTTGTTGGTACGATCCAAATACATCCCCGACGTTCAGCGCTTGGTGCACTTGGGGTCCTGTTCTCGTCTGGCTCAGACCTTTGGATGCTCAGACGTTGGGACCCCTTTCTGAGGGTGGGCTCGGTAGCGTCCCCCAGGGCTTGGTCCCCTGACTGCCGAGCCCTGGTCACTCCTGCAGCCCCCTCCCCTCTGGTTTACCAGACCCTTTCTGCCCTCCCAGCCATTGGGCACCTGGGTGTGTCCCCACCTGTCACTCGGGGCAAGAACAGAGCCAGCCTTGAGCTTCGAGTAAATCTCATCATTGAGTCTCATCCCCACCTGCCCACATTTACATCAATGTCCTCATTCTAGCACAACTCAGGGTCTCCGTACCTTCATGAAAGTGACTCTCGTTATTTCCTACCGTTATATAATTGTTGACCTGGCACTGTCTCTTCCTCAACTAACCTCCTTCTGCTGATGGCTCTGCTTCTGACCACTGGGGTGCAGGCTGGCACACAACCAGGAATTTGCGAGTCCCTGGTTGTTCACATCCTTTCTCTTCCTCTTAGGCTTCCAGTCATATAAGTTTATTCCCATCCATCTCACCCCATCTTGCTGGACTCCTGGCATTGCCGAGTCAGAGCTCACGTCAGTGTTCCCTTCTGGACGCCCTGTCTCGGGGTGCTGCTGTCCATATCGTGCTGTACATCTCATTTTCTGAGCCCACATTCCCCGCTTCCCAACTCTGGACAGCTCCCCCCTTCCCTCTGGAATGCCAGGTCAGCCTCGAGCAAGCCTCTGTCTTCACATCTTCTCTCAACGGTCTCCCCCTTCCCTGTAACTGGAACCTGGCCCTCTGGTGTCCCCTTCCCCCTTGTCCCCTCCAGGGATGGCGGATTTACTCTTTCCTGTCCACCCATTACTGAGCCTGGGGGCTGGCGCTCCTCACTGCTGCTTCCAGATCGTTCTCTCTGCCCGTGCCTAAAAATACCCTCCTTGGAAGCTGCTGCGGTCAGGCTAGCCCTGCTGATTTGCATAATCCACATCCCAGAACTCACCTCTGTCCCTTCAAGGACCACTGCCCTCTCTCCATGCCAGTCCTCGTGATGATTTCAGCAACCGGGCTGGCAGTGCGGCAGTGCTGACTGGCTCCCGCGGGTCACTGAAGACCACAGAGCTGGGGCTCTCTGAGCACAGGGCAACCAGGCCAGCCCCCTCTGCTGACCTGACCCGTATCCTCCCCACCCCTCCCAGAACCAGGCCCTGGAGAACTAGCTCGCACACCCGCACACCTGTTCACCCTCCTGGCTCTCAGCAGGTGGCCTTGCTCACTTGAGAGACTGGTCCGCGCTCTCAGCCACGTGCACCCGCCTGCTTCTGAGTGGGTCCTCTGGGCCGTCACCCCCTTTCCTCAGATGAGCCCTCCTGAAGCCCCCTTGGGAGCTGACCTCCACCCGCTCTTCTCGGTGCCCGTGACTCTGGAGACCAGGGTGCAGGTGCCAGGGGGCACCTTTCCAGAGCCAGAACATTTGTGGATTTTAATCATCACATAATATCATCGTGAGTTCACGTTCATATTTCCAGCCTAACCCAGGTCCACAGCACTCCAACCTCATTGGCATCATATTCGTTTTCTCTCCTTTCATGTTGATAAACCCAGTGGGTTTGACACCAATATAAATGCTCATTTGCTTTATCTGGCACCATGTGCAAAACAATATTGAATAATGATGCCAATCTTGCCATTGAAGATACAGTTATTAAAAAAGAGCTCGGTGGGTGGGATTTCAGTTTGTTTTGCAGTGTGTGTGTGTGTGTGTGTGTGTGTGTGTGTGTGTGTGTGTGGTCTTAAGAGAGCTCCCTCTAGTAATGCAGACTCAGGTCATCCTCTCACACTCACTGCAAAAGGGGTGCCTCCCAGGTGCAGTTGTGTGTCTGTATCTCTTACCAATTCCCTCTTGACCCCCCTCTATTCAGGGTGCCAACAGAGCCACCCCCAACACTGCTCTTACCAAGGGCACATGTGACGCAGGTTGGAGAGCCAAGGCCCAGCTTTCTGCTCTGTGAACACTTTGCTCCTTTGGAGTCAAGGACCCTTCCTTTCGGGCCCCCCACCCTCCGTCACCACTTCACCTCCATCACTGCCCCCTTTCCTGCTGCTCTTCTCTCTCCCAGCGGGTGGCATGGATGCCCCAGACCCCGCTGCTTGGACTCCTTTCTCCATTTACCCCCATTCACTCGATCTCAGTCTTGGCTTCAGGTCCTGTCTGTTTGCTGACGACTCCACAGTTCATATGTCAGCCTAGAAATTCCCCAGGAACTCTGGGCTCCTGTAGCCCAATATTGAGATAAAAACACCACATGGATGTCTAACAGGAAACCCAGACTTCACACTTCCACAACCTACTTCCTCATCTCCCCTAAACCTGCTCTCTCCACGTTCACAGTAGGACAACTCATCTGCTCAGTAGAAGATTCTCAGGATCCCCTTAAAATTTCAACCCAGCAGTACGTTCTGTTGGTTCCATCTCCGAATTGTGTCCGCACCCACCCCTTCTCTTTTCCTGGCATCCTTGCCCTGACCTGGACCAAGCACCTGTGTCTCCTGCAGGATGCTGCAGCAAACCCTGAAGGGCTCACGTCCCCCTTCCTTGCTCGGGGGGCATCCCCTCAAGAGGAGCCAGAGCAGTCTTCGCACGACTCGACTCTGATGGAGTCGCTCTCAGTTCCATCGTCTCAACAGCTGCCTGTCCGGTCTGTGTGGGAGCCGGGTGTCCTGGGGGGGCCTCTCCAGCTCCTCCCCGCGACCCCCTCCCCGTCCGTGCTCTGGTGAAGGTTAGCCTTCCCACATCGTCTTTGCAGATTCTGCAGGTGGTGATGTCCTTTGGAATCTTCACAGCCATTACATGTCGGCCTCTCAGGGCAACTTCCATTTTAACATCTTATTTCACTGCCGTATTGAATCATGGCTACAGAAAGGAAGGATGAACGTGCACAAGGCAGTACCTTCGGGGGAGGAATCTTGCACCTTTGAGAGTGTTGGCGGATATTAAGTGACAGCGAGTAAAGCACTTTGATCTTGATTAAAGTATTGGTAAAGGAAAGACCTCGTAGAAAAATGCTTAATCTGACATTTTGGAGGTTCTTTAGGAGTGCAGATTGAACGAACACATGACAAAGTGTCAGGAAGTCAGTGGATCAAAAGCAGTGGTCTCTGTCTTTCTTCTCCGGTGTCCCTGGCTGATGCGCTGAGGCCAGACATTCTGGAAAGTACTCAAGCTCCCAGCCGTGTCTTCCCAGCTCCTTCTCCTGTGCGACTGACCCTCAGCCCCGGCAATTTCATATTTGTCCGGTGGAATTCTAGTGCCCTCGTGGAGATGAAAAACGGCCCCGTGGAGGTACAACAGGTGCCTCCCTGATAAAAGGACACTTGGTCAAATAAGACCAGGTGTACTGTGGCTCCTTAACTGATAGGAGCACAGGAGGGGTCCTGTAAAGCCCTTTATCGAAACAAAAACAAACCTGTTACCTTGTTTTCCTCAGTCTTTCCCTGGAGTCTTAAATGGGGCCATGCAATCCTTTCTTTGAGGAGAGCTGTCAGCATCCCGTAAAGCCTGACGTCCCACAGAATGCAGCTTGGGGAACGTCTGCTGATGAGGACGCTGCTCTAATGTCTGCTGACATCACCTTCAGCCATCACAGTGTGAAAGGACCACTGTTCATATTCAGGCCAAAGATCCAGGCAGGGGTAGAACAGCCCCACCATCCCAAGCAGACCCTGGCAGTGACACATTAATCGCTGAGCCCCCTAACGGGAATGTGACCCACCTACAAGGGACGAGTGTGGGCAGCCTTGTGCTTGGTGCAGAAACAACACACAACCCCCTCTTGGAGGCAGGCACACCCCACTGGAAGGTCAGACACGGACATCTCGCTCCCCTGCACCGGCCACAGGTGAGCACTCATAGCACCGTGTATCCCAGTCAAAGAGATGGAGCAGGGGGCTTCCTGGAGGAGGTGATGCCACACGGAAGCCTCGAAGGACACGTGCTCCAGCCCCACTGCCTCTGGAGTCCTGTGTGCATAGGGTAACTCTCTTCTGTTCCCTTCAATGATATTCCAAGCCCTGTGCTGTACCTGCAGAAACGCAGGTCTGCCCGAGGCTGAGCTCAGCCCTGGGGAGGGGGGTGGCTCCTAGAACGCGCATCTTCATTTCCCCACTTCTTAGCACAAGGAAGCATGTCCAGCTAGTTTTGCACCTGGTTAGCAGGTAGGTGTGCAGCTGGGATTTCCAGGGCATGGATGTGTGGGTTGGGTTGCAACAGGGCAATTCAAATGCACATCCAGGTCTGCGTGGTCAGGGAAGGGCAAGTGGTCAGGGGTAGCTGGCGGCCTTCTGTGGGCGGTCCCAGGGGAGGAAGGAGGCAGACGAGAGGTGTGTACCTCCCAAGCATGTGGTTTCTTCTCTTCGCTCATCTGGATTTCTCACTCTGCCACAGGTGAACATGGATCACCTGTACAATTACTTGTACAGACCATGATGCTCCAGAAGAAGCAGCGTTCAAAATCCTTCCCGTCTTTTCTTATTAAAATGAGAAAAAGTCTTCATGGACATAGACCTGGGTCCCTGGAACCGTGGCCACACCTGCAGGATTTATTAGAAAGCAAGTGGAGGTGAGAGGCTGGGGGCCAGCACAGGTGGAGACCAGAACTCAGGCAGGCCTCCTGAGGGGCAGTTTTCCAGCTCCTGAAAAGGCCCTTCTCAACCTTGACCTCTGGACCACAAGAGACCTCTCAGGGAGCTTGGGAAAGCGTGATGCCTCAGCCCAGCCCATACCAGCCAGTGAGCGCGGTGGGGGATTGCCAGGTGTGTGCGGATGCCCTGTTGCCTCGTGCATTCGGGGAGCTGTATTTACTTAGGGGGCAGAAATGTCCCTAAGCTTCTGTCCAGATAGATGGGCTGCTGGCTTTGGGCCGCATCCAGAGCAGCCAGAGAGGTGGCAGAGGGACAGGACAGAGATGTAAGCCCGACCTGCAAAACACAGCTCAGCTTCTCGTCCAAAACAGAGAAAATTCCCCCAGCTTATATGTCTGTAGTTCCTGGCACTGAGGTCTCTGTCTGTGAAGATATTTTTCCTATTTAGTAAGAAAAGACTAGAAGGAAATTTTTAAGTCATAGTTGGCACATAGCTTCGTGGTTGCTATGGCTTGAACGTTATAGCACAAATTCAGAGAATCTGTTTAAATGTTTTCCATTTCATTTTACTGAGAAGCTGGGGGGATGGAGCCCTCAGATGCGTCCCAAGGGTCACACGCCCTGTGTCTCTGCACCCTCTGCCACTTCAGGGTGCGACCACAAATGTTACTGAAACCTGTACTATGGACAACGGCGAGACACGTTTTATTCTATGAAGGAGAATCTAGTAGGGGGACACTGCCTTTCAGCCACATGGCACTGAGCAACTTTAAATGTTATTTTCTTATTTGTATAGCTTCTGATAGGATCCAGCTGAATTACTCAAAACTGAAAAAAAAAAAAAAACTGCCTCCCATGCCCAGTCAGAAGTTACAGGGAGCTTCAAATTAACTTCCAGTTTAGGGAGACTGGCTAAACAGAAAATGCGGTTCTGATTTACCCTTTTTTAAGGATGTTCGAAACAGCAGCAAAAATTCTTATTGGCAGTTTAAAAACCAGTATCTCTGCTTAAGCAATACAGGGTCTTGTTTAGATTTCAGCCGTACCTGCAAAGCCTTGCCCACCTTTGTCTTTCTCTGTTCGTCCAGGAAGGAAACAGGATTTGTTTTTTACTTACAGCAGACGTTCTGAGTGCGATTGAAGACTGACAAAGAAAACGCCAAAAATATTATATCTAGGTCCATCTAGATATAGGTATATAATATGACATAAATGCTTATATTTAAACATTTAAATATATTGAATTAAAATAATTCCCGGAGAAGAGCTCTCTTGAACCCCTCCGTTCCTCGCACACACAGCACATTCGAAGTGCGCCTCTCCTTTCCGATGTGAGAAATCCCGGAAGGCCAGGGCAGGCTTGTGCATTGCTGCTCAGGCCTTCCTGCTCTTTGTCAAGCAGCTCCCTTGACAGGACGTGCGTGGCGCAGGACGTGGGCCCCCAGC
>NW_020837973.1:1656551-2014414 GCF_003676395.1 Aethalodelphis obliquidens
CTGGGCCGAAGTCTCCTCTTCAAAGCATCACATCACTGATTCTGTCCAGATTTGCTCTTCTTCTTCTTTTTTTTTCTGATAACATAGTCATTTTTAATGCATTAATTTATCCACATTATTTTTGAACACCAGCAGTGAGTCAGCACTGTTAAGTTTGCTGGGCAATGTACTGATAATTAAGGCAGCTACAGCTATAATCAGTCTAGAAGCTTACAGTCTAAGTAACACTGTAAAAATGTTACTTGCTAATCCCTCTTGGGCTTCTCAGATATCTGGAACTAAAACCTCAGTAGGAAAAAAGAAAGTCAAAGGTATTACAATGTATACTACAACATAAATGAAAGAGGAATGAAGTTTCAATGATAGATAATATCATTGAACATTTTTAATGAACTTACACCAACTATAAGTGAAGTGTCAGAAGTGTCAAAAGTTAGGATGCATTGTAAAATATTTTTATTAGATTAACTGGAATTCTTTTTCAGGAGAAGAGCCATCTCCTAAAGAAATGTGTCTTCAGTTAATAATTATTGTATTAAACTTATTTTTAAGAGCCTGAATTAGACAACGTTTGGCAGTGACATTAGACTTCTAAAGTAGAAAGCATATCTTTAAATACGTGTTTGAGAAAGTGGTTCCACACATACTGCACCACCATTAGAAAACTTGGATGTGAACCTCAGTTTTGTGGAATTGGAGATGCCATTTAACGTCCCTGGAGCTCAGCGTCACTGATAGAAGTAATATTTATTTAAATGCCACACACTCTCACTAGCCCTTTACGTATATCAATCCTTGTAACATTATCCTCATTGGAGATGGAGAAACTGAGGCCAGACAGTTAAATAATAATGAGCTGGAATTGAAATCGAGAATATCTAGCTTTCAAAAATCCTATATTCTTGTTTTTTTTTTAACCTCTTTATTGGAGCATAATTGCTTTACAATGGTGTGTTAGTTTCTGCTTTATAACAAAGTGAATCAGTTATACATATACATATGTTCCCATATCTCTTCCCTCTTGCGTCTCCCTCCCTCCCACCCTCCCTATCCCACCCCTCTAGGTGAACACAAAGCACCGAGCTGATCTCCCTGTGCTATGCGGCTGCTTCCCACTAGCTATCTATTGTACGCTTGGTAGTGTATATATGTCCATGCCACTCTCTCGCTTTGTCACAGCTCACCCTTCCCCCTCCCCATGTCCTCAAGTCCATTCTCTAGTAGGTCTGTGTCCTCAAGTCCATTCTCTAGTAGGTCTGTGTCCTCAAGTCCATTCTCTAGTAGGTCTGTGTCCTCAAGTCCATTCTCTAGTAGGTCTGTGTCTTTATTCCCATCTTGCCCCTAGGTTCTTCATGACCTTTTTTTTTTTTTCTTAGATTCCATATGTATGTGTTAGCATACAGTATTTGTTTTTCTCTTTCTAACTTACTTCACTCTGTATGACAGACTCTAGGTCCATCCACCTCACTACAAATAACTCAATTTCATTCCTTTTTATGGCTGAGTAATATTCCATTGTATAGATGTGCCACACCGTCTTTCAGATTTGCTCTTTGCCCAGAGCCTCCCCGTGTTCTTTTTTTTTTTTTACAGTTTAAATTTTATTTATTTATTTATTTATGGCTGTGTTGGGGCCACTCTTCATCACACTGTGTGGGCCTCTCACTATTGCAGCCTCTCTTGTTGTGGAAGCACAGGCTCCAGACGCGCAGGCTCAGTAATTGTGGCTCATGGGCCCAGTTGCTTCACGGCATGTGGGATCTTCCCAGACCAGGGCTCAAACCCGTGTCCCCTGCCTTGGCAGCCCCCTCCCCGTGTTCTTCCCGAGCGGCTGGACGGTGGGCTTGCCAAAGCCCTGGGGACACGGAAGAGCTCATGAGTTCGAGGAACCCCTCCGCGGCGGCCTCCCTTTGCGGCTGGAGGTGGCTTTCGTGCCTCCCAGAGGTTAAGTGAAAGATAGTCCTCAGCGAGACCTGGCATTGGCCTCACCGCAGGCGCCTTTCTGGGAGAATTCAGGAGAGTGGAGAAGCCTTCGACAGAACATAAAGACCAGGATCTCGGGCAGAACCGCAGAGGCTGTGCAGAGCAGTGGCCGAGCCAGGAGGGTGGACCCACGGCAGCCCCACAATGAAAGGCCCGTCTTCAAGTCGCGGGATGGAGGGAGGGAGGCGGGGGCCTTGTGGGAAAAGAGGGAACGGGAAGATGAACAAGGGGAGATGGGCACTTCGCTTGAAAATCCCTGCCATGGGCCTCGGGCACTGCTGTCAGTCTGCACCTGCCCCCTGGCACCTCTGTGTGTCAGGTGTGGCTGGCCTTCTGCTGCTGGGAGTGTCTGAGCCGAGTCTCCACCGATGCCCTGCTGTCCCCACCGAGAGGTGAGCACTGATTGGACAGAGATGCTTTGACGCTCCCCAAGCACAGAGCCCCAGGCAGGCTGAGGGCAGGAGGAGGCCCAGCGAATTCCCATTCTAGCCAGGTTGCTGGGGGGATGCTGAATCCTGTTTCTCAGCCAAATTCCCCTTGAAACACAAAACCGTGTGTGCCTGTGTGTGTTCAAATTATTTTAGAAGTGAAAGAGACCCAACATTGTTACGCACTCTCATCCTTCTCAGACTCTGCTTAGTGCAATTTAATTAGCTCTGGACGATTCAGTCGTCACTTTGCCATCTGGTCTTGCCCTGCGAGGCTTCAAGATCCAATGAGGGGTTTAGAGAGGACGGCCCCGAACTCTTTTTAGGAAGGTTTATATCTGTGTTATATGGTCTGTGTCTCCTTTGTTAATAGACTCTCTGACCTACTCCTTTCAGTAGGAATACCTCCTCTGGACTACAGGTGGGGACCCCTACACTTTTCCAAGTTTCTGCTTCCAATTACGCTGGGTTTATTTTTACTGAGTGAGTCTGAAGGCTCTGGATGAGGTCAGAAGTCTCCCTCGAGGAGTGGGATTTTTCTGCTCCATGCTGTGTTCTCACTACAGAATATCCTGTCCCCACTGGGCCGGCCAAACTCCTCACCTCTCAATGTCCGAGGTAGCTCTTGCCTCCCCCGTGAAACCAGCAGCCCTGCAATGAATTGCTCTCTCTGCTGATCCCCACGGAGTGGCCTTGCCTCTCCCCACTCGGGTCCTGACCTGGGGCTGGGGCTGAGTGTGGCCCTCGGGGGCCGGCCTCCCTGGGAGGCAGGATTCACTCGGTTTTGGTGCTACGACACTCACCACACTGCTTTGCACTGACAACCCACAGACAGATACACCTGGGGACACACAGACCGGTTGACATCAATTTTGTTCAGAATACTATTTTTTCTCACATTCTAGCTTCTCTTCCTGCTCTGGATTTGTGAGTGTTTAGTCCAACGTCCAGTCTGGAACTCAGAGATGCCATGCACTATTTTAAGAGAAAGAATTTAATATAGGAAATGGCTTAAACAGACACTGGAGCGCTGGAAATGACATAGAGGATCCCTGAGGCGACAGAACCTTCAGAACTGCGGTTGTGGCTCCCAGCCTTGAGCTGGGGGAGGAACAGAGAAGGCAGGGCGTCGAGGCTAAGGGCTTGGAGCACGACCCCCGGAGCTGGACCCAGACCTTCAGCAGGAAGGGTGGTGCCTGTGCCCGCTGGTGTCTGCAGGGGAGGCTGCCCCTGGGAGTGCAGGGACTCCAGAAGCAGGACACTGCTGGGCAGCAGCCACGTGGGAGGACCGAGGCTCTTTGTCCTCCCCGGTGCCGCAGCCTCTGTGGCGCCCCTGCTGGAGGGGCCTGGCGGGATGCAGCTGGCAGAGGAGAGGTGCCACCTGCAGAGTCAGGCCGCTCAGCCAGCGAGCTCAGTACCAGAGGGCGAGTTTGGAGTTGAGACACCCTAACTAGTAAAGGACACGAAGGCTTGACTGCAGTGAGATTGAGGTCACGCGAATTGCGCTGCTCTCTTCAGCACGGAGAGCTGGAATTGGTGGCTTAAAGTGGCCTCCCAGTCTGTAGCATCCAAACACCAAAATACATCGTGTGGTGGCTTGAGGACGTTCCCGCTGGCCATGCTGGGCCATTCGATGCTTGACCTGTAGGTGTCTGGTTGGATGATGTAACTCCAAACTCCAGCCAATAAATCCTCCGCAGCTTTTCTGCATGTCTTGCTGGAGACTGAGAGGGTTTCCTTGACACACACGTCACGTTGACCCCAAAGATGGGTTGCCCCTGAGCAAATGGGCACCGGAATCTGATTTTCTTTCCTACCAGTGGGAGATGGAGAGAAGTAAATCATCTGAAAACAGAGATTCTTAAAAGTTAAAGTCAAAGCCCACTTTGGTTTAATGATGCTCCTGCTGGTCTCGCTCTTCCATCCCTGTTGAGAATCCTCACAAGACCGTCTGAAACCCTGTGCTCAGGGCAACTTACTGGAAGATTCCAGGTGTGACTCAGGGGTAGCGGGTGATGGTGCTGGTGGGTCATGGAAGCTGCTGGCCCTGGTTGCCATGGCTACTGATGCCTACATCACCCTTTCCCCATCAGTTTTCAGGAAGATTTAAGGACAGGGTGGTCTGAAGTCCAGATAGTTCCTAGTATATTATTTCCTCTTTAGTCCCAAGCAGCTTAAAGCCACACTGAGTTTTCCTGAAATGTCCTGAATGGAAAAGGTAACTATGAAACGCACTAGACACGACCAACTACAGCTCAAGGTCTTTATCTGAGACCCACCTTCTGCCACCAGCCCAGCAAAGTGGGAAGCAGAGTCCCCCAGCAAACACGGTGGTCTGGAGTACCCTGTGTCCTGCTGAGGAGGGGGCCACATCCCTGCAGGTCGATCCTTGTGATTTTATATATTTTGTAGCAGTGACGTTTCTATTAGAACACACCCTCTATGTGGAATTGCTCTGTGTGGGCTCTATCCCAGGATGTGCATACAGGGGGACCTGCCCTCTTTGATGATGTTTCATTCATCTGGTCTTCCCCTGCTGGCGCCCCGCTCTCCTGCTCTGCGACCTCACTTGGGACGGGAAGCCAGAAAGAGAAGAGTTAATTCATTTTGGAGATATGGAAACTGGAGGACAGAGAATGGACATATTCACACATCATCACAAAAGCGACAGAAAACTGAGAAAACTCCGGCCCTCCTTTTGTCTCCCCACTTCTCCAGGAGACGAGAAGCCCAGGAACGATGCTGTCCTGGACGTGGACCCCACCCGCCTCCCCCATGGGCCACCTGCCCCAGGCTGTCCTTCACCAGGGGCCCCATGTGCAGACCTGTCACTGATCTGCAAGTGGACCGAGAGGGGCCGAGTGTATCTCCTAAAAAGCCCCCCTTCTAAGGACAGGAACTCCTCGCCCATCCCTCAGTCACGCAGATAGTGGAAGAAAACTGAGGGTCTGCTGTTATTTCCCTTTCTGTTATAACTCTATTTTTTTTTTTTTTTTTGTAAATTGAATTATATTTTCAGTGCACTGGTAGTTATGTGTTATTCGAATACTGATCAGGTCAGTATCAGTTAAAAACTTTTTAAAAGTTAAAAATATTTTAAAGTGGCAAAATCACTTAATTTTCCTGGTTTTGAATCCAGATTTTCATATTATTAGAAGGTGAACTTCACGACGTGGCTTTCAGTTCAGACGCTCTGCGGCACATTGCATGTCGGTCACTTTTTAAGTTTCTCCTTAATGTTGTGCATAGATCTTAATTTCTGTGACAATAATAACTTTAAAAATTATGAATTATGTTCTAAATTTGTTATAACTCGTTTTTGATCGTCATCCTTTGTACTGTGAAAGCAAGAGCCACCGGACTGATGTCCTGCCCTGAAAGGAAGGTAAAGTGCGGACCTCTGAGCCGTGGGTGCCCCACAGACTCACCCTCCCCTAGGGCCAGCGCCTCGGAAGCAAAGCCATGGCCTGAGAGCTTCAGCGCATCTTTCTCTGGTTGGAGGAGGGGCTCTATGGGAGGGTGTCACACCCCGAAGGACGAAGGACACAGTGTTGCCTGAGGGCAAGCTCGCTGCCATGGACAACCTCCACTGAAAGTCTCCCCGTCACGGTGGCCACAGACGGCCTCCAATTACTTGACGCAATTTCTCACAAACTTGTGTCCTCACAGAAACCGGTGTCGGTTGCCTTCCAAGCGTGACGGTGACGATCAAGATTGAGGTCTTGGGGGTGCCTGATGGGCGTGGTGCTCAGCAGTCTGGACTGGGGAACCTTCCATCAGGAAGTCAAAGGACAGGTGTAAATCTTACCTCAAGTGATTTGAATTCTGCTTCAAGCTAAATAAGGTCAAACGCAGGTTCCCTGCTGTAGCCTTAAAATCCAGAGTGGAGTGAAAACAGCTATGGTTTAAATGCACATTCAACAGGGAGTCTCATATTCAGCTGTGACTCCAAACCCTCCCGACGAGAATCCTGGGTCTGCCGGGTCCTGGAGGAGCAGAGGGTCCCCAGGCACCTCTCACCAGGTTCCTGGAATCAGTTTCCCACTCAGCTTCCTGACCAGGGAACAGCTTTTTAAAAGTACACTGGCTTTGAGACTACACACAGTTTAGATTCCAAGATGTGCATGGAATGTGTCACTAAGTAAAATTCGCTGTAAGGTTCCTGGTTCGTAGACGGAGACAGCATTTAGTTTTTGTGCTCTGGATGGCAGGCAGATATGTGAGCCTCCTGTGATGTGGGCCATTTAAATTTAGCTAATTTTATGGCTCTCATCTGCGAAATAAAAACGGGAAGAGCATCCTTCTTCAGTGTATTGCTATGTAAATTAATTAACTAGGAGTTGTGCATAGGGAAAAATAAAAATGTCAATAAATACATTAGTGGTATCATAAATTCCCATCCAATTAACAAAAAGTCCATCTCCAGAGAGACTTAGTTAGACTTTGGGGGTCTACCCTCCCTCACCAGTTCACGAATGTTTCTTGTAAGTGAGTGTTTTTTCCCTGGGTTTAAAATGAAACTCTGTAGTGAATCCAACTACCTACCAGCCGTAAGCAGAGGAGGGCGGCAGGATTTCTGGTCCTCAGGTCTGTTTCCCACCCATAGGCATCTTGGCCCCATCCTCACTGAGCCCCCGCCGGGCCCCCAGAGCGGAGCCTCTGCCCCCAGAGAGCACATACTTTCTGCAGGCTCCCCTCGGTCTCCCTCCTGAAATGGTTGCCACCCCTTTTCCCTGTTCAGCTGCAACAGTGGCTGCTAGATGTTCGTGGAAAAAGTGTTATGTGCATTCGTGCAGCTTGGGACAGCATCAGCCTGGACGGGGGAGTTACCTCCAGCTGGTTCCCAGCCTCAGCTCTGGGCAGTGCGGCTCTCATGCCTTCAGGAAAACGGGGCTCAAAGAGCTCCCTGCTCCCCCTTCCTCTCCGCTGCGCCTTGCAGTGTCTGCAGGCCTGGCTCTGTTCCAGTCCACGCCCTGCTCACCCGTCCCCTCTGCCAGCAGGGCTCCTGTTCTTCTGGGGATGCAAGACCCCCTCTTTCCCTCAGCATGGCCTGCCCCCTCCCAAGGACCTGCCCTCTCGTCCCCTGAAATCCTTTGCCTGTGTTGCCTTTACACCCTCGGAATTTAATGGGCTTTCCTAGCGTCCAGCCCATCTCCTTAAGGAGCAGCATGGTCCACAGAGCTGGGCAGGCCTTGCTCTTCCCCGGGGATCCCAGCACCAAGCCCAGCGCTCCCGGGACATCGGGCAGCGGCACGTTTCGATCTGAATGTAACCCACCAGGGGACTGGCCCGTGGGTCTCATCTTGAACTGTCTAACCCTGTTAGACTGGCTGAGACTCCCGGCTGGGGACACAGTGACCCCTTAGAAACAAGGTCTGTCATGTAACAAATGATTCATCGCCCACCAATCCCAGTTTCTGCGGCGATGACACCGGCCCCCTGTGCGGAGGTGAGGTCGGCAGGGCCTCGGATGGCTCAGCCTCTCTTCTGGATGCATGTTTCTCTCTCCGCTCACTGAGGACAGCCGTCCTCCAGAAGGGTTGGGACTCATCCCAGGACAGCCTCAACCCCTGTGGCCGGTGGGCGGACAGCAGGCCCAGAGTGGGGAAGGAAGCCTCCTTGGACAGGAGGTGGGTCCGGAGGTTGAGTGCCCAGCTGCTGGTGCCCTAGTGTCATAGAAGGTGATTGTGAGACTTTCTTAGAAGCAAAGGAAAAAAGCTATATTTATCAATGTACTCAGATGCTCGGTTGATGGTGAATTAAGCTGACTGCTTTACCACGTCTATTTTCATATTCCTATATTTCCGTGTGTATATTTTAAGGGAAATGTGTTGGCGACTGCCCCCTCTCCCTCCCACCCCCCAGGACAGTGGGACCCCCTAGGCTCTGTCCTGTAGCCTGAGGCCTTGGTGTCCTCTCTGCAGCTGGAGCATCTTCGCCCAGCCCTGTGCACAATGCTAACGGCAGAGTCACCATGAAACGAGAAGGAAAGAATATGTTTGTGGAACAAAGGAGTCGTCCTTTTACTCTCATTCTCCTTTCTCCTGATGGTTTCAAAGGCAGCAAACTCCTCTGCAGACTCAGGCTGGAAGGGAGCGCCAGCCGCTGCTCCGTCTTGCGGCGTGCGCCCCGTGAAGGTGCTGGCAGGCTTCCCATCCCGGGCTCCCTCTCCTCTCGCCTTCTGATGTCTTTCCAGGTTGGAGCTCCTGCTTAGATGAAACAGATGACTTTCTGGGCCCGCTTCTGCTCACAGCAGGCAGGAGCAACAGTGACTGATTGGTTGAAACATGAGGATTAATGGGTATTTATATTTCATTAAATTTTATGCTCACTGGAGAATAATGTATCACTCGCAGATATTGAAACATATGTCAACCCTATCCACTTACATATAATTCAATTTGACTTAAATGCATTGATCAAATTTTATTAAAGTCCAATATATCTTCCAAAAAGGCTGGGAACGTAGAATTGTCCCTTCAGAATACCTGATGAAAGGGTGCATTTGTGTTATAACCCTATTTATACCATTTTTCGGGAAAAGAGAAACAATTGTGGATGAAATGCTCATCTCAGGTGACCAGGGTTGCGTGGAAGACTTGGCGAGTGAGATTATAAGCAAACTGTGAAGCGAGGCCTGTTGACGTGACCCCAGAGCGGGTGTGAATGTCCCTGGGAATGAGTCACAGAGACACCAGGCGGCACACACCCTCTGGAACCCCCATCTAGGAATCCCCGAAGGCTCTGTGACACCAGGATGGCGCTGTCCTGGCAGGGGCTCCGCTCTGCCTCCCTCTGCCCACCTCTCCCCCACCCCGTTCCCCATCTCTGTCCCTACCACTCTGAGGTATTTGTGTGTGTTCAGATCTACTTACAAACCAGAAGAAGCATGGATGCATGCAGAAGGGCACCCAACACAGGCTTTAACAGATGTCAAGGTGCTCTTGCTGTTTAAAATTCTATCCGAAGTGTGTGTACATGCTCCCTATAAAAACACAGCGCATTACCATTAGAAGGTGAGCGTTTATCTGTAGAAATAAAGACTGTCCAACAGAATATGGTTATTCACTATTCAACCTCACTTGTGGAATTTCTAACACGATGAATGAAATAGGCATTGCCAAAATCCAAGGGGTGTCTCAAGGCGACCCAATACTGCTTTAAGAATCTGGGCCTTTGCACTGTAGATCCTACTCTGGAAAATGAAATTCTGAAGTTAGGCTGGGGTTCCTCAAGCTTGGCAGACTGGATAGATAGATTGATTAGATAAAAATGATAAATAGAGAAACATAATATAAGAAAGAAAGAAAAGAAGGGTCTTTCCATGGTCAAATTCTTCTGTAAAACATTCAGTTAAAGCACAAGTTGTGATGCGGTGGTGTGTCCAGAGCTGGTGGCATTGGAGGGGATCTGTCTTTTCTACTTCTTTCCCAAAGCACCTGTGAACACCCGACAGAGTGCCGTGGAAGATGCCATGGAAGATGCCATGGAAGCCCTGCTCAGGAAATGCTGGGTCAGCCATATTCAGGATCCCTTTGTGCTTAAAAATTCTATGTCTTAGGTTAGGAGGTGATAACAATTGTTAAAAATACTGTTGCCCAGATATTTTAGACATTGTATAAATGAGCGGGAAATACGAAGAGTCATATACCTTCAGGTTTACGAAGTAATCAGTAATAAAGAAGACTCATTTTCCTTAAACACATCTATTATAAAAATCAAAATATGGTTGTAGTTTTGAAATAGTATTGATAACATTAATTTCCTGGTTAATTATGCCTATTTCTTTAGAAATTAACCAAATGACCAAGAGGGCCACACACCTGCCCCAGCGGTTGACCATACAGCGCCTAAGATGACAGCGGCCCTTCTGCATCCCAGACGTGGGGGCCAGATGTGCAGCCAGCCATCCCTGGAGGCCCTGGAGTCTCAGACCGTGGATTCCACAGAGCCTGGCACAGAGAAATGAGACCATTCTGCATGATGTCCCACAGGAGCAAGACGTCCTATGACCCTTCTGGAGCAGCAGGTACCTGGCCCCCTGACCATTTTCAAGCCTGGCTACTGGGCTCCAGCCCCGATGCAGATGCCCTGTGACGTGCAGCTCCCAAGCTCCCTGCCCTGCAGGTGGTCTGGGACCAGCCATCGATCGGGGGCTGCCAGGTGCGTCCTGGGAGGGAAGACCCAGGCCAGCTCTTCAGCTGCCTCGCTGCTGCTTCTCTGACTGTTCATCTCACAACATTCCACCCCTGTTTACTGAGCACCAGAGGGGCCACAGGAGGCCCTGCTGGGTCTCGGGGCTGTGCTCCACGCACGACCCACCTCCACCTTCTGTGCAAGTTTTCTGGGAAGCTCGGTGGTCCTGGGTGGGCCACGCAATCTTGCCGCGACATTTTCAGTTCCTAGTCAGCTCCTCTGGCCTCCTGACTACCCCTCCTGAGCCCAACCCAGCCAGTACCTCTCTGTCTGGAGGCGTCCTCTCACCCACCCATCATGCCAGACCCCTGAACTTGACCCACACTGGGTCCTACCTGTTGAAATGGAGCAGGGCCCTGTGGTCCTTGCCCACCATGTCCTCAGCCTGCCTTTTGTCCTTGAAAAGACTTCAGCCGAAGAATAAGTTTAATCAGAGAAGTGAGAGAATAAGAAGCACAGGAAAACAGCCAGGACAAAACAATAGCAGTTTAGTCAGTAAACAAAGTCAAGGACTTTTAGTTCCTCCTCACGAGCTAGAGAGAATATCCTGAGCCCTATCCTGTGAGCTGTGTTACAAATACTGAAACCTCCACCAGGTAGAAGAATTGAACTACATGATGACCAGACTGTAGCCATGACATAAGCTGCCACGATTCCGAGAACTGGCCTCAAGCAAATGGGGAATCCAACCCTGGACCCGAAAATTAACAGGACTTAAAACAATCAAGAAGACGCTGATCAGACACCGCAGGACCAATTTCAAGATGACGGTCAGAGCTGGCTGTGCTGTTTCTACGTGAAGCCCCCTCCCTCTACCTATGACAGCCCCTGCCCGTTGGTTGTCGGGGGTGGCGGGGGGAGTTGGGAGTCTGCTTTTGGACAGGAGGCTGCCCTTCCCCTGGCTGCCGGCACCCAGAATGAAGCCAACTTTCTTTTCCACAGCTTTGCCTCTGTATTGGCTTTTGAGCACAGCAGCCAGACCCCACTTTCGGTCACGCACTGCAAGACGGCTTTAGCCGCCAAGACGCGGTCGAGGCAGTCCAGTCTGCCTCTCGGACTCGGGTCCCGCAGGTGCCATCGGTGTTCCCAGAGTTAATTGCATAATAGGGCTGGGGATGCTAAGTTCCAATGAAATAAGCTGATTTGCTGCAGACGAGAGCCTTGAACGTGTTCCTGGGCATCGAGCGCCCTCGGTGTGGAGAGGTGTCCTCAAAGCCGATTTTGCTTCAAACACCTGACACAGGGGAGCCCTGACAGGTCACTCAGTCTAAGTTCCTGAGAAACAGGAATTCCCTCTGGTTCATCTTTTATCTCTAACAATATTTAGGTGTTCAAAGTACGGCTAAGAATGAAAGAAGGAAGGAGTCTGCTCAGGGACAGAAGCCAGCCTGTTCATCCCTCTTTTCAGCCGCTGCTAAATCACTCGCCGCATGACTTGTGCAGAGCCGGGTGCGCAGAGGCCGTTGGTGGTGCCGCGCTGGTGAACGGGTGCCCGCAGGAATGTTACACTGGATCGGGAACACGTATATGAAGATGCTGAAATCAATCTCGTTTCACTTCTTGAAACATGAGGGGAAAATGTGAGGTTCGCTCTGGAGATGAGCCTAGAGGCTTTATAGAAAATGACTGTGTGATGTTGATAGCTTTGTTCAGGGAGTCTGCCGTTAGAACTGGCCTGGGTGTCAGCACATGCGGCCAGCCGGGGACGTGGGAGGGGTCGCCAAGGAGGTCTGTGTGTGTGCCCACGTGTGTGTGGAGAGAGGGAGAGGGAGGGAGAGAACATGAACCATCTCTACACTAGATTCTAGTTCATCAAATAGACCGTTTTTTTGTTTGTTTGTTTGTTTTTGGTACGCGGGCCTCTCACTGTTGTGGCCTCTCCAGTTGCGGAGCACAGGCTCCAGACGCGCAGGCCCAGTGGCCACGGCTCACAGGCCCAGCTGTTCCGCGGCATGTGGGATCCTCCCGGAGCGGGGTACGAACCCATGTCCCCTGCATCGGCAGGCTGACTCTCAACCACTGCACCACCAGGGGAGCCCCAAATAGACCGTTTTTTGAAGACAACTGATTCGCGCTGACTGGTCCTCAGGCTGTCAGGACTGTTGCTGATGACACTGTGTGTTATCCCAGCCTTCCACATCCTTCCATCTGCAAATAAAGTTCATCTCCATGTTGCCTGCTTGATCTCAAGCAGCGAGGGGCCCTCGCGTCTGCTTTCCATCTCAGGGACGGGCCGTGTGCCGGCAGGGGACACAAGCTCGGAGGTGCGGCTGAATCTTCAGGACCCACAAGAGAGGCCCCGCTCCCAGGTAGCAGAGGGCTGGGGGGCAGACAAGCTCCAGGCGGTGCCTCAGTCTCCCTCCCACCTTGCAGACTTAGGAGGGAGGGCAGGTGGGCCCAGGGACTTGGCACGTGACAGTCACCTCTGGGCCACAGGTTCTCACCTCCAAGGTTGCTTGGCTCACCATGGGGCTGAGGGCGGGGCTGCCTTAAGAGAACTACGTTCTGCCAGAGGCAGCCCGGCTCCCACGAGCACTTGATTCCAGGCTTCGTGAGGCAGCCTGTGCCCCAAAGTCACGGCCAGTCTCCACGTGCCACACCAGCCCTTCTGAAAAGAAGAGTGTAAACCTGCCTCAAACTCCCAAAGAGACACCTTGTGAAAATGAGCATTAACCACCCTCTTTCCCTCTCTCTCTCTCATAAACACACACACACACACACACACACACACACACACACACAGGCTTTCCCTCACTCAAGTACAGATGTGACAGCCCCAGGTCACAGTGGCTCTGAGCACTCTTTTGTCATGAAGGATGGACCTCGGCATCCATCCCCGCCTCAGCCCTCGGGAGGCCCCGGGAGGCCCCAGACAAGCTCCGAGAGCAAAGCAAGCCGGGTTTGTACAACCGTGAGCCGTGGTGGTGTGCGAGCCTGCTTCCTGGGAAAACAACTCATCGAGCCGCCTGGTCCGAACGAGCTAGCTCGGGCCTGGTCTCCCACAGTCACCTACAGACTGACCGGTAAGACCTCTCCCCCACCCCTCTCCCCCCAAGACACGAAGCTCAAACACACTGACAACTCACCCACATTCCAAATCCAGAAACAGTCCATCCTCCTCCTCCGCAGATTCCATATGTGCTAACTCTTCTATTTGCTAAGACCTATGTGTGACCAAAATCCCCAGATCAAGGCCCGCAGAGCTTCCTGGATCATTCACGGACCCGCTCAGAGCGGTGCAGAGTTCGGGTCTCTGGGCGAACCTTCCCCGAGGGAGGAGACCTCTGCCTTCTGTGTTCAGTCTTTCCTGCAGCCTGTTCACGGCCAGGTGTTCTTAAACGTTGTGCTTACTCTTGATGATTTTGTTATTTAAAGGGCCTCCAATGTGGCGCTGCCATGCTTCACACAGAAGACGCCTCTGCTGCATGAGCCTCATTCAGACCTGCGTTATAGGGCTGTTGACCAAGGAGTCAATGCTAATGGATCAACAGTATATATTCAATGAGGTGTCTTTAAACGGAAACACACACAGAACAAGGTTCTGCCCTGATGGGCTGACCAGGAAATGTCGTGACCAGAGGCCCACGAGCACCTCACCCCGTGTTCCCTCCAGGAGCCATGCTCCTGTCCACTAGCTCAGTTTCTCAGTGACTTTGCAGGACACAACCACCACGAACATCGAGAATCAGCTGTAATTATCACCTGCACCTGGTCTCTTGGGGACAGCAGAGTCCCCCAGATTTGTGATGAATGATTACATGAGGTACATCTGTTCTCAAACCTGGTTGCACATTAAATCATCTGTGAATCTTAAAAAACAAAACAAAACATGCACACCCGCTGGGATAAACCCCCCTCCCACTTGGAGATCCTGTTTTAATCAGATTGGTCAGGGGCCTGGACGTAGGTATTTTTCAGAGACCCCGATGATTCTAACATGTAGCCAGAGTTGGAAATCTCTAGTGTATCCGAGAGACCAGGTGGGATATTTTCCCAGAAACAAATACAACCAAAACCAGTGGCCCTAAAAGTGGACAAAAGGCCCCACTTCAGTCACAGAAGCTCACAGGTGCTGGTGGGCTTTCTCCGCACGCTGTATACGTCCAGGTTGCTTTCAAAATCCTTCATGGATTGCATCCATAACCCTTTATGGGTTATATATGGGATTGACATATATATACTAACATGTATAAAATGGATGACTAATAAGAACCTTCTGTATGAAAAATAAATAAAATAAAATTCAAAAAAAACCCTTTATGGAAGGTGCCACCGTCGCCGTGATTTCACGCAGCAGTCCTGCAGTGTGGTGCTGTGGTCACAGCTTGGCGTCTGGGCCCCTGGCATTGGAGATTCGAGCCCCCCCTGCGGATTCAAACCATGAATCAGCATTCTCCAGAGAAACATACCAATGGCATAAATATTCACATATATAGTGAGATTTAGTAGAGGGTGTTGACTCCCATGATCATGGAGGCCGAGAGGCCCCACAGTCCACCTTCTATAAGCTGGAGACCCAGGATGGTGTAGATTCTGACCTGGGTCTGAAGGCCTGAGAGCCAGCAACACGTAAAGCCCAAGAGCAGTGTCCCAGCTCAGCCCCTGGGCAGAAGGAGTAACTCAACCTCCCTCCACGTTATGGTTTATTGGCACCCTCGACGGAGTGGACACAGCCCACCTACCCTGGGGAGGCCCGTCTGCTTTCCTCAGCTCGCTGAGTCAAATGCTGACCTCATCCAGAAACACCCTCACAGGCACACCCAGAAATAATGCTAACCTAACGTCTGGGCACCTCATGATGCAATCAGGCAGACACATAAACTTAACCGTCAGAACCTCTTACAAGTGGTATGATCGTAGGAGACCAGGTAAGCGTCCCTGAGCCTCAGGTCTCTTACCTAGAGCCCGGAGGTGATAATAGTTCACCCTCCATAAAATCCTGTTGAGTTAAAAAGCAACAGCACAGGACCTGGTGAGTCCCGGCCTGGCATGTCTTTACTGAATTTTTAGGAGCTGAGAATATTGGTACCCTGTTCTCTTTGCCCAAGTTTGGACCCATGGAGAAAGAGGAGTGTAGACAAGTGGAGACTGAAATATCCAGCTTGGCTGGCACAGATGATAAGAAGGGTGTGGGCGAGGCAGGCTGTGACCACGGGCTTCTCTGTGTGACCCCAGAATGAGAGGGCCACTGCTGCTCCGTCCAGAGTTGGGAACGGAAAGGACCTACCCCTTGGCCAAGCAGATCCTTGACCTTGCTGGCTCAAGATAGAAATAGCTCCTAGTCTATTTTCCACCCCAAATTATGTCTATCATTCCTGCCCAACCTAGATGATCAGGGACCAAATGCTGTATAAAAGTGTTCTTATAATAAAATGCCAAAAAAATAAATGATAACATTCCCAGGGAAGTATGGAAGTCTATACAGTATATGTTAAATTTATTTTCTCCAGAGTTTTCTTCTGCTTAGTCTCGGGTGGAGAGGTGGCTGAGGCCCGGGAGGGGAGGGGTGTCTCAGTAGGCGTCTGCCCAGGATGAACGCAGTTCCTGAAGGACCCCGATCTCCCAGGCACCCAACTTCCTGAAGGCTCAGGGAGATGCTCGGTGGCCTCCCGTCGCAGCCTCTACACCCTAGACATGCAGCATTCCCAGTCCCGGGGCTGGTGGCCTCCTAAACCCCGCTTGCCAAGGGAGGCTTCTCACCTCTACAGCTCTAGAAGGACCGCCCTCGGTGGCGTGCTGAGCTGAAGCTGATACAAATGTTGGCCATGATAATATTTGCTACGAAACCAAATTTATCGTCAAATGTGTTCACCCAAGTTCTCATGCAAGGAGTTTAGCTACTGATTTACCAAAGGGAGCTCGGTTTAAAATAGCTGGACTTGAAGCAGCCTCACGCCGTGGAAGCATCCTAACAAGATTCCAACATAAAACACAACACGATTTCAAGCCCTGTGATTGGTTTCCTTTTACAACGTGTCTTTAGTTCATTTACTTGCACGTAGAAATGAATTCACTCCTCAGGTGTCGAATAGCTATGGCCAAACCAGTGTCCCAGGGAGAGAAGCCCTGAGTTGTGGCTGCAGTCCCTTTCTCGGGAAGGGGTCCGGTGCCGTGCGCCATGGTCCACAGGCGGGTGCGGCATATGGTGGTGGCAGGTGGAGAGCGGCGTGGCCATGCTGACATGATGAGACCCTTTTAATCATTAAATAGCATTACAAAGGGAAAAGTCCTCTAACAAGCACTGCACTCTATTTAAGTTTAAGCATCAATTAATCTTTAAAAGGCAGCGTTTACCTAATAAACTGCCATGAGCAGCGCCAGGGAAACAAGTGGGGGAGGCAGGGCAGCCTCAGCTCCAGGACCCGGGCATCTGGCGACATTGCAGCCATGCCACCTGGAGAGAAACAAAATGGTGAGAAAGCAAACAAGGAACCACAGCTCCATCACTCAGACCCTTTTCCAACCAAAATGCTCCCTGTTGTCATTCAGCCAGGGGACCCGAAGGGTCCACCACCAGCCTGTCCATGCACTGGGGACTGGTGTGTTCCCCCCAAACCAGCTCAGGCCTCAGGGATCTGCTCATCTCAGAGAGAGACCATGCATGGACACGTGGACAATTTGCAGACAACGATGGGGCACCAACTTCAGGGAAAGGACGAGTTCTGGGGAGTGGCCGTGTCCATCCTCTCTCTGCCAAGGCAAGATGCAAGGTCGCACAACTCAGCGTTTCCTCAGGTCAGGGCGGAAGGGACTGGGGACCACGCCAGCCCCTCCTAACTCTTCCCCCAAGTTCGTGGACCTGGTGATGTCCTGTAAAGTATAATATGCTTAACTTTGTTTCAGGTCAACTTACCTAAAAGTTCTAATATAAAATTAGCACCTTTATCTCTATGACAATTTTTTTTTATTTTGTTTTATACTCCCAGGATTTTGAGGAAAGAGACGGTATTGTATTTCATAAATGTCTACAATTAATGTCTCCCTCCCACCCACTCACTCACACGCACGCACACACACTCACGTTCTTACCCATGCCCCAAGGAAAGAATACACCAGAATCCAAGGAGGAAGAGAGGTCCACTGGGTTTGTAAACAGGTGTTTCACAGTTGGGTTCGTTGTGGGCCTGTTTGCTTTGTTTTTTCTTTAAAAGCAAAACAGAATCTCTGTCCTCTTGAAAGGTAAGGCTTTCTTGGTCTTTAAGAACCAGGTTTTTTCCACAGGAGGATGTTTTGGGAGAGGAGCAGATACGTGTGTTGTTTTTCACATTAGGTGGCTACACAGACCCTGGGTCTTGAACACAGAGTTAGTCCAAGAACAGAAGAGGAGGAAAGAACCTGCCTAGCCAGTGAGACGGGATTAGACACCACCCTTCTGGGCTCCGAGGAAAGTAACACCACAGGAATCAGAGCAGAGCTTCTAGAGCCAGGGTGCTGTGTCCCTACATGCCTCCTCTACAGAAAAAGCCCCTTCCGCGTGGGGCCCGAGAAGGGTCGTCTGTCTGTCTGTCTGTGTGGGAGGAAGCCCTGCAAAGCTTCCTGCCCTCAGAGGGATGCAGTCAGACCCAGGGGAGACGCCTATTGAGACGAGGGCACCCCATGGTGTGGCTGGGGCCCCGGCAGGGCTGGGGACTTGGATGGAAGGTGACCTAGGGAAGGGCTTTCGACAGTGACCATGGGCTCCAGGGCTGAGCTGAGGGAAGCTGCAGAGATGACAACTCCCATGGGACAGGACACTACTGCAGCTTTGGGGAGGATGGGGTCTGACTGAGAAATCCCTGGATTTGATGAATTTACCTGTAAAATAGAAATTAGGCCACTTTTTCTCCCACTAAGCAGAAATAGACGTCAGAAAACACCGAGTCAATGAATGACAAACATGGAAAGCTCTGTCGCCGAGGCTGGCCTGTCTGCGAGGCTGGGGCCCCTGCTACAGAGCCTTTCCCAGTCACCCCTGCCCCCAGGCACAGGTCTCCCCCCAGGGCTCTGAGAAGGGCCAGACTCACAGCAGTTTGGAAACCTTTCAATCATTTTCAACATTTCCAGGAGCAAATAAAACTAGCATTTAAAGAAATTAAATTTGCCAAACAGGTATTGGAGAAATAAAGTATTTATACCCAAACAAAATAATAAAGTAGTTCACAGCTACACCTGTGGAACAGGGATTGCACAAGGCTGGTTTTCCCTACTATGGGCACGAAAGC
Source organism: Aethalodelphis obliquidens (assembly GCF_003676395.1). Classification (NCBI taxonomy): domain Eukaryota; kingdom Metazoa; phylum Chordata; class Mammalia; order Artiodactyla; family Delphinidae; genus Aethalodelphis; species Aethalodelphis obliquidens. The sequence goes on from NW_020837973.1 coordinate 1,675,360, forward strand.
AGTGCTGGCCTCTGCCAGCATTTTAATGATGAAATCAAAATAAAACTGAAGAGAACAGAAAACACCAGGCTTTACTGGAGGCGGCAAAGCTAAGTGTGTAGGACACTTGCTTGTGTTACGTGTGTGCACCATGTCTGATTGTGTGCTGTCTCCTCGGGTCTGGAAGCCACCAAAATGATAAAATGCTGTCGTTGAAATAAGTCCTCTCCATGCTTTCTTTGATGGCAGAATCCTTCCCACTGATGTTGTGGGTTGGCTGGTACGCCAGTGGTCTCTTGCTGTGTGACAAGCTACCCCAAAGCTTGGTGGTGTGAAGCAGCAATCCTCCCATCACGCTGCATGATTTGAGGTTCGGGAGGTGGGGGGCTGAGCTCTGTTCCCTGTGGCATCGAAGCTCTGAGTGTTCAGCAGGCAGATGGCTGGGCCGCGGCTCTCAGGGAAGCACCTTTCACCTCTGGTCTGGCTGGAAGCCAGGGCTCAGCTGGGACTCTTGACTCGAGAATCCATGGTGGCCTTCAGGCACGGTGGACTCAAGGTAACCAACTTCCTGCCAGGGACCACAACCTCAGAAGTCCCATAGCATCACATCTGCCTTTCTCTGTTGGTCGAAGCGGTCAAGAAAAAAAAAAAAGCCCACCCAGATTCAAGGGGTGGGCCTGCATGGACCCCGTCTCCAGGAGGGAGCTTCCTGGAATGTGCAGCCGTGTTTCAGAACAGCCACACCTGGCCATCACTGTGCAACTTCTTAGGGTCACCAAAACTCCTGGTGACATTGGCTATTCTATTGCCGGCACCTGCGTGGGTGAGCTGTAGCTGAGAGTTGATGCTCAAAGTTTTCTGGGCGGAGCGGACAGCTTTTCAGTTCTGAATTTTTAGTGGCAAATTCAGAGAACACTGACTTGAATTATTTTCAGTGACGAGAAAAAGCCTGTTTCTGACCCGATAAGCGCACTAGTTGATGAATTTATGAGACAAGTGTCATGAGTCATGCATCTCAAATCACCAAGCAGAGCTTTGTGGAGGAAGCGCAATGTCTGGCCGCACCCTGATTCTGCATCTTGGTTTCAGCAGGTGCCCTAAATCGCAGGGGTCCAGGTCTGGGCTCCAGAGAGTCCAGGGGCTCTGAAGCGCTGTGCATGGTGCCGGACCTGGGTGTGGGACTCACTTCCACTTTTCAAAACAGTAAACATTCCTTCAAAGATTAAGAGCCATTGGCTATGTGGATTGTTTGATGATTTCCTAGATCTTAACTATGAAATAATTAGAAAAACTGGAATGACAACAGCTTTTTGTAAGCAACCTCTCCAAAATCCACTTACGTTAGAAAGTAAAAAAGACGAAGCAGAGCCCTGAAAGCTCTCATGAGCAAATTCCATTCTGTTTTGCTTTACATTTTTAAAACAATAGAGGGCAGGAGCTTCAAACTGATTTCAAAACCCTCTGTGTTCATTTCCCCCCAGTCTAGAAATATTTTGCCATGAGGCATACTTTTTGCGGTGACTTTCAGAAGCACAGTTAGCAGGGGCAGCCCCTTTGCCATTTATAACATTAGGATGCACTGTTTTACGGTATTTTGTAAATCTTAACAAGCGAGTTATTTAAACACATCCTTCTTAGTCTCGATTCTCAACGCATTTTGGGTTTTTTTTTGGCTTGGATTTAGGAAAGGTGTCTGAGCTATTTTCATCCATCTTTATAGATAGACAGATAAATAGATGGATAGATAGATATAGATGATAACTAGATGGCGATAGATAGGTGACAGATGGATTGAAAAGTAAGCAGAGCTGAGGTCCTGCACAGCAAAATTCTTAACGTGAAGGATGTGGGGTTTGTACAGTTTACATAATGAATTGAATAAAGAATTACGCATGTAAGTGCATCCTGGGTGCCAGGCCCTGCGCCCGTCTGAGCTCCCTCCCCCGACACTGCAGGGAGACACGGAGGACCTCCCCACATTACAGGAGAGGACACTGGGACTCTGAGGTTCTGAGACTGCCCTCACTCGGCCAGTACGTGGAGCAGCTGGGATCGGACCGAGTCTGGGGCTGCCTGGTGGCCCTGAGGCTGGAGAGCCGATCTGCTGAGCTGTGACGTCCCACGTCTCCATGAAAGGGGGACCATGCTCTGCTCCCCTCTGCCTCCCTACCCTCTCAGTCGGGGTGTCCGTGGGCACTTGGGGCGGGGTGACTCTGTTGGGTGGGCCCCTGTGTGTCCTGGGCGTGAGCAGTGTCCCTGGCATCTGCTCCCCAGCAGCACTGGTCACGGCAGTGACAACCCCAAGGCCCCCAGACCTCTCCGGACCCCCTGGGGGCAAAATCACCCCACCCTCTTTAGAGAGTATCACTGCTCTAAATGACCAGATGACCTTTTATTAGATGTGTGATGAGAAGGATGTCGTTTTCACTCTACAGTTGTCATCAATGTGGGGGATCTAAGTCACCTTCTTCTCAAGCTCTCAGGAGGAGAGAGCGTCCACCTACAACGGATGCCCGTCCCGAGGAGAACCGACCGTGGGTCAAGATCAGGTCATCTCGCCCCGCATCCCGGCCGAGTTTCCAACGAGCGAGTCCCGGCAGGTCGCGGCGGCGCTGGGCCTGATGCTCGGCCTCTGCCCTGCGTAGCCCTCTGGGCGGGGTCCCTCCGCTGTGGATGGCGGAGGCCGCTTTCACCGCCGGCTGTCACGGTACAAACTATCTGGAAATTTAGATACTAGAGTATCTAATAGGGCACATCAATCTTTTATAGCGAGAGAATACATAAATTATAAACAAATATGTCCTTTGGTCCTCGTAGAACAGCGCGATGATCAAAGAGACACAATAGAAATGCATTTGCTTCTGCAGCCGCCGGTCCCCCAGCACCGGGCTGCACTGACGGCCGGCCAGGGAGCCGTCAGCCTTTGTTCCATCTGTCACAGTACACTTCCCTCCTGTTGTTTTACGTAATCAATACGGGGCTGAAATCACCTACTGCTACCTCGACTACCTCCTATTTTGTCCACTCATGAATTATGGATCTCCGCACAACATCAAGTCTACAATTTCGATTGCATTTGCTAATCATTGATCAATAATTCAGGAGTTGCTCTTCTTCAAGGGCCCCTGGTTTCCTGCAGCATATGGCACCGAGCAGGCGTCCCTTATCGCAAAGAGCAGCCGCGGAGACAGCTCGTGTGCAGTTGTTTCTCGTCCTTCCCCTCGGACGTGGACGAGTGTAGCTGTGTGTGGCGTCGGGCGCATCCCGCTCGGCCGCTGCGCTTAGTGACGGCCGCGCTGCCCGAACCGGGGGCAGCCCCTGGGGGGTTGGGCGCACAGAATGAAGCAGCAGAAACAGCAGCCCTCTCATCCGTTTTGTGTTCCTTGTTCTTGTTTCGTCCCTGAATTGCACCTCGCAGGGGAGGGGCGCTTCCACCCCGGGTCTGTGGGCACGCAGCTGTGACCCAGACCCCCTGTGCCTCCCCAGGCGCACACGTGCATCCTGCAAATCACCCTGCAAATCTGAACATTATACCCGCAGCCGACTCCTGGCAGGATGAATTTGAAACCTGGAGCTATTTTAAGATGTGCTCTCACTGTTGTTGTTTTAAGGTCTGTTTCAATCCAGTTCTGTGTGTTTGTGTCTATGTCCTTTCAATAAGATGATGAAATACAAAATAACCATCCTTTCACAAATTATCCTGCAGTGTTTATTGTAGGTCATTTTTATTGGAAAGAATCTTTTATGTTAACCTTCTAGAGGGCAGTGGTGTCGACCCCTCTTCTGTCGGAAATGCAGCGAAAGGATGCTGCCTATTGATGGGGAGGCGGCCAGGGGGGCAGGGGTGGGCGGGCAGTGGCCTGTCGGGCCTGGCCCAGAGGGGAGGTGGGGTGCAACTTCCGGGAGCCAGACAGGGGACGAATTTCTGAGAAACCTTCCCTACAAAAGGCAGCCACAGAGGGTTCTGGAGGTTGCCCAAGCCCAGGGCACAGCCCCCACCCCTCCAATAAGGAAAGGGCAGGACAAGGGACCTTTGTCACCTCCCAGACGGCCAGGCCCTGCTCCACCCCCTCGAGTTCATGCGGGGAAAGGTTCTGAGAAGCCTGGGCCTGCCATTGTCACCCATTGTCACCAGCCCAGCGGGAGAGCCACCACCAGGGGTTCTCCGGTGACTTTTAAAAATCATGAAAACAGAAACAGCAGGGAGAAGGGAAAGGTTTAAAGCATTCTGCGGCAAGAAGCCAGGAGGACAAAAGCAGGGGGGGATGGAGAGGGAACCAAAACATTATTTTTAAACTGGAAAGAGACAATGATGGGACAGGAAATGGCTTTAAAATTTTAAGCGAAGATGAAGAAAATGAGAATGAGGTTGGAAGCAAGAGATGAGAAAAGAAAACTATTAACCAGAGAATTCAGGAGAGAAAAGGGGAGGAGCCCGCCTCTGCACAGGCTCACCTCCCGCCCCACCTCTCCGCATCCTTACCTGTCTTCCTTTTCCTCCCGCCTCTCCTGGCCCCTGCCCTTTGCCTGGCTTAGTCCCTAGGGGACTGTGGCTGCTGATTCGGTGGAGTGTGCATAGCTCGTTTGGAGATGAAGATAGAGAATAAAAGCAATATCACCTCCCACACCGAAATCCCTTGACCGAGGATGCAGGTCCCCTCAGACCCCCTTTGTGACTAAAAGTGGAGGTGGTGCTGGTGGGTGTATGTTCAGGTGCCTGAGGCCAAGCACATCACCTGGACAACCACAAGCTGGAGGGCGTGCCCCTATAACTGTAGCCCCTCCGACTCGTACCTCCAGGTGACTTGTAAGGCAAAGGTCAGGGACCTGCCACCATTGCTGAGTGTTTGCGTGGCTTCCCATCAGCTCTGCACAGCTGTCCCTACAAAGAAAAGTAAACCTGCACCAAACCTTCCCTCAACTTCTGGAACTCAGACCCGAGGATGACCAGAGGTGCCAAAGGCCAGGCAGAGCGCTGACCCGGGGAAGGTGGGCCTCGGTGCCTCCTGAGAGGTGGAGCCGGGGTCCCCAAGCCTCTCAAGGGACACCTGGCTCCTCGGGGCCCCTTGCCTGCTTGGACGATGTGACACGATCACATCTGAGAAACTACCTTGCAAACATTTCTCTTCTCAGGTAGGCTTTTCCTCTGCAGCCTCCAGGAGCTCCCCCCGCTGGCACCAGAGTTGGGGCGACTGTCTTTGAACTGGGTTGAGCCCCTTGGGAGGAACCGCTCAGAAATACGCACACTCACACTCATCTGCTAGGGGGACGTGCCCTGGCGTGGAAGGTCAGTACCCCTCACCCTGGACTCACAGCTCAGACCCACGGAACTCAAGAGAAACTGGCGGGGTGGGGGTTGGGGGTGGCACGGGGAACACAAGAGAAACTCAGAGCCCCTTCTGAGTTTCTGTGTTTCTGTTTCAAAACCTAGGCTGTGAGCATCTCCAAGCCAAACGAGTTCATTCCTGGAGTGGGGTTCATGCTCCTCACATCATCCCGTGAAGATGCTGGAAGTGAGGTCTCATAATAAGTCCTATGAACCATGTGTGTGGTCAGTGCTTTTGTTTTCCTCAGACCACACCATCCTCGTATCCATCTACCTGCCTGTCTATCATCTACCTATCTCTATCATCTATTTAGCATCTATCTGTCTATCTTTCTATATCTATCTATCTATCATCTATCTATCGCCTAGTTTTCATCTATCATCTATCTATCACGATTCTTCCCACTGGCAATTGCCATTTTTCTTCCAACATATACATAAGTCACTGCTTTCCAATAAACTAACTACGGGGGCACTACTGTTACCCCAGATAGCTTTTAGCTCCTTATTTCCCTTTCAATTATGGAATTCATATCGTCCATGGCAAATGCTCTGTCCTCTTTCAGGAGCAAAAGCTTTAGGAGATTTGCTAGGTTCTGAGAAGGGTGTCCGCAGGGTCTGCTCCCGTGCAGCCAGGGCAAGAGACCAGCTACCGTCTGACCGCCCCCCAGCTAGCGACCAAGTTGTTAGCTTTGACCAGTTTCCCAAAGACTGGCTGGTGGGTGAGATAACGGTAACTAAGAATTCCGGATACAGATGGAATGGTGGCTTCCTTTCCTGCTGCACACCTCAGTGATGCTCTGAAAACACTAGAACGAGATCTGCGCTGCTCCCTGGACACACCACATGGTCTGGCCTCAGAGCATTTCCTGTTGCAAAGCCCAGTGTCCTGTCCCAACCACCATGGTCCATGTCCAGTCCAAGGCCACCACACCCCGAAGGCTCTGAGACCTCCGTCCTGTCACCTGTTGTCCCCAAGCCTCTGCCCGCCGCCCCCGGACTGCCTGTCACACTTCTCCTGGGGGATCGGGTCTGCCTGGGCCCCGGGTCTGGGGTGCACAAGGCTGCGGCCGGGACGCCAGAGTTCAGTCTTACCCACATGGTCCCGCGTGTGTCTCGTCTGGCCTGACTGTGCCACACCTGCCCCCAGACTCAACCGCAACACAAAGGCCACCTGTGTGCGTGTGCCTGGGGACATCTCCCCTCTGCCTTCTCTTCCCTTGTTCCCATGCGCCAGGGGCTGACTCCGGCCAACTGTGACCAGCATTAGACGTGTTGAACTTTGGCCTGAACATTTTTTTTTTTATTTTTACTTCTTCAAAGCGTATGCATTTCTTCCTTACTTTGTTCAAATACCTGAGTCTTTCCCCTTCATTTCTGCTGTGCGTGTCTGTCTGTGTGGGGAGGAAGCTCCACTAGCAAACCTGACAGGAGCCCTGGATCCTCCCAGCCCTGGATCCATTCCTGATGTTTTCCTGGAGGCTCGTCAGCTTGGCTATGGGGTCCTGGCCCAGAGGAGGGCGGGGCCGGGGGGTCCTAGGAGGTTTGAACCACGTGTTTTGTAAGTTCAGATGGAGTGGAACTGAATGGCTTTTTTCAGCCCAATTTAAAATGATTGGTTTGACTCCCCCCGGCCCGAGCCCCTTCCGTTCCACCGCGGACTTTAGCACAACACAAAAGCAGTTGTGGGCCCCTCAGTGTCAGCCCTCCAGATGTGTTCTCAGAGAAGAAAGACCTATTTATAAGGTACCTTCTACTTCTGTTCCCTTCAAATGTAAGCTCCAGGAATAATGGCAACGGTGGGGTGCTGGATCCCCCCACAGCCCCCACTCACCCTGGTGCCACGACGGCATCAGGTCATCCACTCCCCCACTCTGCAAGCCGAGGGGCCGGGCGGCTCCCCTCCCTGAGGTCGGGGCAGCTGCCAGTAAGACCATCATGGTGAGGGTCCCCATCCTGAGGAGCAGCCCCACCCGTCGCTGGAGCAAAGCTACAGTGAAGGGGTGCAGGGAGGGGAGCCCCCGCCTGGCAGAGCCTGGGGTGTTGGTGTCCCAGGAGAGGAGTCAGCATGCTGCCCCAGGGCAGGCGGAAAAGGGTCCCAGGCTCCATTCTCCCCACACAGCGGGGACCCCTTGAGAACCCCACGGGGCCGTGTCTCCCCTGCACCCCAGCCTCAGTCACAGTGACCCGCCGGCCAGGACCCCAGCACAGCTGTGCAGAACTTTGCTGTCTATGCAGAAACGGATGTTTCTCCCGAGAGACCCCTTGATCTGCTTCAAATACTTGACGCATTGACCTTCCCGGGCGTGGAATGAATTGTACAGCCTGCAAAGTGACAAGTCAAGTTCAAATCCTTGTTACAAGCTGTGTTTCCGCGTTCCGATAAGTCACGCCTAGAGGATGGCTATGCACACCCTGTAACCTGAAGCCCAGGGCACTTGATGGCATTACCCATGTGACTATCACTGCTCTGTCCCCATTGCCCAGCTCAGCCCCTGCATGACCTAGACCTGCGCTGTCCAGTGCCGGGGCTTTCAGCCACGGGGCCCACCGGACACCAGAAACGTGGCTGGTGCGACTGAGGAAACGAACTTGACATTCTAATCTTAATTTACATATTGATATGAAAATAATATACAGGTTAATATTCAGATCTTAAGGCTGAAGCAAGGTAAACTATTTTCCCATGAAGCACAAGGTGATGTTTTTCTAGGATTAAACATTTCACTTGAACCACTGAAAATGTGGTGCCTGATTCCAGATGGGACATAAACGTAAAACAATAACAGAGTTTAGACTTAGTCCAATAAAAAATGAATGCAAAATACCTTATGATAAATGTTTATATTAATTACACATTGGCATGATAATATTTTGGGTAAACTGAGCTTTTTTTTTTTTTCAATTTCACCTGTTTCTTTTACTTCTCTTAAAAATGGATACTAGGGCTTCCCTGGTGGTGCAGTGGTTGAGAGTCCGCCTGTGCTGATGTGGGGGACATGGGTTCGTGCCCCGGTCCGGGGGGATCCCACATGCCACGGGGCGGCTGGGCCCGCGAGCCATGGCCGCTGCGCCTGCGTGTCCGGAGCCTGTGCTCCACAGCGGGAGAGGCCACAACAGTAAGAGGCCCGCATACCGCAAAAAAAAAAAAAAAAAAATGGATACTAAACAACTTAAAATGATCCCTGTGGCTCACATTATGTTCTATTGGACAATTCTGATCCACAGGAAGGCATCTGGATCTGAAGATAAACAACACATAAACAAACATGCAATAAACTCAGACTGGGTGGGGACTGATAGATTCTCCCCGCCCGGTAGATACGTGATCTACTATAGACTGACGATTTTTCCCACTCTCTCGACTCCAGGGCTGCTCAGCTATGAACTGGCAGAGTGAAGACCCCTGAAATCATCTCAAACATGTTTGGGAAAATGCATTTTTCCATCATTCGTTTGTCTTCGTTCTCCCGCTCCCCCGGTGGGCAGTGACAGTTGCCACAGCCCTCTCTATAAGGCAGGGGTGCCCAGGACGAGACACGAGCAGTGTAAAGTCCAGGGAAACTCCACTAGGGTGGTCCATGGTGGTCTTACAGGCTAACTACACACACCTGGATTTTCCAAAAGCAGCTAAAATTGGTTGGTGAATTAACTTGCTCTAATCACTTAGTAATCATACACTGTCAGGGTTTAACTGAAGAGTTATTAGAAATGGATCAACAAAAGCAGGATATATAATCAGTGCATTAGAAAATTCAACAAGAGGCCTAAAGCATCTTCAAAGTCTGCTTATCCTTTCACTTGTCTGGTCCTTTGGAAGTTTCTGAAGAGAAGGCATTAAATATAAGGTATTCCTTATGCATTATTCTATTATAAAATCATAATTGGAAGCAAGGGTTCCTGTATATCCACATATTCGTGGACGCAGTCTTTCCTACATTTTTTAAACAGCTGTAGTCAGCAATCCCTGTGTGTTTCTGAAGACACCTTCCAGCTCCATCTCAAGGGCAAACAACCTTAAGTCTGTCCCATTTACCAAAATTCACCCCAGTGTGCAGGCATATGAATCAAAACATTAGTCAAAAGATCGGCATTTATAGCAGAACTAGGGATCTCATAGACTGGTCTTCTGTGTTTTTTTTTTTAACAAATTAATTACAATACAATTTACATACTATAAAATTCACCCTTTTTTTTTTTGTGGTACGCGGGCCTCTCACTGTTGTGGCCTCTCCCGTTGCGGAGCACAGGCTCCGGACGCGCAGGCTCAGCAGCCATGGCTCACGGGCCCAGCCGCTCCGCGGCATGTGGGATCTTCCCAGACTGGGGCACGAACCCATGTCCCCTGCATTGGCAGGCGGACTCTCAACCACTGCGCCAATCAGGGAAGCCAAAAATTCACTCTTTTAATGTATACAATTGTAGTTTTTAGTATATTTACAGAGTTGTGCAATAATCACAACTAATTTTAGAACATTTTCATCACCCCCCCAAAAACACTCTGTACCTCATTCTTTTTTCCTTCTGTCCCTGACCACCACTAATCTTCTTTATTTTTTTATTAATTTTTATGGGAATATAATTGGTTTACAATGTTGTGTTAGTTTCTACTGTACAGCAAAATGAATCAGCTATACATACATATATCCCCTCTTTTTTGGATTTCCTTCCCATTTAGGTCACCACAGTGCATTAAGTTCCTTGTGCTATACAGTAGATTCCCATCAGTTGTCTATTTTATACATAGAATCAATAATGTATATGTGTCAATCCCCGTCTCCCAATTCCTCCCATTCCCCTCTTCCTCCATTGGTATCAATACTTTTGTTCTTTATGTCTGTGTCTCTATTTCTGCTTTGCAAATAAGACCATCTATACCATTTTTCTAGATTCCACATATATGTGTTTATATACGATATTTATTTTTCTCTTTCTGACTTACTTCACTCTGTATGAGAGTCTCTAGGTCCATCCACATCTCTACAAATGGCCCAATTTCGTTCCTTTTTATGGCTGAGTAATATTCCATTGTATATATGTGTCACATCTTCTTTATCCATTCCTCTGTTGATGGACATTTACTTTGCTTCCATGTCCTGGCTATTGTAAATAATAGAGCTGCAATGAACATTAGGGTGCATATGTCTTTTTGAATTATGGTTTTCTCAGGATATATGCCCAGTAGTGGGATTGCTGTGTCATATGGTAGTTCTGTTTTTAGTTTTGTAAGGAACCTCCATACTCTTTTCCATAGTAGTCACTAATCTTTCTAATCCTTAATGTTGCTTAGTTTTAAAAGACAGCAGAAAGAGCAGACTCATGTGTGAGATTAGTCTTTGAGAATAGAGTACAGAGGCAGCAGACAAACATGGTTCAAGTACCAGGTGTAACTTAGAGAGTGTCTTAGTCTTCCTGTGCTGTCATAACAAAATACCATGGCCTGGGAGCCTTAAGCCACAGACATGTACTTGCTCACAGTTCTAGAGTCTGGAAGTCCAAGGTCAGGGTGCCCACATGAGAGCTCTCTTTGGGACTTGCAGATGCCCACCCTCTTACCATGTCTTCACATGGAGGACAGAAAGAGAAAGAGCCCTCTGCTCTCTCTACTACAAAGGGCACTAATCCCATCATGGGCTGCCCACCCTCATGACCTCATCTAATCCAGTTATCTCCCAAATACCCCATTTTCAAATACCAAATACATTGAGGTTTAGGGCTTCAACATATGGATTTTGAGGGACACATTCAGTCCATAACAGACAGATACAAATAGCTACAATGAAATGGAGTTGAGGATCATGCAGTTTCTCTGCCCAAGCCACAGACTGTTCATTTAATAAATATAAATTTCTAGGACTGCTCTGACTCAGCTGGGAGAGTGTAATCATGTTGTGATCTCAGTTGGACCTAACAAGAGAAATGAAACCTAATAGTTTAAGTGACAGCCATGATGCCGAGTAACGAGAACATTGGAGGAGTGATGACAAAAGCAGAGAGAACAAAGGGCAGGGCGTCTACCTTTATCAAATGGACACACGTGGTGAGCATGGTTCTAAACACTGTGTAACATGTTTTAAGGTCCATGGGGCAGTGCCACATGCTTCTAAATGACTCTCACTGCTCCTCTGCTGTGGACACTGGTCAGGCCACTAACCATGGCACTGATGACATAGCAAATGGAGTGCTTGTTTCATGGTTGCTACACACCAAGCACCAAACTGCACAAACGGTGAGCCCAATTGAAGGTGTTGGCACAAAATTAAAAACAGAGCATCATGAAAACCCAAGAGTGTTAATCAAATGTCTCGTCAGCATCACTGACTGGAAAGGTCAAGTGAAAGCAATGGAAAACGCCACGTGTGGTGATGAGGTGGGGCCATCAAAACACACACATTGCTGGTGTGAACACAGAACAGTAGAGACACTGGCAGCGTGTTATAAAATTAGTACCACTCCCACCCAGCAAGTCCAGCTTAGGATCTGCCCAGGAGAACTGAAAGCCCACACAACAAGCGTGCTGCTATGTGGATGCTCATAACAGCGCTGTCCACGAGAGCCCAGAGGAGAAAGGATGCAAATGTCACCTGCCAAGAGTGGATAAGCCCACTGTGGTCCAGCCTTGCTGGGCAGCATACCTGGGTAGTGGGAAGGGATGAGCACTGGTGCACGTGGAACCTCGCAGGGTCTCAAAAGCATTTTGCTAAATGAAAAGAGACCAAAAGACCCACAGAATAATTCCATGGATATAAAAATCTAGAAATGCAAAGTATAGTACAGAAAGCAGATCAATGTTCCTTCAGGCCAGGTTGGGGGGGTCAACCACAAAGGGCAGGAGGAAGCGTTTGGCGGTGATGGAAACGTTCTGTGTGCAAACTAAATGCAATTACGAACACTCATGCAACTGTATTTAATTAATAGCCAAATAATGATGACACAGTATAATTCAGCATGACTAAAATAAGTAAAAAAAAAAGTAAGTAAAACTGAAAAAGAAGTCTCGGAGGCAAAACAGTCTGTGTTGTCACCTGATTGAAATGCTGCTTCTATGGCGGTTAATTTGATTAGAACCTCCTCTGAGTTCATGGTTTCCAAACCCCTAGGATCCTGACAATGTCTGTGGCAAATCCTCTGGGAGAGGCCCCCAGGACACCGCAATTGACTGCCCCTGGGTACAGAGGCGGGACAGCAGGAGGAGTGGCCATCCTGAGGAGAACTAGCCCTGTCCAGTTTTCTTGCAGGAATGTACAGACAGGATCCAGCCATCAGACAGGGCGTCTGCACATGTCTGGAACTAAGATCCTCACGTGGAGAGAAGCACCCACAGCAAGGACCCCTGGGAATCCAAAGCCCTCAAACCTGATGCTTCTGCAACTAGTGAACGTCTTGGGGAGCTGCACCATCCCCTGGCTGATCCATTGCCCAGGTGGGGCTCTGGAGGTGAGAAGAGATGGGTGGATAGCAGCCCGTTTCCATCCAGGCAAAGAGCCTCCCTGATGGCGACCGTTCGGGTCAAAGAGGAGCGCCCATTGTCTGACCCTGGGCCCACGTTCCCTCCAGGTGCTGATGCCTCTCTGATATTCATTTTGTTTATAAAGCCCCTCTAACACTTGTTACATTAGAGTGGAAAATAAGTGCAAAATCCTGACCTCTAAAAGTCATTTGAAAGGTTGTTTTTATGTAAAGTCTTCATTACTTTGCACCACTGGCCCATCTGAATGCAGGCATGCTGCGACTTCCCCAGTAGCACTTGTACCTCCGAAGGTCCACACAGGCCACCTGTTCCCAAAGCTGTTGGAGCTTTCTAGAGTGATGCAGGTCCCCCGCCCTCCCTGCTCTTCCTCCACACCCCTACAGGGCGATTTCTTCTCCTCAGCACTTTGGTGGCACCTGAGATCTCTTTCCCAGTACAGCACCTGCCAGAAACTTTGGAGGTTGCCTGGTAGCCCTGCTCCCACTCAGGTGAGAGGTAACCGTGCTTAGTTACCCTTCCAACTCCCCTCCGCCCACCAGGTTGGGATTTTCCCCTTTCTTATGGCTCATCCTATGTAAAATGACGTCCGCAGTGGTTTGTTTCATTCTCTTATTTCTCCTCTTGGTTTCCCATTTTATTCACCCTCTTGCACAGCCAATATGGTCATAGAAGACAAAGAATTCAGTTTACCTAATTCTCTGTTCACCATCTAACTCGGCGTTCTGCACAATTACATCCTTAATAAATGTATCTTGATGATGCTGACGGCCACGTCAATAACAATGGTGCTTAACTTCCTCCCGGGAGAAGTTCATGTACTTTGAGGACTGGGCTTTCTGGAATCAAATTATGAAATGGAAAATCAGTCTCTTTATATCTTTGGTGAACTGCAAGGCTAGTGGTTTAATGAAGAGGAAGATAATTAATGGTGAGCCTGGTGAAGTTCTGTGTTCCTCCTGCTAAGTGTTCACATCTAGTTCAGAAGGGTTTAGTTCTGCCCAGACCACTTCAGTTCTATGTGCCCCTAATTGTAAATCCCGAATAATAGCTCATTTGTAAGATAAATTAGTAAGAAAACACAATGTTCAAAATAGCAGACTTAGATTAACATTGATTCAGTTGCTAATAAAGGAAGCTAATTTCACCACTGTTGACCTTTATCCTTCTTCATGAAATATCTATTTCTGATTATTGTATCACACAGCCTTTCCTTGTCTGCATTGGGGAATCTGCCTTTATGACAGAGCACAAGTACTAGAGGCTCGTGATCAGTGGGCACCAGTTGGGCCCTGGCTGCGAAATAGGGAGAGAGGCAGAGGTGGGGACCACATCTGAATTCCAGATGACCTGTCTGAAAGTTATGCTAATTCTAGGGGGTGCTAACAGCAGGTGACCACCCTCACCCTCAAGCAGGTACTTGAACCACATGGGAGCCAGGGCACTGTTTAACCAGGAGAGGACTCAGAGCAGGAGTTAGGTACAGGCTGGCTTAGGGTAGCGATCCCATTGCACGTTCTGAGTATATCAGGTAAAAGTTGGGTTGAGGGCCCCAAGTTTGTCCGCCCACCCACCATTCGTTCCACAAATACTGGCTGCACATTTACTGTGCACCTAACCCTGTGCAGGGCTTGGAGACACAGCCAGCCATGATTGAAGCTCTGTGGCCCCTTGGCTCCTGGGACTCACATCAGAGGGAAAGACCCAGCCCCAGAGTGAAGGAGCTGGGAAAGCTCTGGGCTCTACTTGCTATGAATTCCGGGTGTCCAGTGTTCAGAGGGGGAAGAACCAAGCAAAGCAGACCATGTCTAGCCCCTTGATTACACTGCCAGCTTAAAAGATGTGAGGAAGAAGCAGACTGTCATTTCTGAAAATTATTATTTATGCCTTCATTATTTCTCACTCTTTCCCTTTCTTGGATCCAGTCCTTTGGATGACTTCACACAACTGAGAATGGAAAAATAACGGATGCTAGTACCTACAGCTCCCTGCTTGGTGCAGCTCTCCTGTGCAGCCCCCAGCTCCATCACAACTGAATTGGAGGATTCTGTACTCAACCTCACTGTGGTGACGTGGACCCACGGTCCATGTGCCCTGGCCACTGCATGACCACTTCTCTGACTACAAGCAGGAATGGGACCTTCCCCCTGTACCCATCCACCCCACGGGGACATTGGTGAGATAACCTGGGATGGAAGCCCTCGGCTTGAGGGGCACAGTGGGGATGAAGGCATAGCCCTGGTGTCCGGGACAGAAGACCTGGTCTTGAACACCACTAAGCTGCCTGGAGAGCTGACGGTCCTTCTCTGACCCATGGTTTCCTCATCCCCATGACCAACGAGGTGTCACTCCCAAGTGTGTGGTGTAGAGAGAACTATGTGCTTCCCATCAAGGGTCTAGTGCCATGACTGGTACAGGATGGGCACAAATGTCATTTCCCACTTTCCTCCAAGAAATACACCCCTTCCTCCAAGAAATACACCCCTTCCTCATTCCACAGGGAGAAAAGCCTCTTTTAAGCTTTGCCTTAAATTGGGACAAAATCATCCTTTGGGATCAATAGCATTAAATGTGGCACTAATGATCTCCCTCTTTGTGTTACACACATTATCAAGTCAGGGCAGGGTGGGGCCACCCTGTTCCACTCAGAAGGTGAGGGGGGCCCTCAGAGAGTCCCCCCAGTTCTACCAAAGGTCAAGAGCAGCCTTCTCCCATCAAGCCCCTCTATTTCCTCCACAGAGAGCTTTCTCCAAGGCCATCTTCAAATTTCCCAGATCAATCTCGGGATGAAGACTTGAGATGAACCCTGCAGAATGACCTATTGCAGATCTGGTATGCAGTGGGGAAAGGAATCAGAATGTCAGTCTCTAATTAAAACTCATCAAGGAAAAATTAAATCCCATCCTTTAATGATGCCATTTGTTGTCATGGATACTAAGGGGGAATAGACATACTAATGAAAACGTATGGAGGAAACTTTACACACACGGTGAAAATAGACTTCGGAAGTCACAACTTGTGCAGTATTTACACCACAACTGACTTAGAAGAGTCCCATTTTATTCTGAATATGGGCACCAGCGATTTTGCTTGGAAACAGGGAATAAATGGTCCAGAATTTATCTTTTGAATTAAACTTGTAGCAAATTAAAAAAAAAATTCTGTAACTGCAATAGAGAAGTGTGCGATGCCACACAAACCAAAACCATGAGGTTTCTATGCTTCGGGGTTTTTTTAAATGTAAGGATTTTCAAAAGTGGTGTTGGGTGCAGGTGAGCCCCAGGAGCACAGCTGTCCTGTGTGTCACCAAGCCCTCGTTTTAAGCGTAAACTCTGAGATGTGCTTTAAATCCTCCAGTTTACTCCAGTGGAAGAGCCTCGGATGTCTTCCTGAAAAATTAAGTTAATTGGATTTGGTGTAAGGTTGGTGTCCTTCCTGCCAGAAACTTTCCCAGGCCTTCCTGGGTGTTGGTGGCCACCAGATTCCCAGGTCACCCTGTTAGCCCAGACTTTAATTAGCTCTGGCGTCCTCTTCACAATGATAAATGCAGAGATGATAAATGGAAATGCAAATGACCGTGAAGTGGCTCAGCCATCAGCGCTGAGCGTCATTAACACCTCCCTGCTGTCGAATCGATCACTGTCATCCTGATGCCTGTGTTCAGCGGGGCACATGGCTGTCGGCCAGAACGCCTTGAGAGCACCGGCAGGCCAGACTTGGTAGGGTTTTCCTCCCCATATGCTTTTATTCATCTTTTGCTGAATATTTGTTTGGCAACCAGAATTCCAATATATCTCCAGCTGAGATGATAACTATTTTGGGTCAATAAGCAAATAGCTAATTTAGAGCAAAATAAACACCAATACGAAATTATTCTCCCAGCATCAAGATCTGAAAGAAAGTCAACGAAATGCACCTATCTGGCCTGTTTCAAAACTGAAAGAGCTACTTTGAAGCCGTCTAGAATGTCAGCCTCAAAGAGGAAATGACGATCTACAAACCCAATTTAAAGGATGCTAGATTTTTTTTTCCAAGATCTTGGAACACAAAGTATTGTTCTGCCCACAGTTATAGAGTTGTTACCTCCAGGAAACTGGTGGATTCATAAGGATGAGACATCTTTTCTTTAACTAGCAACCCAGCAAAATCCCTCTGCAACCCACCTTGCTGACAGCCCTGGCACCTCTCTCAGGACAGCTGAAGAGCACCGCTTGTATTTACGTGGAGTTGGCTTCAACCACAACTTAATGACAGGGTCAGTGTTTTCTTTAGCCTTTTTTTTTAATCGTCAGAAAGACACACTGTTGAAGAGAATCTCAACATAGGAAGGACAGTAATGAACCCTACCCCTGCTCCTTTCCCGTATCCCCCCGACCCCACACTCTCTCACAGCGTTCTAACCACACAAGTTTCCCTCCCTTCCTCCACCCCACCCGACCTTCTCTGCTGAGACCCAGCTTCCAGCTGGCTGGATCATGTGACACCTGCAAAAGGGTGCTCCAGGTCTTCAGGGCCAGTGTCAAGAATTGTGTGATGACCGCGTCTTCAGCCCCATGTTACCTGCAAACCCGACTCCTGCCCAAGCCAAAGTGTGATTGAATTTTGGCCATGTTGTCCAAGACTGGAGACATCAGCCCCTAGAGAGGGAGGTGCGCCTGAGCACGGGAGCTCAAAGCATGTAGTCTAATGTACCATGGAAAAGCTAATAATGTCCTCCTGCCTTTAGCACAGACTTTCTGTGGAGTAAAGTGAGAAAGTAGACCAAAAACCTGTTGGTTTTCTCTCCAAATCTGCCTCTTATACAGTGTTCCCCATCTTAGAAACAACCATCAACCCTAGTTTCATTATAGAAGCCTGAGACCACAGAACACAGGACATCCCCCTCCAGCATCCATCCACATGTCCTGCAGATACAGACACTAAACACATCCTCTTGCCTTTATCTCTCCTGATGCCACCCTAGTCTCACCCTTGGTCTTCCTCTTTCTTGATACCCATTCCCCCTTCAATCCATCCTCCACACGGCAGCCAGGCTGATCTTTGGAAACCACGCGTCTGGTCACAGAATTTCCCTGCATAAAATATTTCCGTTTCCTTCTCATCAAGAAGAACATCTAAACTCCCAGAGATGCTTCCAGAGCCTCCCAGGACATGCCTGCCCCTATGATTCCTCTGTGTTCCCCACCATCCTTCAGTTACTCAAGGCTTCTTTCCCTGCTTCCTCCTCATCTAACCAGTTCTGTGCTGAGATCCTCGTTGACTGTTTACAGTCCTGGAGCCCTCATCCTCCTGCTCCTCTGGTTCACCCCTGCTCAGTGGTGCCCACTTAGCCACACAGTGAAGATAAACCTAGCAGTGTAACCCATCACCACGTAGGAAGTTCTGGACTCTTAATACTCACGTGAACTTAGCAGTTGCTTCATGTCTTGTGTCAGTTTCCTTTTCTGTAACATGAAAATAATAGCGTTAGCCATCCCTCAGGGAGATTATAAGGACTATAGATGAGCTAATATATGTAAAGGTGTGTGCATCTTTTGCAGACTAACATGATAGTGTTTAATTTACCTCATTAACTTGATGGTCTCAGAATAAACCTCACTCATTCACAGGAGCTTTCTTAGATCCAGTGATAATTTTATTT
This sequence comes from Aethalodelphis obliquidens, assembly GCF_003676395.1. Classification (NCBI taxonomy): domain Eukaryota; kingdom Metazoa; phylum Chordata; class Mammalia; order Artiodactyla; family Delphinidae; genus Aethalodelphis; species Aethalodelphis obliquidens. The sequence continues at coordinate 1,693,774 of NW_020837973.1, forward strand.
TCCAGAGTGGACAGCCCCACTATCTCCTTCTGCAATGGGACCTTACCCCTCTCCCAACATGAGATGAGGGTTTTTGTTTTTTTTTTAACCCCATTGCATGGGGAGTGTCCCATGACCGCTTGACCAACCCAGCTCAGCCTAGGTAACACTGTAACAGCCTGGATATCGCCTTTGCTAGCCTGGCAGCTTCCTCTTGGAATGTTTACTCTTGGGATGTTCCCTCTGGCAATGTCTATGGTATGAGAAGACCCAGCATAGGGAGTGGCCATCCTGCAGGCTCTCATTGACAGCTGAGCACCCAATCCACGGCCAGAATCAACGCAGACGTGTGAGGCCACCGTCTTGGACACCTGGCCGGGAGTCTTCAGGCGGCTCCAGCCCCAGCAACTTCTGACCTCAGCAAGCCCTGACCGCCTGGCTGAGCCCCAGGAGCCCACAGAACCCGAGTGCTTCAATGGCACTGAAGTCTGAAGACACTAATTTTGGGTTGACTTGTTACATGGCAGCCAGAACAGATGCCCGTGACTTCTGTGTAACAAGTCAACCCAAACTTAGTGGTTGATGAGATGGCCTTCTCCCGTCCCCACTGTCTCCTCCAGCACTGCCCAGTTATGTCCCCTCTAGACTGGAGTCTCCCCAAAGGCAGGGCCAGTTGCTTTGCTCTCAGCACTGGATGTAGCCCAGAGCCTGGCAGGATCTCAGTAAACGTTTGCAGAATAAATGAATGTAAAAATGCTTGGTTCTAGTTTTCTATGACACCACCTCCCCTCCTGACCCACAGGATGGTATCTGTGAGCCGTGGTATGTAGGAAGCTTGAGGACTGATTCTGGGAGCCTCACCAGCTGCCATCCTCACCAGCCACGCAAGACACAGAGCCTCCACATCCACCAGTGGCTGTGCTCTGTCCCGCGTGTTTAGACCCAGCTTTTCTTGGGAGGAATTTAACCATTATTTCAATTAATTTTAAAAGTTTACATCAGGAATGAATAAAACTTCACTAAGTCACCCTTAAGTGGCAAAGCAACACAATTCAATTTCAGGTTCCATTTTTAAAATTTCAAAACTGTTATTCTGCTAAACAGGTTAATAATTGATAGACATATCAACCAAAAGATACAATGAAGATAAACTGCTCCCTTCCTTTCAAGCATCATCGATAGCCATGAACTATCTTTTAAAGTTACTGCTTTATTAAAATTAACATCTTAACATTGCATTTTAGAGCAACACTTCCTTCCTCAATGGAAAATCATAAAAGCAATTTTATTTAAAGTCTCAATGTAATTTCTCTCTAAAATAAATAAAGGTAAATGGATTTCCATCTGACTCTAGGTTAAATATTTTATTTTGTTAGTATGATGAAAACAGAAAAATAAAAGGAGACAAAATGTTTTGTTACCTTAGTGCCTATAAGACTTTGGCATCCTTTCTAGAGAGCGCTGGCCAATTTCAATAACATCCGGAACATGAGGAAATAAATTAGACATTTTAATTGTGAGATTATAACATACTGATGGAGGAGCTGGGAAGGAGCCAGAACAAATTTTAATGACAAAACAATAATCTAAGCCAGGTAGAAACATTAAGCTCTGTGGGCTTTGGAAAAAAATAAAGAAGTAAAATTAGTAACACCTCTGAATTTATGAAGCCAGTAAACGATAGGCCACATAAATTGTCAGTGACGTTAACAAATATATTCTAGATAATGCAGGCGGCTTTAAGCAGTAAATCAAAAGCATAATTGGGCAAAATGTCATTGAGCCTTAATAACTGATGTTTCAGGTAACTACGAGACAATTACATCCCTAAGGAAAATTTAGAAATTTCCAAATAGGGAGTCCACGGTGCCCGGTCATGTGTGACCATAAGCGAAGATTCACAGAATGTTAGAATATATTAGTACAGTCACATCCTGTAGATAAGTCAGTCTTGGATGGAAGAATTTTACTTTTTGGATCTTCCAAACAATAGGTCTACTCTCAATGTACTTCCCAGCTTGGTGGTGGGGAGAGCCTGGTGGAAGTTTTGAATCTGTTAGAATCTGATTAGCCCTTGGTTGCCACCTTTCTGAGACGTACGACCACAGGTCTTCAGATCTGACCAAACACAGTCAAGGCAGGTGATCACCTGCCCTCAGTTTTGTTGCTCTACCTGGTTGTATTTTACACAGGACAGCGCCCACATTTGCAGAAATCATGGCAGAGAGAAGCTAGGTGGTTTGGGGAACTCTCACTTGGCCTAATGATTTTTAAATCAACTTTCTTGAAGTGTGATTTACCTATAATAAAATTCACACATTTGAAGTATACGGTTTGATGGGTTTTGATAGACTCCTGAGAAATTACTTCCATCAAAATGTAGAACATTTTAGTATCTCCAGGAAGTTGTCTTGTGTCTCCTCCCACCAATAGACCCCTCCTCAGGCCAATGTTGGTCTGATTTCTCTCCATTCAGAATCATTTTTCCTGCCATAAAATTTCTCATGAATGGAATTATACAGTATTTACTTCCTTGTGTCTGGGCTGGTTTGCTCAACATCATGGCTGTGAGGTGTACACCTGTGTGTGATCAGTAACTCATTTGTTTTATAGCTGAATATTCTTCCATTGTATGAATACTGCCATGTGTTTATCCATCCATCTACTGATAGACAAGTGGGCTGTTTCTAGTCTGGGGCTATTCTGAATAAAGCTGCTGTGAACATTCTTGTACACACTAGATTTATGGACAAAACTTTTCATTTATCTGAAGTAAATAGTTAGGAGTGGGTCATGTACTGAATGTATGTTTAACTTTATAAAGTTAACTTTAAAAAACTTTGCTTTACAAAATGAATATACTATTTTACATGCCCACAAGTAGAGTATAAGAGTTCCATTTGCTCTGCCCTCTTCAACATTTCACACATTTAATCTTTTAAATTTTAGTGAGATGTGGGATCATTACAAATTTAATATGCTTATACCTGACAAGTAATGATGGGGAGCATCTTTTATACACTGATCAGCATTTATTATCTTCTTTTGAGAAATATCTATGCAAATAGTTTGCCCATTCTTTAATTAGAACATTGGTACTGTTAAAAGGAGATTTTTACACAATACAGTATTATTAACTATAGTCCCCAGGACTCATTTGTTTTATAACTAGAATTTTGTACCTTTTGACTCCCTTACCCATTTTTGCCCACCCCCCTCCTGCCTCTGGCAGTCACCAATCTATTCTCTGTATCTACAAGTTTGTTTTTTTGTTTTTTTGTTTCTTTAGATTCCACATATAAGATAATATGGTATTTGTCTTTGAGAAATTATTTTTCATCATTGTATATGTATACATATATGTCAGTATGTATGTCTATGCCTATATATTCCACAAATATATACATACATATGTGTGTGTATGTATACATATATATAGGTACATATACTTGTGAAATATATGCATATATGGATATATGTATTCTATATGTACCCAGATTTTATCCATGTATAAAAATTCTGGGTCCAAGTCTTTTGTCATATGTATGTGTTGTAACTCTTTTCTCCCAGGCTTTGGCTTGCTTCTTCATGCTCTTGGCATTGTGTTTTGAGGAGCATAAATAACATTTTTAAGCTGATGGAGTCCAGTTTATCATTCCATCTGATGTTGGTACAAGCACATGAGCTTTCTTATGTTTGTTTTTACTTTCAGTAAAAGCTATCATTTTACTTTCAGTATTTATCTCTATATGTAAAACACACTTCTTACAGATAACATTTAGTTGGGTCTGGCCGGCCTAAAATCTCTGCCTTATAATGTACATGTTTAGTTCACTTAGATTTAATGTACTTATATTACATTTGGGTAAAGTCTACCATTTTACTATCATTTCATTTCTCATGTATCCATCCTGCTTTTTGTTCTTTTGTTATTCTATTGCTATTTTGTTTGGGTTAAAAGTTTTAGTTTTCTTTTTATTTCATCTATTACCTTCTGACTTACAACTCTTTATTATTGTTTTTTAGTGTTTACTCAAAGGCTATTTAGATTCAATATTGTACATCTTCACACTCCCGACTTCTCACTTTATGCCTAATGTTTTCCACTACATGCATCAAACTTGTTACATTTTTGAGGTGGGAAGTGGATTGTCCCCAGGTGAGACCTGGATCATGGGGCTTACCTGCTCCTCTTGCCTGGCTTCTTGTACATGGACTGAAAACCACTGCCTCCTGTATTTTGTCAAGTTTTATGGCTGGTCATGGTGGAGAGATTGCTCTAATATCAATTACTCAATTGTGGCTCAATGTTAAAATCTAATCTAATAATTTTCTTGTGACAAATGAACCTTTGGAATAAACATAAATGTTTTGTGAGTTTTAGGAAGTAACAGGTTTGTATTATCTAATCTAAGGTTGCAACAAGAGGAAATTAAGTAAAAATTTAATGATTAGCTGGTTAATTTATTCCTGGTAGATAACTGATTCAGGTCATTATGTTCTTAGAGTTAAATTGCTTGGCTTGATAAAATCGAGTTGACTCTTCTTGACTGAATAACAAGATGTTTACTGAATCTCCACTTTAGTTACTGTCAAGTAGACACAGTTTGAGATATAATCTCTGTATGAGAAAATAATTACAGTTTCAACATTATTTTCTCCTCTTATTTCATTAATATATTATCAGTCCCGCATTTACATGTGTTGTTAGGCAAATTATTTTTGTTGGTTTAAGAACCTCTTGGTAAGGAGCTTGGAGGTTGCCAATCCAACCTAACAACAATTAAAACGTTGAACAGACTGAACAATCACAAATCCTTCTTGGATCTTTATAGATCCATGTTATGAGAGATGAGGACACAGGAGAAAATGCTACCTGAAAGGTTGGCAAGACAGACACATGAAACAGAGTCATGGCTTTACTGGAGGAGACTCACAAGACCGTCCCAGGAACAAATGACGAGGCAGGAAAACCTGGACTGTAATTGAAGAATTGCTGGGGATTTGGTATGGACAATTCTGAGAGCTAAAATGTCCAAAGGGACCCAATCACAGGGGGATCTTCACAATATTGTGGGAATTACCAGGAGCCCCCACAGCAAGTGTTGGAGGAAAGTGCCCTCATGCTTCCAGCAGGGGAAGTGAAAAAGGAGCCAGAGCCCTCCATAAGCCCTCCATTTCCCTTAGCAAGACCTGATGAAGAGAAACCAGTCAACCTGAGCCTCACTTGCTGGAGGAGGACCAGAGCCTCATGATGTCCGTGAAGAGAAATGCTCCCCTCCAGCCACCTTTAGCTTTCCAAGTGAGAGAAGGGAAACATCCAAATACAATCCACTCCAGCCATCCTGTCTGATCTAAGGAGGGAGAAACACTGAGCAATGTGTGTGGAACTCACAGACCAGAGGTGCAAGCTCACTACAGCACTAGGACCTAGTCAGAGGACCAGAGAACTTTCCCCTCCACTCACTCTTTCCACCACATTAGAAACACAGCAGTTCCTTTCATCCAGTACATGAAGTCTATCAAGAAAAAATATTACAAGACACACGAAAGGGCAAAAAAACACAATTTGAAGAGATGGAGCATCAGAACCAGGGATGCTCAACATGACAAGGATGTTGGAATGATCAGCCTGAGGATTTAAAACAACTACGACTAATATTTTGAGGGCTCCACTGGATAAAGTAGACAGCAGGAAAGAATAGATGGGCAACAGAAGCAGAAAGATGGAAGTACAAAGAAAGAATCAACAAGAAATACTAGAGATCAAAAATTCCATAATAGAAATAAAGAACACCTGTTGAGGGACTTCTTAGTAGACTGGACATGGTGGAAGAAAGGCTTTCTGTACTTGAAGATAAATCAATAGAAACATCAAAAACTAGAAAACAGGGAGTTCCCTGATAACCTGGTGGTTAGGATTCTGGGCTTTCACTGCTGTGACCTGGGTTCAATCCCTGGTCATAGAACTGAGATCCTGCAAGCTTCCAGCACAGCCAAAAAAATATGAAAACAAAACCTGAAAAACAAAGAGAAGAAACAAAATGGAGCAGAATATCCAAGAACATCAAGACATCTACAAAAGATATAACATGTCTGTAATGGAAATACCAGAAAGAGAAAAAAGAAAGAACCACCCCCCCCAAAAAAAAAGAAGAAACAATAATGACTGAGAATGTCCTCAAATTAATGTCATTCACCAAACCACATATACAGGCAGCTTAGAGAACACTAATGATAAATGATAAAAAAAAAAATGTACACCTCTGCATATCATCTCCAAACTACAGAAAATTGAAGTTTAAAAAAAAATGCTGAAAGCTACCAGAAAACAAAGTTTATTGCTTATAGAAGAACAATGATAAGAATTTCATCCAAATTCTTCTCTGCTTATAAACAAGAAGAGAGGGCAGTGAAATGTTTTAAATGATCAGAGAAAAACAACAACAACCCAGAAATCTGTACCTGCAAAAGTATCCTTCAAAAGTGAAGAAAAAATTAGACTTTCTCAAACAAACAAAAATTAAGGAAACTTGTTGCCAGTAGACCTGCCTTGCAAGAAATGTTGAGGGAAGTTTTTAGAGAAAGAGAGGGTGGCATAGGTGAGAAACTCATATCTACATAAAGAAAGGGAGCACTGAAGAAGGAATAAGTGAAGATAAAATAAAAACTTTTATTTTTTACTCTTAGTTGACCTAACAGATAACTGTTTGTTTAAAATAATAGTAACAATGTACCTGATTGTTTATGTATATATCTTATGTATATATATTTATACATATATATGTACACTTATAAGTATATATATATGCTCATATATAAAGTATAAGTAAGTAAAATGTAACATATATACTTATATATAAGTAAAATGAATGATGACATTGATACAAGATATGAGAGGGAGCAATTAAGATCTTTTTTTTTGTTTTAAGGTACTTGTATTGCTTATGAACTGGTATAATATATTTGAAATTAGAAAGTGGAGTTGGATTAGTTGTAAATATACACTACAAACTCTAAAATCACTAAAAAAATTAAAGTCACTTTTTTTAGTCATTTTTTTTAGTCACAATCACTAAAAAATAAAGAAGTATAACTGACATGTTAAGAAAGGAGAGAAAATGGAATCATATAAAGTACTCAAAACCACAAAAAGTAGAAAAAGTATGGAAGACAAAAATAGGAATGAAAACAAGAGCAACAAAACAGTAAAGAATATATTAATTAATAATCCAATTATATCAATAATCACTTTGTGCATCAATGACTAAAGGCACCCAATTAAATGACAGAGATTATCAGAGTGGATAAAAAAACAAGACTCAAGTATGTTTTCTCTACATGAAACCCACTTTGATTATAAAGACACAAAGTCATACCTTGTTTTATTGTGCTTATTTTATTGTGCTTCACAGATCTTGTGTTTTTCACAAATAGAAGGCTTTGTTACAAGCCTGCATGGAATAAGTCTATGGGTATCATTTTTTCAACAGCATTTGTTCATTCATGCCTCTGTCACATTTTGGTTATTCTTTCAATATTTCAAACTTTTCACTATGATTATAAGTGTTATGGTGATCCATGATCAGTGATCTTTGATGTTACTGTTGTAATTGTTTTGGGGCACCAAGAATCGTGCTCATATAAGATGACAAACATAGTTGATAAATGTGGTGTGTGTCTTCACTGCTCCCCATGCTCTCTCCCTCTCCTCAGGCCTCCCTATTCCAAGACACAAGAATACTGAAATTAGGCCAATTAATAACCCTACAATGGCTTCTAAGTGGTCAAGTGAAAGGAAGAGTCGCACGTCTCTCACTTTAAATCAAAAGCTAGAAATGATTAAGCTGAGTGAGGAAGGCCTGTTGAAAGCTGAGATAAGCTGAAAGCTGGGCCTCTTGTGCCAAACAGTTAGCCAAGCTCTGAAGGCAAAGGAAAGTTCTGGAAGGAAATTAAAAGTGATACTTCAGTGAACACATGAATGGTAGGAAAGCAATACAGCCTTACTGCTGATATGGAAAGTCTGAGTGGTCTGGAGAGAAGATCAAACCAACCACAACATTCCCTTAAGCCAAAGACTAATCAGAGCAAAGCCCTAACTCTTTAATCCTGTGAAGGCTGAGGGCAGTGAGGAAGCTGCAGAAGGAAAGTTTGAAGCTGGCAGAGTCTGGTTCATGAGGTTGAAGGAAAGAAGCCATCTCTATAACACAGTAGCACAAGATGAAGCTGCAAGTGCTGGTGTAGGAGCTGCAGCAAGTTCTCCAGAAGATCTAGCTGAGATAACTCATGAAGGTGGTTGTACTAAACAACAGATTTTCAATGCAGACAAAACATCCCTCTATTAGAAGATGACATCTAAGACTTTCATAGCTAGAGAGGATGTCAGTACCTGTCATCAAAGCCTCAAAGATCAGGCAGACTCTCTTGTTAGGGGCTAATGTAGCTGGTGACTTTAAGTTGAAGCCAGTACTCACTTACAATTCTGAAAATCCTAGGGTTCTTAAGAATTATGCTAAATCTACTCTGCCTACACTCTATGAATGGAACAACAAAGCCCAACAGCATTGTTTACTAAATATTTTAAGCCCACTGTTGAGACCTACTGCTCAGAAAATTTAAAAAAAAGGTTTCTTTCAAAATATTACTGCTCACTGACAATGCACCTTGTCACCCAAGAGCTCTGATAGAGATGTATAATGAGATTAATGTTTTTTCATGCCTGTAACACAACATCCATCTGCAGTCCATAGATCAAGGAATAATTTCCATCTTCCAGTCTTATTATTTAAGAAATGCATTTCATAAGGCCATAGCTTCCATACATAGTGATTCCTCTGATGGATGTGAGTAAAAGTACATTGAAAACATTCTGGAAAAGATTCACCATTCTAGATGCCGTTACGAAAATTTGTGATTCATGGGAAGAGGTCAAAATATCAGCATTAATAGGAGTTTGGAAGAAGTTGATTCCAACTCCTATGGATGACTTTGAAGGGGTCAAGACTTCAGTGGAGGAAGTAAGTACAGATGTGCTGGAAATAGCAACAGAAATAGAATTAGAAGTGGAGCCTGAAGATGTGACTGAATTGCTGCAATCTCATGAGAAAATATTAACACATGTAGAGTTGCTTCTTATGGATGAACAAAGAAAGTGGTTCCTTGAGACAACATCTACCGGTGAAGATGCTATAAAAATTGTTGAAGTGATAACAAAGGATTCAGAATATTACATAAACTTGGTTGATAAAGCAGCAGCAGTGTATGAGAGGACTGACTTCAATTTTGCAAGAAGATCTACTGTGGGTAAAATGCTATTGAACAACATTGCAAGCTACAGAGAAATCATCTGTGAAAGGAAGAGCCAATTGCTAGGGCAAACTTTATTCTTCTCTTATTTTAAGAAATTGCCACAGCCATCCCAGTCTTTAGCAAACACCACCCTGATCAGCAAGCAGCCATCAACATTGAGACAAAACTGTCCACCAGCAAAAAATTACGACTTGCTGAAGGCTCAGAAGATGGTTAGTATTTTTTGGTGATAAAGTATTTTTAATTAAGGTATGTACATTGTTTTTTAGACATAATGCTATGGTACACTTAATAGACTACAGTATAGTATAAACACAACTTTTATATGCACTGGGAAACCAAAGCATTTGTGTGACTTGCTTTATTGTGATATTTGCTTTACTTTAGTGGTCTGAAACCAAACCAGAAATATCTCTGAGGTATGCCTGTAAATAGAGGGAGAAAAATATACCATTTTAACACTAATCAAAAGAAAGTAGGAGTGGCTATATTAATTTAAAACAGAAGAGACTTCAAAGCAAAAAGCTTATCAGGGATAAAGAAGAGCATTACATAATGATAAAGAGGCCAATTCTTCAAGAAGACATAAAAATCCTTAACATATATGTACCTAAAACAGAGCATCAAACTACACGAGACAAAAGCTAACAGAATTGCAAGGAGAAAAAGATGAATCCACTACCATAGTTGGAAACTTCAGCAGCCTTCTATCACAAATGGACAGATTTAGCAGGCAGAAAATCTGTAAGGACATAGCTGAACTCAACAAAACCATCAATCAACTGGATATAATTGACATCTATAGACTACTTCATCCAATAACAGCACATTCTTCTCAAGCTCACATGGAACATTCACCAGATAGACCACATTGGGCCATAAAACATGCCTTTAAAATTTGAAAGACCACATCAGAATTGAACTAGAAATAAATTACAGAAACATAACTGGAAAATTCCCAAATACACGAATATTTAAAAACACACTTCTAAATAACATATGAGTTGAAGAAACAATCTGAAGAGTAAAAAAAGTATTTTTCATTAAATAAAAATGAAAATACAACTTATCAAAATTTGTGGAACGTGCTTAGAGGGTAATTTATAACGTTGAATTCATATTAGAGAGAAAAAAGATCCAAAATCAACAATCCAAATTTCCATCTTAGGAAAGAAAAAGGAGAGCAAATTAAACCCAAAGTAAGCCAAAGAAAATTAATAATAAGAATTAGAGCAGAAGCCAATGAAAATAAGAAGTCAATAGATAAAATCATGAAACCAATTCTATGAAACCAATCAAATAAAACCAAAAACTAGTTCTTTGAAAAGATAAATAAAAGCAATAAATTTCTAGCCAGGCTTACAAAGAAAAAAAGAGAGGGCAAAAATTGCTAATATCAGAAAGAAAAGAGAAAACATAGTTACAGATGAATGGATATTAAAAAGATGATAAATAAATACTATGAACAACTCTATGCCCACAAATTTGATAACCCAGATGAAATGACCAATTTCTTCAAAGACATCATCTGCCAAAACTCACACAAGAAGAAATATGAATAGGCCTGTAATTTCTTAAAAATGAATAAATAATTAATAACCTTCCAAAACAGAAAGTGCCAGACCCAGATGGGTTCATCGATGAATTCTATCAAACATTTAAGGAAAAAATTTACCAATTCTCTATAATCTCTTTCAGATGATAGAAGCAGAGGAAATACTTCCTAACTAATTCTATGAGGACATCATTACACTAATATCAAAGCAGACAAACACATTATAAGAAAAGAAAATGACAGACCAATATCTCTCATGAGCATAGATGCAAAAATTCTCAACAAAATAGTACCAAAGTAAATCCAACAATGTATAAAAAAATTAACAACACAATTAAGTAAAATTTATCTCAGTTATGCAAGGCTGCTTCAACACTCAAAAATCAGTTACTGTAATTCATCACATCAACAGGCCAAAAAAAGATCATGATTATATCAATAGATGGACAAAAAACATTTGACAAAATCCAACATCAATTCATGATAAATACTCTCAGTAAACTAGAAATAGAAGGGGGGCTTCCTCAACTTGATAAAGAGTATTTACAAACACCTTACAATTAGCATTATACTTAAGTGTGAGAAACTTGAGGCATTTCCAATAAGATCAGGAACAAGGCAAGGATGTCCTCTCTCACCACTTCTTTCAACATTATGGAAGTACCTGCTAATGCAATAAGACAAGAAAAGGAAAAAAGAAAAAGCATACAGCCTGGTAAGAAGAAAAATAAGATTGACCTTGATCACAGATGATATGATTATCTACATAGATAATATGGAAGAATCCATCCAAACATCCTGGAACCAATAATCCATTACAGCAAGGTTCAGGATACAAGGTTAATATGCAAAATTTAATGGTATTTCATTTTGCCACCAATAAAGAAGTGGAATTTGAAATTAAAAATACAAAACATTACATTAGCACCCCCCCCCCCAAAATGAAATAGCTTGGTATAAACCAAACAAAATATGTATGAGATCTATATGAGAAAAATTACAAAACCCTGATGAATGATACCAAAGAACCACATAAATGCAGAGATATTTCTACTCATAGATAGGAAGACACAGTATTGTCAAGATGTCAATTCTTCCCAATTTGATCAAAAGATTCAATTCAATTCCAATCAAAATCCCAGCAAGTTATCTTGATTCTATAGGTTACTCAGAGAGGAAAAAAAACCCACAAAGTAACAACAACAAAAAAAAAACAGAATAGCCAACACAATATTGAAGGAGATGAATAAAGTTGTAGGGCTTACCCTACTTGATTTCAAGACCTATAAAGCTACAGTAATCAAAACAAAGTGGTATTGGTGAAACAATAGACATATAGATCAATGGGACATCACAGACAACCCCCAAAAGACCCACATAAATATAATCAACTGATCTTTGACAAAGGAGAAAAGGCAATATAATGGAGCAAAGACAGTCTTTTCAACAAATGGCACTGGAACACATGGACATCCACATACAGAAAGATGAATCCAGACACAGACTCTAAACCCTTCACAAAAATTAATTCAAAGTGGTTCATGGACCTAAATGTAAAATCTGAAACTATAAACTCCTGGAATATAACATAGGAGAAAACCTAGATGACCTTGGGTATGAAGATGAGTCTTTAGATACAACACCACAGGCACAATTCCTGAAAGAAAGAACTGATTGGCTGGACTTGACTAAAATTAAACAATTCTGCTCCTCAAAAAACAATGTCAAGAGAAGGAGAAGATAAGCCCCAGAGTGGGAGAAAATATTTGCCAAAGACACATCTGATAAAGGACTGTTACCCAAAATACACAAAGAACTCTTAAAACTCAACGATAAGAAAATGACTCATTTTTTTTTTTTAAAATGGCCAATGATTTTAACAGACACCTCACCAAAGAAGATATGCAGATGGTAAATAAGCATATGAAAAGACGCTCCATGTCATCAGGAAATGCAAACTAAAACAATAGTGAGGTACTACTATATACCTATTAGAATGGCCAAGACCCAGAACACTGACAACACTAGATTCTCTTGGGATGTGGAGCGATAGGAACTCTTATACTGATGGAAATGCAAAATGGTGTAGCCACTTGGAAAGACAGATAGTAGCTTCTTACAAAATTAAACATAGTCTCTCTGGAGTAACCGGTCATTCTTTCAGGCTTCCCTCCCTTCCTCTGCCTCTGGTCCAACATGGCACTTGGGTGTAGGAGTGGTGTAGGAGTGGTCAAATGATTTCCTGGTGGTGGGAATGTGCAGGAACCTGGTTCCATGTTGGGTCCTTGTGGTGAAGTGTCTGATCCAGAGAACAGACTGATGACCACTAAGACACAAAAGCATTTGGAGCAAGATGTTGGCATTCTTCTCCAGAGTCAACCTCCTGACCATTCACATTACTGCCCCAAACTTTGTGGCCTTTTGTACAGGTGCCCATTCACAAGCTCTCCATACCTCCACACCCATGCACAGGGTCATCAGATCATGCAAGAGCATCACAGGCAGCCAAGAACCCTGCCACAGACTCACCATCAGCCACTGCTTCTCTCTGCCCCAATGTTATCATGGGCCTGTTCTGGGCTTCTCCAAGGAGCGAGTTACCCACTGAACTGTACCTGGGCTACCTGTCCTGATCTGAATGTCTTTGCATCTCTCCCCTCAACACTCTCCTTCACATATTCTTCCAGATAACCCCATTCCACTTCTTCTCTGGAGATATTTCCACTACTTCAATGTCCTCTCTTCCTGGGTTGAGCTCTGGAAACATATGGGACCTCTTCTCTCCATGGTGGAAGAAGGCTCTGAGCTGGGCCATCCTGGCCTGGCTTTGTCAGGGTTAATCCAGGATAAAATCACATGGTTTAAATATGCAAAATATATCACCACGATGCTGAGGACAAGCCTGACCTAGTATAAGAGCATGATTAACCACCGTCACCTGTGGGCTGCCAATGGCTGGTGGCTCTCTATAGACCAATATCCAGTCAGGTGGCCCACACCTAGCAGCTTCCCTGCACTAACTCTTCACCCTCCGTACTACTGTCTATATCAGGCATGCATCTATCCTGTCTACCACTTGATTAAACTAAACCACACACGCTTGTGGATACTGATTTCTGTGACTGGAATAGCATTATAAATAAGAACAGCACTGATGACTATTGTTTGCTGAAGTGTTTTCTGGGTTCCAGTCCCACGGAACTGGTTGGTCGTGAGGCTTACCTCTGATCACCCATCTGTCCCTTGGAGAACAGTCATAAGTCCCCAAGGAGCTGAGCTCCCTGGAGAAGGTCGCACACTTAATAAGTCATGCAGCCGGAATGCAGCAAGATGTAGAGCTGGATTGATTGACAGCTTGAAGCCTTAACTCTCAAAAATATATTAGCATCGCATATGCAAAGCTCCAAGGGTGAAACATCAGCAGAAGCTTCTCTGGGTATGCTGCAATCATGTCACATAACAAGTGACATCCTGAGTCAAGAGTGATCCTTGTGAGGATCCAGTACCCCTGCCTTTTGCCTGCTCATCTGTTTCAGGCAGAGCAGAAAGACAGCCCTGTGTTGTGTGGGTCTAGTCCTCTACAACACCACAAACATATTCAACTGTTACAGAAGCCGTTTCTAGGTACCAATTAAAGGCAGTAGCTTAGGAGCTTCAAGACTTTATATTCTTTGTCAAGGATTCAGAGCATGACCAAAGTGTCTCTTTGGGGAAGGCAAATTAAATATTTACTATACTGAAAACAAAGGATTCAAACAACATAAACACATTTTCAGAATTACACAGAAACACATATTCACATAAGCATGTATACCAAAACGTCCAGTGTGGGCTGTGCACAGCCCAACTCTAGAGCCACGCATGTAGATCAAGGCAGGAAGAGTGCCCCCAGAGGTGCCCAGGGCACAAACTGCGTTTGACTCCAACACTGAACAATTATTATCTCTGAGGGTCAGAATTATGGGTGGTACCCACTTTTTAAAAATACGCTCCTTGATTTTCTTGATCTGTTGCAATGAGCACACATTACTTTTATAATCAGAAAAATATAAATTCAGTTTCATTTTGAAAAAAAATAAGGGAACCAATCACATGAGATAAAACTATGATTTCTTCTGCAGTTTATCCTGGGCCAGTAAAATTCTAAACTACATTCACACAGGGCAAACCCCATAAAAATCACCAGAATTATTATGATTTTTAAAAAAGCATCCATAAGCACACATTTTAGAAAATACAGCATGTCTGTGTGTTTACATGCAAGTTTTCAGGGGTGACCAAACATTTTATTTAACTTTACTTAACATCAAAACTGATGTGGCTCATTTAAAAGAGTGGATCAACACCGGTACTTTTATTTTTTCCCTTCGCAGAATGTTGACCCCCTGCTACCGTGATAGAAAGACAGCCAGCTAACCTAATAGGCCCTTTCTCTGCTCATCAAACCTCTCATTAATGATTAATTGGATCAGAAGTTCACAGGACATTATTGCTGTGTCAATGAGATGCGCGAGGTTCGGCTGCTGAAACGGAATGACTCACTCGGGTGATAAATAATTTCCAGCGACGACTCGCCTTACCTCGCAGAGGTCACGGTCCTGGCTGCAGCGGGCAGCACCCGCTGCCCCTCTGACAAGAGCAGATGCGTCTCTCTTATCAGACATGCTAATTTAAGCTCCGAAATCTAAAACGTGTGAAACACCATCTCAGGGCAAACAGGAGATGCGGTCATTGTGTCCAGAGGCCGACACATGGTCCGGCGAGTCTCACAGGAAAAAAAAGGTCCAGGGTTTGGCTGGACTCAGGCCGTACCTGGTGATGAGCAGCTATTGCAGGCTCCCTGAGCCACCCTGTGTGTGTCACCCGTGGTGACGTAGGCGCCCAGACACTGTTACTGAAATAATGGACTGAGATGCCTTCCTAGTTTAAAACGTTTATTCATGTCACCTCTCCAGGAAGGGAGCAAACCTTACTTAGGGCTGGAATCTGAAATGTTAGAGCATCTCAAAGACTGTCATTCCACACCAAACTCATTAGAGTCTCTAATGGGCCGTGCTGTCCCCTGTCCCCTGGGAGACATCTCAGCTAAAATCCAAGATAGAATCAACAAAATGTCAAGTTAACTGAAGCAGGGGAAAGGTTTGACTATAAAAAGTTCTTTAGAAGATCATGAAATACAGGTTATGGTTGGTGTTGAGCATTGTGCCTAATTCGTAGCTCTCTCTTCTTTTCAGGAAGCCTCCCAGAAGTTGGGAAGCAGGTTCTTTCAACTTTAAATTCTCCGGCAAACCCTGCCAAAGGGTAGACATTCCATGAAAATGTGCTGAAATGGATCAACTTAGAATTGAATTCAATGCAGACAGTAAGTCAACTCGGGCTAGCAAAATTCCTCATGAAACTGTGGGGTCAGTTACTATTTATTCAAAAGCCAGTTTGCATTTTATTAAGTGAGGCCGTAGTGGGCTGTGTTCAGTAGAATGATGTTCTCTATCTGAGAATGTACAAACCAGCTCAGGATGTTTTCAGGATGGTGATGTCACTTTCCCCTCCATCACCCTGTCCTCCTAGGATAGGGCCACTTCTATTCTCACCAAGGACCAAGAAGATGCAGTCTCTTCTTGCCCTTATTCCTCCATCAGAGAAGACCATGTTCATGGCCTCACACCAGAGGGATCATGCCCCATTTTCCAGAGCTCTGTAAGGATCACATCACTCTTCTCCCAACCAGGGAGAAGGAGGGCCAAGCACACCCACCAGCACCCGTCCACTCGTGATGACCAATGATACCTGTCAATTTGAGAGGCCACGGGTGTCCCGGATATTGGGTCAAACATGACTCTGGGTGTGTCTGTGAGGGGTTTCTGGGTGTGATTAGCATTTGAATCGGTGGGCTGAATAAAGGAGATAGTTCTCCCCAGTATGGGTGGACCTCATCCAGTGCTTGGAGGGTCTGAACAGAACTAAGGCAGAGAAAGGGCAGAGCCTTGCTCTCTGCCTGGCTGCTCGGCTGGGACATCAGATTTCTCCTACCTTCAGGCTGGGACTTACTCGATCAGTTCCCCTGGTTCTCAGGCCTTCAGACTGGACTGGAACTTACCCCACTAGCTCTCCTGGGGCTCCAGTTTGAAGATGGAAGATCTTGGGACTTCTCAGCCTTCATAATCACAGAAGCCAATTCCTGGTAATAAATCTGTCTGTCTATGTTTCTATCCATTATCTATCATTTATCTATCTATTATCTATCTATCATCTATCTGTCTATCTATTCATCCATCTATCCTCCATCATATATCTATCTATCCATCATCTATCTGTGTCTATCTATCTCCTGTTGGTTCTGCTTCTCTGGAGCCCTGACTGATGCATCCCTGGCCCCCTTCCCACACCACCAGTCCACGTCGTTCGACCCTGTGTCCTGTAGAAGGGCATCTGTCCCAACCCCCTCGCTTGTAGCAGCACAGAGTGTAAGCAGCAACCTGTTATACATATCTGAGAATGGAACGACATTTCAGCAGAAGAAGGAAGTCACATAGGGCCCCGTGCTCGGGCAAGATGAGAGCTCTCTGATTAAGAAAGGTTGACCAGCTTTAATGCTGCCTTGGAAGGCTAAGTCAATTAAAACGTTGCTTTTGCTTTGCAGTTGTCTGCGAAAGCAAAGGTCAGGCATGCTCCTGCTCCTGTGCTGCGTCCAGGAACTTTAACCAAGTGAAGGTCGAAGTCTCAGCTCGCGTAAAGGCAGCGATGCCTGAGGCTCTCGGACCCACAGTCAGCTCAGCTCCAACGCCTTGGACAATGGCCAGCAGCTCCACCTCCTTGGCAGCTCCTGGCCACGCAGAGACGAGGGTCATCTAGAACAGCCTTACGCTTCAGAGCAGTCTGAGCACTTCGGGATACAGAGCGCCAAGACTCCTGAAGGCATGAGGAAGAGTCAAGGTGGGGAGATGTGAGTGTGGCACAGGCTTACTGTTAAAGGTTCCTCTGTGTTAAGATGAGAACGAGAGCCCGAAAGCAGAACTGAAAACTCACACAAGAGAAGGAAGACAACGTTTGCTTTTTGCTCCTAATGGAGGCTGCCCTGGTGGGGACTGTGGTCCCCTGAGGGGGAGGGAGGGGGAAAGGACCACAGAAGACGGGAAAACGTGGAGATGTGGCACGTGGAGCTCGCCGTGCACATG
The DNA here is from genome assembly GCF_003676395.1 of Aethalodelphis obliquidens. NCBI lineage: Eukaryota > Metazoa > Chordata > Mammalia > Artiodactyla > Delphinidae > Aethalodelphis > Aethalodelphis obliquidens. The sequence goes on from NW_020837973.1 coordinate 1,711,792, forward strand.
GAGTACGGTCGACTCTTCACGCGGAGGCAGGTGGTTCTCTGAATAGACCGAAGGCTTTGCCTCGTGCATTTCCTTGTTCCGTGAATGCAGGCCTAAACGTGTTGAGCTCCATAGGGGTTAAAAACACGAGAGTCTGTTTTAGTGCGAACATGTCCACTCGGGCAGCATTCCTACGGTCACACCCATGGTCAGCCTCTTACAGGAAATGGCATCACTGCCGGGCATCCACATCACCCCCTGCCTTTCCACTGTTGACTCACTGGGACCACATGGAGCCCCAGCCGGTGCCCACGCACCAGCACGGCCTTCCGTGTCACCACGCACAGTGCACACGGGACTTCTGCAGTGGGAAAGAGTTCCCTGAAGGATTAGGGCATTCTCCTATAGGTTTCATTGTTTTGTTTGTTTTTTTCACTATTTTCACTGATAAGGCAAATAAGGGATTTTTAAAATTAAATAAATACACCCTGGAGATGTTTATTTTATTTCTTCATCTGCCTAGCCAATCAAAACAGCCACCTTGGTGTATAATAAACCTTGGGATTCCAGGGAAGAGGACGCCATGTGTGCATCCTTCCTAATTACCAAGACTCCAGTTAAAGCTTCTGGGTGACTCTTCACTTTATTTCTAGTGTCAAAATGTGAGTGTCCAAATTGCAGTCATGCCAACAGTCCCGCTCACGTTCTGGCATCTGCTCGGGTCTGAGCACAGCCGAAGGGTGCCGTGCAGGGAGGGGGGCTGGGGGCCTCTGTCCATGGGCTCAGAGGAGCCTAACGGGGCCTGAATCTCCTTCCTTTTAAGCCAACGCATCTGACGCTTCAGAATCTTGGGGAAGGCCCCTGCGGGTGCCAGCACTCTGCCCATCCGCACAGGTCCCCACACTGCTGTTGAGGACAACACCGCACACGTCTGTACCTTCAGCACAAGCCCCACTGTGAGCTCTGTGCCTTGCTTAGGTCCCCTTGCAAGTAGACGAATCTACCGATTATGGAGAGAACGAAAAGCAAACAGCAGCTCGACGCAGTCGACAGGGACTGAACTTCCCTTTCCCCTGGCTTTCACTCTCCTCCCCATAAATATTTAATCACATGGACCCAGATTCTAGACTCTAAGGAAGTTCCAGCGGCGTCCAGAAGTTTTGTATCCGTCTCAGCCTGGTCAAGGGGGCAGAGCCCAAGCCTGCTGGCGAGGGTGAGGGTGGTTACGAAGCGCTGGAGGGACTTGGTACCACAATTCAGTGTCAGTAGCCAGGGAGGGGGACCCGGGGGGGTGTCTTCAGAGTCTAGCCCCACTGGGCCGATGTAATCTGGAACCGAGACCTCACAAGGGGGCCGCCTGCAGCTTGTGGAACCTCCGATCATGGGGTGTCGGCAGAGCGGAGGAAGAGACATGTCCTGCGTCTCCACCTGCCCCTGTCTCCTGCCAGCATCTGTCCACTGTGACCAGCGGGCAGCAGCCTGGAGGGCCGACCGCAGGGGAAGCTCAGGTGGGGACCAGGCACAGACAGCCCCAGGCCCAGCTCAGTTTGACGGTATTTGGCCCAAGTCTGCATCTTGGGTGGAGCACAGCGGAGCCTACAAGGCTCAGGCTGAGGTGGGGGCTCTGATGCTGCCAGGCGTCTGCTGGTTGGTGTTCTGGGATCTTCGTCACCATTTCCAGAAGATGCTAGGAGTCTCAGAGTGCAGGCTGTAATCTCTGTGGGCATCTCTTCCCTCTAACCAAACGTTATAATTGTTAGTCCATCGTGGTGACCTCCAGTCATCAAAAGCTGTTTAATCATGCTCAAGCAATTCTGTCTGCAGAGGGTTCACTTCAGTTCAGCAAAAGTTTATCATGAGCAATTATGTGCTGGGGTGAGAGAGCAGGGGGAAGTGACAGCAGATGCTGTGGGCTCAGCCCTAGGGTCACTCCCAGCCAGGATGCCTCGACTGCAAACAGAGAGAAACCTCGGCTGGCTGTGTTGCCTCCGACACACACGCAGTGGAGGGTTGAGGCCACCTGCAGCCTTGACTCGGCCCAAGGCCTTTCTCAAGCCCCCACTCCACCACCTTCAGCAGACGTGGTGGCCGGGACGAGGATCGGGGGCCTTTGCTGGTCACCCGTGTCTGGGCTGGACCGGGCTGGGGATGGAGGTAAGGAGGGAGAGAAGATGGAGTAACCGACCAGCAGCCCATCAGCCCACAGACAACTGAGCCATGAGCAGGCCTGGAACTGCAGGTTTCATAAAGCTCAAGACTGCTTCAGGACTAATATAAAGTTGCTAGATGTGAGAGAGGGGAGAGCCGACGGGCTCCTGAGTCACACGAAGGTGCAAACCGCCCCTGACTCTTGTCAGTGATGCTCCGCCATCCACGTTTGCCACCGTGATAGCCATGAGTGGGTACCGATGACCTTTCCAGGGAGGCCGGGACTTCGTCATCTCTCCTCCTCAAGAGGACCCCAGTCCACAGGACAGGCCCCAGCTCTTCAGCAGGGCACACGGCTCCACGCCTGTCCCCGAACCGAAACCTGAAGGCAACACCATCCAGCAGGACCATCGGTCATACACAAATCTTTGGGGGTTTGTTGTCGTTGCTGGTGGTGCTAATTGTTTTTTTCTGTTTAGGTTTTTTTTCACTTTCTCACTCTCAGGCACACAACACAATCCAAAGCCATTGGAGACGCTGTATCAGCCCATGAGCCAGTCCAGACCCCCGCTGTCGAGAGCCCTGCATGAGAAACTAAGGCATCGCAGGAAGCCAAAACATTTACATTTACTCCCCGTCACTGGTGCTTTATTCTAGAAAGCAAAACAGACGAAGGAGCAGCACAGCACCAAGACGAACGTGAGGCTCTTCGTTCCCAGAGCCGTTAAAACCCCTCCATTGAAATGGTGTGCTGTGTCTAATCCCAAATCACCTCCAGGCAGGGCCCGGTCTTGAAAGGAGCGACCTAAGAGGGAGTGGCGCTCGGGAAGGAATAACCCGACCTCGTCAGCAAGCGTCACACCTCTCGGAACCACTTCCTGACAATTCTCCTCTCGCCCACCCCACCTGCCTCCTAACCCTCTTAGAAACACAAGGCAGATGTTTCAAGCATCTTCAAAACAGGCACATATAATTAAATAGTTATGATGGTAAGTGACCTTCCCAACTACTGCAGCAGGGCACTGTACACAGTGGTGGGGACCAGCCTTTGGACTCAGGCAATACCGCCCAGCTCACACTACAATTCTCTGAAGATGCACTATGACATCTGCACCAATCTCTCTAAGTGCCTGTGCATTGTTTCGTTTTGTTTGTTCGAGGGAATAAAAGTTATACCCACTTCATTGTTGTTCTGAGTCTATAAAGAGATAACACACATGAAACAATTAGCGCAGCACTCAGGGTTGGAAGGATTCGACAAGGAACCATTTTTCTTATGGGGTTATTATTACTGTCCATTAATGCAAGCTTATAAGGATATATCTGCTGTTCAGACTCTTGATAATTATGACTTTCTCCACCAATGACAAAGACAAGAAAAATTAGATGTTAGCCCATCACTCCCATGTATTTCCTCTTTTATAAGAGAAATACATTTTAATCTTATAATCATTTTGCAGAGATGCTAAGAAAGCCATGCGGGGAGCAAAGTTTCTGTTTTGCTTTTAACATTGAGATGTGTCCAATGATGTTTCTTTGTTTATTTATTTGAACCCTTGGAGCAGTCTCATTGTTAGGACTGGCATTCCCCTAACTTCGATTGTCCTAGAATGAGCAGTGCCATGAAAACACAAGAACATAGAACCCTGACACTGAGCAAAGGACATTGAAGAGGATACAGGGAGGTGTAATTTCCTCCCGTATGAAGAGGTCACCCTGGTGCTTCTGTCCTGGTGGCCGAGGCATTTGCAGAAGGAAGTGAGGACATGACAGACAGCTGACCTCAGTTCATTTGGTCTCCATTCTTTGTTGGTGTCCCTGCCCCGGAGCCAGGAAAGAGAGGGGACATCACTGCACAGTCTGAAGACGTTAACAGGAATTACTGACACGGCAATAAATTCAACAGCACTGCTGAAATAGGCCAAGTCCTGGAAGGACACAACCCAGCAATCCCACTGAAGAAGGACGATGACCTGCAGAGCCTGAGCCTTTTAAAGACATTGGATTCACAGCTTAAAGCCTTCTCACAGAGGAGCCTCAGGTAACACTGGCTGCACAGAAACTCTACCAAAAATGGGAAGGGAATGAACACTTAACATCTTATTCTGCGAGACCAACAATATCCTGATAACAAAAGTAGGGAGGCACTTTACAAGAAAACTACAGACTGTAAATATAGTCATACAAACAGCTCATACAATTCAAAATTAAAAAAAGCAAAACAATCAAAAAATGGGCAGAAGCCCTGAATAGATATGTTTCCAAAGAAGACACACAGATGGCCAACAGGCACAGGAGAAGGTACTCGACATCGTTAATCATTAGAGAAAAATGCAAATCAAAACTACAACGAGATACTAGCCCGCACTGGTCAGAATGGCCATCATCAAAAAGTTTACAGATAACAAACGCTGGAGAGGGTGTGGAGAAAAGAGAACCCTCCCTCCTATATTGATGGGAATATAGACTGGTGCAGCCACTATGGAGAATAGTACGGAGGTGCCTCAAAGAACTAAAAACAGAACTACATATGATCCAGATATGCCACTACTGGGCAGATATCCAGAAAAAGATGAAAACACTGATAGGAAAAGATACATGAACCCCAATGTTTCACAGCGTTATTTATGATAGCCAAGACATGGAAGCAAGCTAAGTGCCCATCAACAGACAAATGGATAAAAGATGTAGTGTATCCATACACAATGAAATACTACTCAGCCATAAAGAGAATGAGGTCCTGCCAATTGCAGCAACGTGGATGGACCTAGAGAACATTATGCTTAGTATAATAAGTCAAAGAAAGACAAATACTGTATGATATCACTTATAGGTGGAATATGAAAAATAATAAAAAACAAATGTTTCTGTTTCTGCAAAACAGAAACAGACTCACAGACATAGAAAGCAAACTAGTGATTATCAGAAGAGAGAGAGAAATGGGGAGGGACAAATAAGGATATGGGATTATGAGATAACAAACCACTATGTATAAAACAGGTAAGCAAGAAGGATATACTGTACAGCACAGGGAATTTTAGCCATTATCTTATAACAACTCTTAATGCAATGTAATCTGTGGAAATACTGAATCACTATGCTCTACACCTGAAACTAATATAATATTGTAAATCAGCTATACTTCGATAAAATAATTCCTTGGTGAATCAAATCCAGCAATGTACGAAAAAGGTAATGTACCATGACCAAGCGGATACACCCCAGGAAGGCAAAATTGGTTCAATGCTGAAAATTAATCAATGTATTTAACCATATTAAGCTAAAATAATGAAAAGAAATCGTACGATCCTATCAACACAGAGAAAAATCTGACAAAATCTGAAACCCACTGATGACAAAATCTCTCAGCACACTAGGGATAGAAAGAGAAAACAAAGCAGATACATTTCTTCTTTCCAAAGAAGAAAAATGTCTTTATGAGGTGGTGATCCCTTCATAATGTATGCAAATGTCAAATCACCATGTAGTATACCTGAAACTAACATAATACTGTACATCAACTATATTTCAATGAAAATAAATAAATACACAAGTTTCCTTCACCCTGATTATCACGATCTGACATTATTCAAATGACTGACATTATTCAAATGACTGACATTATTCAATCTGACATTATTCATATTCAAATGGTTCACTATGTCTCTTCCTCCACAATGAGCCCCATAGGGGCAAGGATTTGACCCATTTTGTTTACTGTCACATCTCCAGGATCTGTAACAGTGCTTGGCACCATGGCTTTAAGTAAGTAGTTGTTGAATGAATAATAAATGTCAGTGGATGTTATGAGCTTAAAAGCCACTGAAATTTTAAAACTTGGTTTTTCCAAAGATATTTTTAGGAAAAATGAAAAAACAAACCATCAGATTGGGAGAAAATATTTACAAAACATTTATCTTATTTTTAAAAAATCTTGCTCCCTGGAAAATAAAGAATACTTACAACTCGATAAGAGAACCCAATAAAAACAAAGTGAGAAAATATAAGAAACACTAAAGAAAAAGAGATATATATGGTTAATAAGCAAAAAAATAAAAAAGGCCCAACCTCATTAGTCTTCAGAGAAATGAAACTAAAATCACTTTTTGAATGTCAAAAAATTAAGAAGTCTATTAACACCAAATGTTGGTGAGGATGTGGAGCAGTTGGAACTTTCATCCACTGCTGGTGGGAATGCAACATGGTGCCACCACTTTGGAAACCAGACTGCCAGTTTCTTACAAAGTTACACACACACTGACCATGTGAGTCAGGAACCCCAGTCCTGAGTCGTTACCTAAGGGCAATCAAACAGGGAAACACAAAGCCCTGAACATGGATATTGGCAGCAGCTTCATTCTTAGTAGCTAAAGACTGGAAGGACCCAACTGTCCCTCCTCTGGTGAATGAGAAAATAAAGAGTCACAAAGCCACACAATGGACTGCAGCTCAGTAATCCAGAGGAATAAGCCAGTGACACATGCTACCACGTGGTGAAGCTCAGAAGCAATATGCTGATTGCGTGAAAGAACCCAGGCACAAGATGGCAGGCGGCATGTAAGATTCTAGAATGGGCAAACATAGAGCGACAGAAATAGGTCACGGGTTCCCAGGGCAAGGGAATGACCGACTGGAGAGGGGCATGAGGGGAGCTTGGGGCTGGAGGAAACGCTGCTGGTCTTCCCAGTGATGACGGTCCTAGGGTCACGTACATTTGTCAAAACTCATCAAGAGGTGCCCTTGGGGAGTGTGAATTTCATTGTACATACACCAGACCTCAACAAACATGATTGACCAGAGTCATCCTTGCAGCTGTCTGGAGAAGGAATTAGAAAGGCGCTACCAGGGACAGAGACCCACAAGATTGTTGTGGTGATTCCGGGGAAAACATGCTGGAAGCAACCAATGGGACCAAAATATTGTGGTGACGTGAACCCCAAAGTCTTTTTTCCCTTTAAGAAATGATGCTTTGGGGAAAGATTCATTGAACAATCAGAATACTTGATAATAACGGATGTCGTATGTTGAAAACATGATATGCTGCATGTTGAATCATAATGCCCCAAAGTGCCCCTAACGCCACTTTTTTGTTTCCTTTGAGAGAAGTGAAGTCAGTTTCTTGGTACAGGTCCCGCCCAGCAGGATCTCTGCCAGAGCAAAGCCAGGCAGGACCCCTGAGCTGGCATCGCTGCAGCTGCCCCTGCCCTTTCCAGGGGAAGGTGCCCACCTCACAGAACCCACCTGAACTTGGGCTGAGGAATCAGCCCACCCGACCCTGGGAGAAAGGCCCACCCCCTCCCCAGGAGCCCCAGGCCCATTCTGTGCAGTCAGCTGTCCCTAAAATCCCAGCTGCACGTTCCCCTTGACATTTCAGGAGAAAATGAGACTCAGAGATTTCCGGATTGTTCAAAATTGCTTTCCCCAAGATGAGGTAACCCTTCAACAGTAAAATACACATTTTTGTCTGCAAGCTTTCTGGCTATGAGTTCCAAGAGACGAGTTAATTCCACTCATCAACTCCCCTTCCAAAAAAATAGACGGGTGGCAGCGAAGAACCCAAGCAGGTGAGGAGAGTCCTTACGTACGAATGTGTGGTCTCCCCGACATCCGCATTTCACCTACTAATCTCCAGTACTGTGGACGCTTTGCAGTAGACTTTTATGCACGTGGCTCAATGACTTTTATCTCTTTCTGCAGCACTAACTATTTATTTTGCTTCTGTGTGATGTTATTCCAGATAGTTGGTAGATTCCAGGGGAAAAGATATTTTATGAGTTAATAATTCTTACCAAATTATTTGGCTCGTAACTGATTTGCATATTTTTACAGGCTACTGAGCCACTGAATCAGAGGTAGAGAGTTGAAGTACACATTTGCTTCTGGAAAGTTTGAGATGAGCCTAATAATTTACCAGGGATGAAGGTTTGACCATTTCAAATATTTCAGCACCACATTTCCTTGTGAGCCTTCATTTGGCTGAAGATGCAGTGAACTGTGAAATGCACACATCAATTACCACCAAAATGATTTGGAAAGGAAAATATTAGCCAACATATTTATAGCAGCTTGGAGATATTCTTGGCTGCAATTTATACTGTTCGCTCTTCTTAACTCAGAATACCACCGTGCAAAAAAGAGTTTAGCAATGAAACATCAAAGGAAAAGTAATGAGAGTTTGGTGATGCAAAAAATTGTCTCTTTTTCTTATTTAGGTCCTTTACCTGGAGGAATAACTTAGAATCTCTGCCATATTCTGCTACTAATGGGATAATAAAATTATAGCTATCTCACGTCAGTTTGCTGCCTTCCCTGCAATGCCACCTGCCCTTCTGCTGTGGGCTGAGTTGTCCCCTGAAATTCCTACCTCCAGTACCTTAGAAAGTGATGGTATTTGAAGATGGGGGGTCTGTAGGGCAACGATTCAGTTAAAATTGGCTCATGGGAGCAGGACCTGATCCACCTGAGTGCTGTCCTTACAAAAAGAGGAGATCAGGACACAGACACATACACAGAGAGGGGAGACCATGTGAGGACACAGGGAGAAGATGGTCATCTACACGCCAACGTGGTGCCAAAACTGCAGCCCCACCAGCCTGGTCTGTAAACAGGGTCCTAATTACCCAACCTCGTTCGAATGATGGTGGCCTCAGCCTCCTGACGCACAGGAAGCTGGCTTTCCTCAAGTGGCTCTGGCTTTGATGGGAATCCCAGGAAAGTCTGATCTTCTTTGTTTCTCTGTCCCTGTGTGGTCTCCACATGCCTGTGTGCACAGCCCAGAGCCACCTGGAGGGATATCCCCTTTGCCTCTGTCTCTGTGACCTGGCCCCAGGGCTCCCACTGAAAGGACTCTCTTTGTTTCACACTTTGAGCCGCCATACCTTGTCAACAATCCTCAGATTTTTAAGGCACGAGCAGTGGAAATTCACATGTAGAGTTCTGAAATTCTCTCCAAATGCCTTACTATTAGGTTGCCTCACCTGGGCCAACCTCTCTGACACAGAAGGTCCGGACCCCGAGCTGTGTTCACCGTAAGCCACTGCAGAGCCACAGCCCTGGTCAGCGTGCGCTGCTCCTGCCCCATCAGGCCCTGAGGTCACCGGGCTCCCTGCTCTCCCAGCGGCTTGGAGATGGGTAGATGGATGAATGGTTGCATGCATGCAAATAAAATCTTAAAAAGAATGTGGTTCTGAGGTCTCCGTTTAATTCCCTTCTCACAGAGCTGCCTGCTTGGCTAGGAGAGACATATACTCTGGGTGCTTAAACAATTCTGAGTCAATCTCCCAGCCTCCCTAAAATCCAGCTTGCCTGAGTTGGGTGCTCTGTGAGCTGCCAGCTTATCCCTGTGCTCAAGAACCCACAGACCAGTGGAGTAAAGAAGGAAACAGAAGTAGTATACAGCTTGCTGGGAAATACTGAGCCATAAATGTGTGTGAGTATGATGTAAGCACACATATGCATTAAGTCATGTATGTCCATATATGACTTAATATCAAACACATACCAGACCCTGGAAACAAAGGGGATGGAAGACAATTCCCAACAGAAATCTGCAAGGAAAGGGCCTTGGGGAGCCCGACTTTGGAGGGTGCAGCTCTGGGATGCCTGGTGGAGGTGTGTTCCCGGTGGACGACAGGGACAGAAAGGGACCGGGAGGCTGGGAGGGGGGTGCGGAGGGTTGCAGAGGAGGGGAGTCAGCGTCGTGGGGTTCGCGTGCACACTTGCTGTCCGTTCCATCAAACCCTAGCCCCGTCCCTGCAGTGAAGCCCCGGGTCGTCCCTTCACCTGTCAGCCTCCGTCCTCCCCCCTGCCCCCCCGCCTACAGATTCATCGTGTTGAGCACAAGAACGTGTGTCAGGCACTGGGCACGGCCCCGAGGGAGGACCCTGTAAGTAGTGGCTGTGAGAACGCTGCCCCCGTGACAGGACGTCGCCGTCTGAGGCCAGACGGGAGGCCCTGGAGCATCGGGCGGAGAAGTGGTCCTTCCCGCGTCTGCAGTGCGCGTGCGTGGTCCTTCGGGTCCCCGCCTCACTCCAGCCAGGCTCCCACGGCCCTTTTCCTCCTCCCCATCAGAATCTGCTGGTTCTCCCCGACCTCCCCCAAAGCAACCAGGCATTCAAGGGGGTCGCCAGCCTCCCAGAGTATTTGGGGACCGAGGGCGTTTGCCGCGCAGCGTCGTAGCTTAAATCAAGTTGGGTGCAGTGCGTCCCGGGACTCTCCCGTGCGGAGGGTTTGCTGCCCCCAGAGTCAGCTGGACGCCTCCCCCGCTTCCTGTCTCCCCAGACATCAAGGTGGTGATCCCGCTTCCTTCCACAGAAATTCAGCTTGCTTCCTTTCCTGCAACAGAAGCCACATCGTCCCAGGCTCCCACCCGGGTTTATGTCTGGTCTTAGCTCTGGTCACTTCCCACCTTAGAGAGTCACGGCTGAGCTGCTTATTTTCTGTCATTCAGGACAGAACTTAAGCTCCATGAGGGCAGTGATTCTGCCTGCCCTGTTTTCCAGTGTCCCAGTAGCTGCCACAGCTGCTGGCTGTGGTCCTTCAATGTTTGTTGAGTCAGAGAATATGTGAATCAATGGACAAAAGAGAGCACAGATATATATAAACAAAAGCTAGCATATCATTAGCAAAAGCAGGGACTACCTAACAAATACCTCTATTTGAAAATAAACATAATGGTAACATCAGCTCCTTACCTCACACTTAAGTTAAACTCCATGTTTTAAAGATATGCAAATACATATAGACTGTAAATGAAGAAAAGTAAAGAATTATTTTAATAATTTGTAATGAAGAAAGATTTCCTTAGCAAAATATAAAACTAAAATATAAAGTAAAAGATTTACATATTTGGTATTTTATTTACATATTTGGTATTTTAAGATTAAAAAAACAAACTAAAGACTTCTGAATAAACAAACACTTCATAGATAAGTTAAACATGTGGAAGAAAATATTTGCAATACGTGTAACAGACAAAATAAATCATAATCATGGTGCATGAAGAATTAGTACAAGTCAATCATAAAAGACAAATGACCGAACAGAAAGGCAGCAAGGATATTAACAAAGAAATTCACAGGAGTAGAAATTAAAATATTTCATAAACCTAACCAAAGAAGGTCAACTTCACTAGTATAAGGAAGAAGTAAATTGATTATGTCTATATTTTCCCACACCCTTCAGACTGGTATTTTTTAAGATGTATAATGACAAGTGTTGGCCAGATGGCAGAGAAGTGAGCTTTTTTGCACACTTTTGGTGATAAAGCAAAAGGGTGAAGACTTTGGGGAACGCACTTTGACAGCATCAACTTTAAAAAGCTCTATCTTTTGCCCCAGCAACAGAGTGAGAGGAATCTAGTTGACGTTACAGAGTAAATGTGGGAGGAGGTGCAGCCATTAGGGGTGATGGAGCCCCAGGCAGCATCCTGGGCGGTGAGTTATGTATGGGAGAGGCAAAAGCGTGGGGCACAGCAGCACCTGTGACACCAAGAAGACGAGCTGCCTTTGATCACAAACACACCTCAGAACAGACAGGCATGCAAAGAGTGAGGCTGCGTGGGAGACTCACGCTCGATTAACTGTGTAATTGGGGGCGGGAAGAAAAGTGATTTTAGAAGCAGAAGTGCAGGAAGAGCCTTCCCGTAGCTGCATGGGACCCCTTGTCCCCTGCACAGGGAGACGGCCTGCGGCACCTGCTTGTCCTATTTCCCCAAACATGAACTCCGTGTTCACTCCAGTAACAAAGCAGTGATGGGAACTTTACCTCTTTAAATTCTCAGATTCTCCCACATATCTCCAATCACCCAAGCCACTGCGATGGGCTCCTTACTCTCTCTGATGCTGTGTCTGCCCCCATCCAGACACTCTCTGGCTTAAAAGCTTGTCCTGAGTTCTCTGCTAGTTGGATAAACACCCAGTCTTCACCCTGAACTGCAAGGCTCTGACCTCTCCAGCTCCTGGCTACATCCCAGCACCATCTCAGCTTATCTTCTCTCTCTGCAGGAACACTAGCTGTTCCATGATTTCCTGATCACATGCTTTCCTCATGGCCTCAGGGCCTTTGCGCCAGCTGTGCCCTCTGCCTGGAACCACGTGTCCTTCCCCATAATGTTAAGTCTTCTTCCAGGAAGACTTTCCAAGCACAGACTAGGTCAAGTTATCTGGTTTAACGCTTTCAAAATACCCACTCTTTCTCCTTTATGGAAAGTTATCATACTTTAACTTACGATTCAATAACTGATTTCTATTGATCCTAAAACATGGAGCTGGGGTGTCAGCTCTGCTAGGACCGGGGCTCTTTACGTGGTCTCTACTGTCCTCAGCAACTTATTGAACACACCAATTATGTGCCAAGTGAGTGAATGAATGAGTCCTCTCTGGAATTTAGAGGTTCTCAGGAGTCACTTGATGGCCGTGTCTCAGGGTGATTCCAGTCTGGACCCCAGGAATTCCGGGGTCCCCTCTCGAAAACAGAGCTGCAGACACCATGGCCACCTTCATCAGTGTTTCTCCATGCTCCAAAGGCCAAGATCTCCTCTGAAGTGTAACCCATCCATGTGGGAAACATGAGGCTAGCATTGGTCTCCTGGAGGTTCACCAGAGAAGGGAACAACCAAACCACAAGCTCAGGGAGTCTCTGCACCAGCATCTTAACCCATCAGGTGGGTGCTTCCCCTCCCAACTCTTCTAAGCACCCCCTAGGGTAGGGGAAAACCTCCTCATTCACTTTCTACTAGGAATTTGGTGCTATTTTCCCAAATGCTATATGTCCAACTTTGATCCAATTTTCTCGCTCTGTTAACTCAGTCCTACTCCCCAGAAAATCCAGGAGGTTTGTAACAGATGAATCTCTCCCCTCCACGCCCCTCCAGAACCCTCCAGTTGTGGACACACACTGGAAAACAACCCAGAGTCCAAACACCCGACCATACAAAAGTGCCTGAGTCTCTGCCTGAGACAGTACTATCTCAATGACTGACCCAAGTCCAGAGAATGGATAGTTTGACAACATAAATTAAAGTGAAACAAATAGACTTCAGGCTGCCCTTATGCTCTTTCAGGAACTTTACTTAGCAATTATAATGATAACACTTAGCATCTTCAAAGGTCCTTTAAAACAGAGCAAATTAACCTCCACCATAGTGGTGCGAGGCAATGGATGCTGCATTATCGCCCGTGATTTGCACCCGAGAAAGTAAGGGGAAGGGGCTGTGTTAACGTCCGAGACCACAGATGCGCGCACACACACATCCTGGACGGAGCTGGACCCTCAGTCATCATGTCGTCCTGCCTGGTCCCAGGATGGGCACCTGTGACCTACTCGTTTGATCTGAACTGTGCCCTGGGACTCAGACTCTCCCAGACATGCCAAGCCCACAGAGGGCACCCACTGCACACGTGCACGTCTCTCTCCTGAATGATTCTCCGGTGACTCCGCATCTGTCAGTCTTCTCAAACCTGCCGCTACAATCATCCTGTGAACTAGCAAACAGTAGCCCTCCGCTTGGGGCGCTCCCTTCCCTCTGCAAACACGGTCGTTGGGCTGACAAGCACCTTAGCCTCGGGCTGTCCCGCTGTCTTTGTTCTGTGCTCCCATCGGCATCTCCCCCAGATCCTGGATGGGAGGTCTCCGAGGATCGGCCGTGGGGCTGCCGGAAATGAGGTCTTGGATTCAGTAGATGGCACTCTTACCTCTGCACCAGGGAGCATCCATCTCTCTGCACACTCACACCTGAGAGGAGAAGGTAGCTTGCTGCATTCGGAGACACAGTGGCATGTGTATCCCCCCCATCACCCCGCATGGAGATCGTCGTCTCTCCGAAAACTCCCCAAAGGAGTTAGCCCATCTGCTTCATCCTTGAACCAACCTCTAGAAATTATACAAAAACACTGAAAGTACTGAAAGGGCTTCTGGCTAGAGAATGGATCTTCCAGCTTAAGACCTTCTAGAATGTTCCTTCAAGTCGCCTGGTTGTAGAGCACCAGCTTCTTGCTCCTAATAGCAATTGTCTCCTTTTACTCCAACCCGTTTTCAAGAAAGATGCTCCTCTAGCTTGCGAGTATGCTTAAGCAATCATTCAGTTGTATATTCTCAGGTAAATGTCATCTGTGCCGTGTAACGCTAATTGTTTTGTCTGGTTACTTGATGGAAAAATAATTATGATAAAAATAATGAGTGTTATAAGATACAAACCAGATAGCCAATTTACTTCATGGCTTTAAAATCTCTGCTATTTTTTTCTTTACAAAAATATTTGTTTTTCTGATTTTCTTTTTCCCCTAAAACTGTGAGAAGACAAATGAAAATTTCAGGAAGTCTCTTGCCATGGAACTAAGTAAAAAATAAAAATCACTTCACTTCCATTAGGCATAAATATTCACTATGAACGTTCTGGTAAAGGTTTTCTCTCATAGGGCTTTAGTGAGGATTCCAGTAGATGGAGGTGAGAGAAATTTAATTTGATTTGGCTTAAAGCCATAGAAGAACTTATAAAAGGATGCTGCATGCCCTCCAGAATTCAGAATAAAGAGCAAACTTGGGCGGCTCAGAACAAGTGGCTGGCGTGCAGTCAGGACCTCCCCCACCTCTGGCCCCCGCTGCCCCTGAGGGTCTGCCTCACGCTCTTCTCCTGCAAGTCGTCTTTCTTGATCTGCAGGGCACCTGGAGGAAGTGGTGCCGCCCACAGCCCCCAAGTTCATAATGCGTGCTTTCCAGAGAACAGTCAGACAGAGCCAGAGTCCCTGACTCCCAGTTTCCAATTCCCAGCGAAGGTTCTTCGTGGTCCAACCGGGTCATGTGACTTCTCAGGACCAGTCATCTGTGCCAGGACTCAGGGAAACTCGGAACCCACAGGTGTCTCCCAAGGTACCCAAGTGGACGGAGGTGGGTGGAGGGTCAGGCCCCAGAGGAGGCAGGTGTGCATAGGACACAAGTGTGTGTGTGTGTGTGTGTGCGCGTACGTGTGTTGGGGCTGAGGAATAGTTTAAAAAAGATAGTAAGGGTAGTGGTTCTGCTATAGAGGATTTTTTTATTAATGATGTAAGTAAATTATTCTTAATGCAAGTGACATGACAAGACAGCTTGTCTCTGTGTGTCTCAAACTAGGTTTGTTACTTGGAATAATTTCTAGATTTAATCATTATTAATGCATGGATTATTTCCATTTTCCTCAAAACTGCGAAGAAATTTCTGGGGTTGGCAGGATTACTTTTATTTATTATTATTTTTTGGCATGTTCCTTTTAAAATCCACAGATTATAGAATTTTCCTTTGCAGTGGATGGAAGGAACTGCCTCTATTCCAGACCTGGGTCTGTGCTTTCTTCAAACCAATATTTCGAAGTAGGTATCACTATTTACGAAAAGGAAGTCACGATGAAGAGTTAAGAAAACACGTCGCTGTGATGGTCAGTCGGCCCCCTGTGCTCTTCTCACAGCCCGTGGGTAGTTTTCAGGGTAATGCCAAGAAGCAGCATATCTCTCATCTCATTGCCCAACGGTCTCCAGGGCACAGGGCCCGAGCTTGGGCAGCCAGGATGTGCCCGGACCCATCTCCCAGAGCACAGCTTCCCTCCTACAACAGCAAGTTGGCTTACGGCGTCTTTAGCAGCAGAGGTTGTGAAATTATTTCTTCATAAATTGGCTTACATCAACCAGGTAAAGACAAGATCAGTTTTCTGAGTTTGCCCTGAAGCTTGATGGGAGTGATTTCTATTCACCACCTTTCCTGATTGTTGCTGGAGAAATTTCAGGCTTTTGGAAATGCCTCTTAGGAAGTCATTGTTTGTGGAGGTCTGGTGTCTTATGATTGATAATAGATTGCATTCGGGTGTGCCACGTGACTTTCCTCTTATCAATATGCCATTTACAAAAGAAGTTTTTCACTCACAGGGGTGCCCTAGATCCCCACTTGACATGACGTTCTCTCTCCCCTTACCTGTGTGTCTTAGCACATCACACAGAGCTGTGCAGGCTTTGTAAGCTTTTAATTAAATCTGGGGAAGAGTTGATTGATGGAAAGGGAAAAAAGAGCGGGTAAAAAATGTAGGTTTGAAATTGGCACCGAAAACAAATTGAAGCCTAATTAATAAACAGCAAGAACCTGAAGTCATGCTTGGTTTGGAAACTGTGTCCGACTGCCATCAGAGATGATGGAGATGTTGTACGTTACCAGCATGTAAATCTGGAAGGGCGTGGCTTGTTCAGAAACGCAGAGAAGGAGGGTGTACGGCACCACCCTTCAGTCTCAACGGAAGCTGTATTTGAAAGCCAGATGGAGAGAGAAAACTTTTAAAAGTTGAAAGCACTGAAATGTTTCTGTGAGATAAAATCCTTAAGAAACTGCTTAATAAAATACTTAGGTAAACCATCTCTGCGTGTGAGCTCATGGAAGGAAAAAGAGAGCATTTCTGGCAGCAAGTCAAGGGGACCTGATTCAACTGCATTATGGAATTAAATGACACCCCCGCCATTATGCTCAGACACAAGTGCACGCCATCCTCACACCACCAACAGACTGGCAATGAGCCCTGACTCCCCGCTACTCGAAAGAACCAGCTCCTTTGAAGTCACCACCTTATTGGGAACATGGAATTTTGTCTTATGTTTTTCACTGAAGTGCGTAAACTGCATTTGTGTTTCCACCGTCCTCTTCAGACTAAAAGGCACGTCCGTTCTCTTCTGACAGTCACACGTTCGAAGCCTCGTGGAGGACGGCGCTGTGTACGGACCTCCCTGCCTGGACCACAGCTGCCACGAGCGCCCACAGGAATATCAGGGCAGCCGTGCTAATGGTGAGTGACTGCAGGTCAAACGCTAACTAGGGAAGCAGGCATGTTTAAAGCATCCTCACAGACGGACTATTAATATTTCATTCCAATAACCAAAAGGAAAAAGTCCCTTGTAGAAGACACAATAAATAAAAATCAAAGGGATCACTTTTCTCTCAATAGACACATTCATAACTGCTCTCGTGAAGTGGCAGAGCAGGTGAAACATGCCAAGCACTGCAACAGGGGCTCCACACACACCTGGAGCGATTAGGAAGCCTTGTCGTATCATATCCTGGTGCTCTTCTCCGGCTGGTAACTCAGAGCATGCAATTGTGATGGGCACCACTGGAATGCCTCCCAGCGAGTCAGATGTTCAAAGTGTCCGAATATGTACGTGCAGTAATAAGACTTACACGCACTCACCCTGTAATTCTCATCTTAATAATATTGATATTTGCTCCTACTTACTGGGTATCTCAAAACATGAAACACATATGAACTCATTAATCCTTTTAGGATTACCATTTAGGTTAACATGAGTCACCAAGACAATTACCTAATGCAATGCAATATTATGCTGAGTCTTTTGGATTATTAAATGTCAAAAAAAAAAACCCTATTTCATTCTGTCATCGAGAGATTTTCAGTAGATTATACAAGACTCGCAAACAATATTGGAAAGGAGCTGATTTGAAGATAGCCCTCAGACGACAGAATGCTACTTGGAGTTACCGTGTCTCATTTGCAAAATATTTAAACTTGGTTTCTCTGGGATATCGCTCGGGTTCTGGCCACACCCAGAGCTTTAGATATGTTTTAGTTATCTCTTGCTGAGTAACCAGTTATCACACATTTAGTGGGTTAAAACAGCATGCATTTATTGCCTGGTGGTTTCTATCCGTGAGGAGAGCAGACACCGCGTGGGTTAAATCAACATGTCAGCTGGGCGCTGTTTTAGCCTCATCCAGGCTCACTGTTTGTTGGCAGAATTCATGTCCTGTAGAAGTGGTGTCATTCCCCTCCTCTGAGTGGTGGGTTTTCCCTCTAAAAACACAAGTGGAATAATTCTATCCTTTACAAAGTCTACTACCTGTAGTGGGTTGAATAGTTTCCACCCAAAATTCAGGTCCACCTGGAGCCTCAGATGTGACCTTCCTTGGAAATAATACCATTGCAGATGAACTCAAGTGAAGATGATGTCCTGCTCGACTAGGACTAAGATCCTTTTAAGAAGGGGCGAGAAGCACAGAGACTCACAGGAAGAAGGCAGAGCTTGGGATGATGCAGCCACTAGCCAAGGACCACCACGGTCTCTAGGAACCATGCAAAGCTGGGAGAGGCCCGGAGCAGATTTTCCCCAGAGCCCCCGAAGGAACCAGTCCTGAGGACACCTGGATTTCAGACTCTGACCTCCAGACTGGGAGAGAATAAATTCCTGTTGTTTGGATCCAAACAGTTACGGGCACTTGGTTACGGACGCTCCAGGGACTTAACAGAACAGGATGTGGAGTTGACCTGTCCATCCCCAGGCTGAAGAACGCCGCCCCCCACACCCCGCCTGTGTCATGCCGCGTCACACAGCACAGTCATCTTGTAGCCATGCTTGACGACAGCGGGTCCTGGAAGGCGCAGGTATGACTTCCTGTTCAGGGCACCAGGGGGAAAGGAGCCTTCATCCCATTGGCCCTCCACGCTCTGGCTCGGATCCCGCAAGCTGCACCCCCTCCCCCCGACTGCCTGTATCTCTCCGTGCTTCTGGGAGGGGCAGCCCCTACATGTAAAACCAGAACCAGGTATGGCTGGGAGCTTTCTGGAAGGTTGTCAGGTGATGTGAGTGGGACAAGGTTTGGGTACAAACAACCGAGCATTAGAAGACAAGAGGTGTCTGAGACCAGCTTCTGGAGGAGTTGGGAGACGGAGGTGATGAGTGTGTACAGGCAGCTCAGCAATCTCACTCCATCCAGAAGAGAAGTGTGTCAGGTACAAGGGAAGGGTGAGCACCTCCACACCTACAAGCTAGCTGCCCGGCCAAGAAACCATCATACAGAAACCACCTGTGTTAATAAGGTTCATGTTTTCCAGGTCACTGTCTTGGTGACCCTTCTAGCATTATTAAATAGGGCTCTCCTGGAAAAATGTAAGCATCTTCAGTTCTTCCACGGGGAATGAAGGAAGGGGTATATGTCCACGTTAACCTTGAAGGCAAAATCTTGCCTCGCTTCCTCCACTCCCAAAACTGCCAAAGGAGGGACATGGAGTTGGAGGAGAGCCACGGCTCTCCCCTCTGTGGACTGCCTTGTGGTCTCAGCTTCATGACCGTCGAAGAGTAAGGACAGCCGGCATTGATGGACTGCTTATACCCTAAAGGACTTCACATACACCGTGCACCTTCCCTGTCACCATAGCCCAGGAGATGGGCATCTGTTCCTCCCTGCAGGTGAGAAAGCCGGCCTCCTAGCCAAACACACACAGCCAGCCGGCCTGGGACGCAGCCCCTTCCTTGGCCTGTGCCCCTGGCCACTGCTCTGAGTGGCTCCTGATTCCTACACAGGGGACTTTCTCTGCAAACCTGCTACACACACTCCAACCACCAACTGGGAAGAAAGCTGGACTTGGTGTGGAGAATGGCAGGGAGCAGGGGCCCCTTCTCTGCAGCCCACACAGGGCACTGTGCTTCTCAGACCATGTCGACTCCCAGGGGAGTCCCTTCCAGGAAAGGAGGGTGAGGTTTTGGCCCTTAGGATGCTGGCCCTCCTTAGCTCTCCAGGGCTTTTAGCATGGCCCAGAGCCACCCCCAGAGACTCCTCCAAACAAGAAGGAGTTTGTTTATGGGACAAAAAGTGATTTCCGAGCAAGTGCAGGGAAGGAAAGAATCTACAGTGGAAAGAACCTAGAATGGTCCATGAAGCTTCAGTTCATGGCTGCATCCCCACAGCCCAGAAATAGGGTATTCACTAGAGCAGTTGAGTGACACTGAGCAGACCTGACCTCTCCCAGGACCCCCAAAGACATATGGTATGAAAGGGAAATCCTTTCAACCACATCTGGGGTTACCCCCAAACCCATCATCCCTAGTCATCCATCTATCCACCCATCATCATCCACCCATCCGTCATCCATCCCTCACCCTTCCATCCATCATCCGTTATCCAGACATCCATCATCCATCCATCCAAGTGGGGCCCCAGTCCTACAACCACAAGGACACGAATTCTGCCAAAAATCAGAATGAAGCTGGAGGCAGACCCTTCCTCAGAGCCTCCAGGTAAAGGCCCAGCCAGTGGCACCTTGACCTCAGCGTAGTGGGGTGACCTGGAGCAAGCCCCAGCTGACCACGAGGGGATGAATATGTGCCGTGTAAGTCAGTCAGTGTGGGGTGATTTGTTGAGGCAGCAACGGGAAAGTAACACAACTTCCATTCTTTAAAGACAATGAATCCCACGGAGAAGATGTCTTCTCCATCTTTTAGGACTTAGTTATGAGTAACTCGTCCTCAATCTCTCCCCTGAGTTGACTTTGGCTGCCCGCTTCCTCAAGGAGACCACCTCCTCTCTCTCTGCCTAGCCCCCATTGCTCCATTGATTGTGACCTGGACCCGTTCCTTCATTCCGCAAATAATTGAGAGGACGGGCACTCTGCCTGTGGGCCCCCCAGGAGGAAAGTGATTGACCCTGAGAAAGACACGGATGTTGGAACAAAGTTGTCAGCAAGGAGTAACAGACGTGTAGCTGAACGTCTGTGGGGACAGAGCAGTGAGACAGCGAGGGGACACGACTGGAGTAGGGAGGGGGTGGCACAGACCACTACCTGCAGCATCAAGCAGCAGGGCTGCCCGGAAGCTTGTCCCTGTGGAACCATGGCCAGGGGATGGGCAGGCTGAGCCACGGGGGCATCCAGGGTGACACATGACAGTTTGTGAACTGTGGGGAGGAGTGAGAAGGCTTGAAGTGGAGCCTGGCGTTACCAGAGCTGGGTCTGGGGGCTCCTCTGGCTGAGAGAGAAAGAGGGGCTGGAGGGGTCAGGGAGGCCAGTTGGGTGAAGCAGAAGCAAGGATGCAGAGGGGACAGAGGGGAGGGTCTGGGGGACGGGAAGGACCCTGACCGTGGGTGCACCAAGGCTGTAGCCTGTTCCGCAGACAGGAGAAGGCACCCGGGGACCCCAGGAAGGGAAACCCAGCCAAGGGGCAGCAGGACAGATCCCCGGGGAGACCTGGGGGGATGCTGGGGGAAACCAAAGTGTGGACAGAGTGGGAGGCTCCTGGGAGACTGAGGAGGGCCAGAAAAGGAGTGAGAGACAGAGCTGGGGGTGGCGGGCACCCAGGAAGCCAGAGGGGGCTTCCAGACAGGAAGAGGGACCAGGGGAAACGGTGAAAATCAATATTGAAAATCAGACTTTAACAAATTTCTATTGGCTTTGGCGGTTAGGAGTCGGGATGACCTTTGTCAAGCATTCAGCTGATTTGAGGGGGTGGGACTGTGGCATGAAGATGGGATGCCTGGGTATAAGAAGCAGTTCACAGAGGAGAGAACCACATGGGCAGTGCCAGCCAGCAGTGCGTGTGTGTGTGTGCACGTGTGTGTGTGTGCGTGAGTGTGTAAGCGCATGTGTGCGAGTTTACTTCACACATGTAGGAGACACAGTTGACAACTGGGCATGTGTATCTGCGGAAAGAACGTAGCCACCAGAGTAAAGAGTGAAGGAAAACACAGTGCAGGTTGAGAAACAGGAGCCCCTGGAGCAGGTCCAGGCCTGGAAGGGGAGAGATTCACCAAGACCGTATCAGTAAAAGTTAAAAATCTGAGCCCCTTCCAGTGGGAGGCCCCAACGAGGAGCTGTGGGCACCTGGGGGAGTGGGCAGCAGCTCGGGGCTGGACCTACGAGCGGGGCCGAGCGCTGGCCGGTGGCTGCAGGTGAGGGGCCCTGAGAGGCCTGGGGATGGAGCTGGGGTCTCACCCTGAGAGTCACGGGGAGGCCACTGCGGGTTTGAAGCAGCAACTTTGACCGTCAGGGTCAAAGTTCATTCAGACAATGGTGGAGAATTCCTGGGGTACAAGAGTGGACTTAGGGAGGACCGTCTGGGGCGGCTGCAGGGATCCAAGTAGGAGGTGGGGTGGCTTGGACCAAGGTGGACATCTCAGGATTTGGAGGTGGACCGGATGTGGAGGGAGGGATGGGGGAGGGAGGGACACTGTGACCTTGAGGTCCGGGCACCTGTGGAAGGCAATGCACTGGCCACAAGCTCCACCTGTGCTGCGGCGAGGAGGGGCTGGATGTTGAGAACTTCCCTCCTGAAACTTCTCATTTCCAGGGATGCTTTCTCAGGGTGGGACCGAGACCCCTGAACTTTCAGAACTGAGAGGCTGTCTTCTCCATGACTCCCAGAGAGGGTGGCTTAGACGAGCCAGCGGCGTAGGGCTGCCCCTGCGAGCTTCAGCCCGGCACACACACAGAACTTGCAGAGCCCTGGCAGGAAAGGCTCAGTCCTGGGCAGGCGCTGCCCAGCTACTGGCTTGGAGAGCAGGATGCTGCCCACACACGCTTCAGGTTTTATCTCTGGGCAGACGCCCTGGACCTGGGACCCAGGAAGCACTGTTGTTTTATGGGTCCAGATCAGCACAGAGATAAGCTGCAGTGGAAGAATGAGAAGTGCTTTCTGATGATGTCTTAACACAGAAACCAGTGCAGATGATTCTAGGAAGAGGTGTTCAGGGAGGACTGCCTGGGGCACCACACCTGCACAGCCCTCCCAATGGGGTAGGGCCAGGCCCACCCACCTGCCTCATTACCTTCCAGACATCGGCTGCAACCGCCTTGAATCCCTGCCCCCGCAACCCAGCCTTCGGTCCCAGCGCTTAGCTCTAAAAACTTCTATTAAACTGGCAAAGCAAACGCACCCCTTTGGGTAACCAGTGGCCATAGCCCCTCAGAGCTCCCTCTGCCTCTGTCCTCCAGCTCGGGAGGGGCCCGGCGGTCTCAGACCCGGACGTGTCTGAAGTCCTCCCTGCCAGCAGACACCCTGTGGCAGCCCTGAGCAGCCCTGTCTTCTTAGCATTGAATGTAAGACTTTTAGGCAGAGAAAGCATGGAGCTGGCCCATCAGTTAGTGCTGCAAAGTCTGACCTTTGTAATGGGAGGCAAGCTTCTTCCATACTTGGGTGATGCAGTTCATGGTTTCATATAAACCCCAGAACATGGGAACGTAGTATGAAGAATCATTCCCTTTTCTAAGGCTGAAACATAAGTGATATAAATGCCATGTACAAATAAGGCAATTAAAACTGAGCCTGAGAAAATGATCTTCCAAGAACTCTGGGGGGAAAAAATGGTGAAATTAACTGCACTTTGATGAGTATCACAGGTTTGCTGAATGCTGATTTTTGTGGAGTGCTACACATTCCACCCTGACAGAGAAGCCTCCTGTTAGGGTGTGGAGGCTTCCCATTCAAGGATTCTTGTAATTGCATGAATACATAAACCTTCAGTAAATGAACAGGGCCAGACCCTCGGGTGCTCTGCTTTCCCTGTGAGGAAGCCTGGATCTTCTTCCAACCACTCACCCATTTCTCTCTGGTGATGCCGTTGCTCATTTGCCTGGTGCCCCAGTTTAACCAAACAAGCAGCGCTGCCCACAGACAAGTATCTTGTCAGAGATTTCTAATTACAGTGAGTTCTGTAAATGATTAATGTATGGACAGGCGTAAACCTTTGACTCGATCGTTAACTGAAATGATTTTAATTTATGGGGAAAGAGAAAACGGTACAGGCTCAAGATGACAACACCTACTGTTCAAAATCTACTTGCCTCAAAAAAGCCTGTGTATATATGTGTATGTGTGTGATGTTTGTGTGTTTGTGCGTGTCTGGGATGTGGTGTGTGTGTGTGCGTGTGTTGTCTGCTTAAGGAAAGAAAATACATTTTTCATCTGTGAGAGCTTCTCCCTGTACACATTCCGAGGAGCCAGGCAGACCTAGAGTAGCTGAGTCTTGATCGTGTGAATGGAGACCTGAGTAAGAGCCTCAGCCATTTAGAAGGAAATCGGAGTGTCACCCAGTCCTGGGACAGGTTTCTTTCACACTCACAGAGCTAGAAACAATTCCTAGGGGTGGGGTTGTGTTTTTTTCCTGGAAAATATGAACTTTCAACATAAGAAAGACCAGGAGGAGGGAAATAAAGGCCTCAGCTTCCTCACTATAAACTCCATAATCAAGCGATGACGTGTGTGTGTGTGCACGTGTATGAAATAGAAACCAGGAGAGGTGGGAAGGGGCTCCCACATCCCCACAAGCAGCCGTCACAGGCGGGAGAGCCTCAGACTGGGCAGGCTCTGAAAACAAAGTGAAACCATCGCTGTTAAGTGGTGTTTAGCATATTCTGATTGAGGAAGCACTTTTTAATATAGAGATGGCCCTACTTACAGGAAAAAAAAAAGGCTTAAAAGAAAGGGTTTAGTTAGGGTTCCCTGGAGGCAGAGCCGAAGATGGAGGTCACACAGGTACTGGCTGAGGCTGTGCTGTCAGGGGACCTGGGGGGGAGGGGCAAGTGAGGGTGCCGCCGGGCTCCAAGAGGATGAGCCCGAGGCCCCCAGGCCCCATCCCACAGCCCACGGGAGCTCTGAAAGTCATTGGCACCACAGAAGCACCTTCTTGAGGCCGACACACACACACACTCACACACACATGCTCAAAAGAACATCTTCAAGTCTCTGTGATCAAAATGATCAGGGATCACGGCAGTAAGGAAGGAGAACGATTTTCGTTGTGTGGCCCTAAAACTTAAACTTCACTTGTAGATGTAGGCAACTTCATAGTTTAGCGTTTAGAGACTATAAAAGGCATCTCTTCCATTGGGAGCCAAAGCATCTCTTAGGTTTCCCTCCAAAACCACTTTCCCGTTTAACACTTAACTGTGACGGATGAGCTTGAGAGAGAGGAAGTGGTGAGTACAGCATCACATAGTTATGGTTCCTGGCGTATTTTTAATTAAGCAGAAGGAAACATCATTAAAAAAAATGACCAATTATCTGAAAATGTGGTGCGAGTGTCCTGTGTTTCTATGTTAGTGACATAATGCTTACAGTCACAAAATGAATAAATGCAAATGTGTATTGATTCACATAGAAGCTTTTATTCTAAAAATTAGGTTATACAATGTCTGTATTCTTTCAATAGAAACAGTTGGCAAAAGAGAAACCTAGGGTGAAAAAAATAGTGACACCAATAAGCTTTTCCTTCAGGTTATATTTTCTTTAAGATAGGTGGTAGATAGATATATTATTCAAGTAACATCTATTTTATGTGTGTGTGTATATGTAATTTAGAAAATTTTGAAAAGCATAAGAGGAAGGAAATATCTCCCATAGTCCCACACTTCAGAATAAATAACTTTGAACTTTTTGGTATATATAGTTCAGTCTTATTTCTATAAGTATTTTTGTTAGCAGTAGGAATAAGGAATATACTATGTGAACTGTTTTTAAACTACTTTTAGTTACTGGATAGCATACAGTAGCATTTCTTCATAATACTAAATATACTTCTAAAACATTATTTTGATAGCTATAAAAGAGTTTATATATTTGGTGTCTCAAAGTGTATTTATAAACACTCTATGGTGGAGCATAATTATTTATAATAAACAAAAATATTAAGATCATCTTTACTCAGATAACTTTGTTTTCATCTCTGATTATTTTCTATTAAATTCCTAGACATAAAATTGCTCAGTCCTAACATAGGGTACTTTAACAGGATATTTTCTAGAAAATGTTATCAAGTTTAACTTCTATCAGCTCTCTGAAAATAATAGAAATTAATATACCTTTCTTGGAAAACTGTCCATATTTTGAGAGTCCCTATTCAATTGTCATTCTTATAAACACTTTAATTTCTTTTTCATGTGCCAGTTTGAAAGAAAAAAATTGGCCCAATATTTTTATGATTACTGTCTGCATCTTCTGCTATCTTTATATTGGTTTCTTAAAATTGTTCTCATTTATTTGTAAAACCTCATTACATATTTAGGCTATTAATCACAAATAAGTTAAGTGTGTTTTAAATACTTTTTCCCAGTTGGCTGTGCTTCCCCTTGCTTTTGCTATGGTAGTTTTAGATATGCAGAGATGTATATTTTAGTGAATTTCAGAACAAGCTAAAAAATGAAGGGAATGATATAATATATGAAAAACAGAATAAGCCAGTATTATAAAATCTTAAAAACTAAGTGATAGAACACAAGAAAGACTAAGAAAAAAAAAGAAATTATTTTTTTAAAAGAAGACTAAACTAGAAGTAGCACAAGGGTTAATAAACATAACAGAGAGTGGCTAAAAATAAATGAAAATAGCAGTGAAGAAAATATTAATAGTAAACAACTTGAGAAAATGTTTAAAAGGATTTGAAGGTGACAGTGATCAGGGATGGCCAAAGAAGATCAAACCTAATTATAAAGGAGCCCACGAAGAAGGAAAACAAAGCAACGTGACAGAACAAACAATCTGTAAAAAGGTTTTGAAATTAAACAAGAAAAATCTCTCTACTACATATTTAAAGGGTACACTTTAGGAAAAACAAAAGGCAAGTCATGATGACCAGTAACGAAACATTTTAATGTAAAAACTACTGGACTCTCAAGGAACAAATGGCAAAACACAAGTTCTTTAGAAATACAAGTCACTGCTAAAGAAAAGAAAATGAGAGTTTTGTGAGAATTTTGGACAGCAGTGCTTTATGCCAGAAAATGCTAGAGTACATTTTAAATATTCAAAGAAAAAAAGTGAGCCCAGGACGTTACATGTAGCTCAGCTGATGCTTAAATATAAAAGGCATTTTTAAAATGGTTACCAGCATGCAAGAATTCAGGGTGCATTATTCTCTTGAGCATTGAAGACTCTCTTAAAATTGAGTTTCAGAAAGCGAACGTTATGAGAGACAGTCTATATAAGGACTATTTGTGAGCATTGAAAGTGTATCTAGGGCTTCCCTGGTGGTGCAGTGGTTGAGAGTCCACCTGCCGATGCAGGGGACACGGGTTCGTGCCCCGGTCCGGGAAGATCCCACATGCCGCGGAGCGGCTGGGCCTGTGAGCCATGGCCGCTGAGCCTGCGCATCCGGAGCCTGTGCTCCGCAACGGGAGAGGCCACAACAGTGGAGACCCACGTACGGCAAAAAAAAAAAAAAAAAAAAAAAAAAAAAAAAAGTGTATCTAATTGCAGAACAAAGAAAAATGATGATTATTGTCTAGACTATAATATGTAATGGCTTTATACTCTTAAAATGTAGATAAATTACAACCATTAAAATTGAGGTGTGATAAGGAGATCATATGAAAAGCAGAATAAGCTTGTCATAGACAAATATATTAATGAGAGGAAAAAAAGGATATTGCTTCATATCAGTTGCTAGAAAGATTAGGAGAAGACAAGGGTGAGGAAGAGTTTATAATTAATTCAATTATTATTTCTCATAGAATAAACAAAAATAAAAGGGATGATAGTTATAATATCAAGGAATTGGCATAACAATTGGTATAATGGTTAACAGAACACAAACATAAACTAAGTATAAATTCAAAACTATACTAAAAAGAGAGAAAAATAAGTTAAAACTTATAGACGATTTAATGAGTAACTATGTATAAGGATTGAGTGTCTGTAACAATATAACATAACATTTTATATAATAATATAACAGAATTGAAACCAAATATATCGATTATATCTGTATCTATCAGCCTGATCCATCTATTAAAAGAAAAATATTTTCTCAAAGTAACAAAGCTAGATCCAATACTGTGTTTTATAGTAACAATATACTTACAACCAAGACCCAGAAAAACCACAAAGAAAATGGTTTATACATCAGATAAACACACACAAAAGCAGAAAGTAGTAGATACCATTTTTTCACTTGAAGAAAAAGCATTAGAGAATAAAAATAAGTCACTTCAAACTAGTAAACACTACAAGCCACAAGGGAAATATGAGCAATTAATATTGATGGCCTCAGTAACAACTTTTACAAAGCAAAAACTAGTGAAGATGCAAAGAGAAAACAAAGCACACTAAGATAGTAGGGACGAATACATTTTATTCATCTAGAAGACATGAAGTGAACAAAATATGTATAATAACATAAAAGATTTAAATAATAGACTCAACAGGAAAATCTAATAAATATATATTGAACTCCAGTCTCCAGTAGCAGAGAAGGAATATTCTCCGCGAGAGGATATGCAACATTTACAAAATGTCTTAAACCACAAAGAAAAACCCAATAAATTTCAAAGTACAGGAAAAGATACAATCAGAATTCTGTGATAATAGAAAAATAAAAATAGCATGAAACCTTTAAAAATTTTTGTTAAAAAGCAGACTCTTCTACTTTTGCTCTTACAAAAAATATCACTAAACAAATTATGGATCAAAAGAAAATTTTAAAACAGAATCTTTTGAAAACACACATGTTAGAATCTATGGGTTACAGTTAAATTACCTGTCAGATAAAAGAGGAAAACATTAAATAATGATATTAATAAACGTTAAAAAGAATGGATTAATGAAGGATCCAATTGAAAAAGCAAGAGAAAGAATGTCACAGTAAATTAAAAGAAGGGAATAGAAAAGAAAAAGGAGGAAAGCATAAACAAATGGGTTAGTGAATTTAAAATCAGTAGAACAGTTAAATCTAAAAATTGGTTTATTAAAAAAAATCAACAAATTACCTAATTTACTCAAGGAAAAGTGGAGGTTCAGGGGGAGAGCACTAACACACAAAATTGAAAGTTAAATGGAAGAAGTGACATCCAAAATGACAATTTTAAAAAATGCACAGGAACCACCTTGCAAAAATCTACAAAAAACTGTAACATGCAATAATTGATATATAAATACTACTTATTGATATTGATTCCAACAGAGATACAAAGTCTAATGGGACAATAACCAAAAAAGATAATTGCTAAAGACTACCCCCACACAAAAAGAGCTATATATGTCTGGTTCTCAGGAGACATTTACCAAACCTTTAAAGACTATATAATTCCAATAATTTCAGAGCATAAGAAAATAAGAAAAACTTACAATTTCATCTTATGAAGAATAACAGTGATCTAAAACCTGACAAATATTTAATCCACTAAACAACAAAGAAAAAAATACTGAACAACCAAATTTATAAATATAAATGCAGGGGCTTCCCTGGTGGCGCAGTGGTTGAGAGTCCGCCTGCCGATGCAGGGGACATGGGTTCGCGCCCTGGTCCAGGAAGATCCCACATGCCGCGGAGCGGCTGGGCCCGTGAGCCATGGCTGCTGAGCCTGTGCATCCGGAGCATGTGCTCCGCAACGGGAGAGGCCACAACAGTGAGAGGTCCACGTACCGCAAAAAAAAAAAAAAATATATATATATATATATATATAAATGCAAACATCTTTAAAGGAGAATCAGTTGCTTTCCTATGTCTCAGCAATAAACAGTGGAATTTAAAATTAAAATCATAATACCATTTACATTACCAGCCCCCAAAATGAAATACTTAAGTTTAAATCTAACTCATCCAATGTTAGGTATAAATCTGAAAAAATACGTGCAAGGTCTATATGAGAAACAATACAAAATTTTGATGAATTAAATCAAAGAACTTAATGATGAAGCAATATTCCATGTTTGTAGACAGAAAGACTCAATATTGTCAGATGTCAGTTCTTCTCAAATTGACCTATGGACTCATTGTAATCCCAGTCAAAATCCAAGCAAACTATTTTGCAGATGCCAGAAAAAAAGATTCTAAAGTTTAGATGGAGAGGTAAAAAACCCACAATGGCCAACACAATATTGAAAAAGAACAATGCTGGAGGACTGACACTGCATGACTTCAAGACTTGCTGTGAAGCTACAGTAATCAGGAAAATATAGTATTGGTGAAAGAATAGACAAATATATCAGTGCAACAGAATAGGGAGCCCAGAAACAAACTCACATAAGTAGAGTCCACTAATCTAATCTTTGACAAAGAAGCAAAGACAGTGCAATGGAGCCAAGATTGTCTTTTAAACAAATGGTGCTGGAACAACTGAATTCCACATGCAAAAAAAAAAAAAAAAAGAAAAGAAAATTATCTAGACACAGACCCTACACCTTCATAAAAATTAACTCAAAATGGATTATAGACCTAAATGTGATATTTGAAACTATAAAACTCCTAGGAGGAACATAGCATAGGAAAAGGTAATATAGGAGAAAACCTAGATGACCTTGAGTAAAGCAACTGATAAGCTGGACTTCATTAAAATAAAAACTTCTGCTCTCAAAAGACAATGTCAAAAGAAGTAGAAGACAAGCCAGAGACTGGAAGAAAATAGTTGCCGAAGACACATCTGATAAAGGGCTCTTATACAACATATACAAAGAACACTTAACACTCAACAATAAGATGACCAAAAACTTGATTAAAAGATGGGCAAAAGCCCATAACAGATACCTCACCACAGAAGACATACAAATGGAAAATAAGGGTATGAAAAGCTGCCCCACTTCATATGTCACTAGAAAGTACAATTTAAAATAACAATGAGGGAAGTCCCTGGCGGTCCAGTGGTTAGGACTCTGTGCTTTCACTGCTGAGGGCCTGGGTTCGATCTCTGGTCAGGAAAGCAAACTGCAGAGTGCAGCCAAATAAATAAATAAATAAATAAATAAATAAATATAACAATGAGATACAACTACACACTTATTAGAATGGCTAAAATCTGAAACACTGACAGCACCAAATGCTGGTGAGGGTGTGGAGCAACAGGAACTCTTATTCATTTCTGGGAGAAATGCAAAATGATACAGCCACTGTGGAAGATAGTTTGACCGTTTCTTACAAAACTAAACATACTCTTATGATCCAGCAGTCTCATTTCTTGGCATTTACCCACAGGAACTGAAAACCAATATACACACAAAATTTTGCCCACAGATATTTATAGCAACTTTATTCATAGTTGACAAAACTGGGAAGAAACCAAGATGTCCCTCGGTCAGTGAATGGATAAATAAACCATGGTGCATCCAGACAATGGACTATTCTTCAATGCTAAGACGAAGTGAGCTATGGAGCCATGAAAAGACGCTGGGGAACATTAAATGCATATTACTGAGTGGAAGAAGCCAATCTGAAAAGGCTACATACTGTGTGATTCCAACGGTATGACATTCTGGAAAAGATAAAACTACGCAGATGTAGTAAAAAGACAGTGGTTGCCAGTGGGGCAGGGAAGGATAAATAGGCAGAGCACCAACTGTATTTAAGGCAGTGAAACTTGTGTGACACTATAATGGCGGACCTATGTCATTATACACTTATCCAAACCCATAGAATATACACCACCTAGAGTGAACCCTAATATGATCTATGCACGTTGGGTGTGTATGATGTGTCAATGTAGGTTCATCAATTATAACAAACGTACCACTCCGGAGGGGGAGTTGATAATGGGAGAGTCTATGCATGTGGGGGACTGGGAATATGTTGGAAATCTATGTATCTTTGTCTCAATTTTGCTGTGAACCTAAAACTGTTCTAAAAAACTAAAGCCAAAAAACTCATAAAAAGATATTTAGCAAAGTGTAAAATACATGCTAAGCAAGACATCATGGCCAATTCGGGAAATTTCAAACATATAAGTGTGGTTCGATATTAGGAGAGTCATCAAATGGAGATAAGGAGAGAAATCATATGATCATCTTTGAAGGTATAGAAGAGGAGATATAGAAATTCATCCCAATTCACATTAAAATACCCCAACATAGGAATCGATTGGTAATTCCTAAACAGTATAAAGCTTTTCCTGTGAAAGTAATATATAAAGGGCAATACCCACTCTCTCTACTACCATTTCATACTATGTTGTACAAAAAGAGAGCCAGGAGAGCCAAAATCTGTATATGTGTTTTGCCTTAGTTTTTGACAGTGCAATTAACTGTACACATGCAGAGAATGATTTAAGCAGCCCAACTAAGGAACTGTGTTGATTCTTGAGTTGCTGTCCATTCCAGTGGAGATGTAATTTGCATTTTGAGTTCTTCCAAATTAATTGTATGCTTAAAAAATAAAGCAATATCCTCCAAGGCACATAAAATAATCTAGAATTTCTACAGTATATTCTTCACAATATCCAGAATAAAGAAACAGGAAAATATGACATGTGCTCTAGAGAAAAGGCAATCGTGGAGGAACAACTCCATGATCCAAATGTCACAATTACCAGACTTGGATTAGCAGCTGTTATTCCTGCTCAGAGATGTAAAGGAAAGTATGTTTATAATGAATATAAAAATAGTGAATATCAGCAGAGAAATATGAACTAAAGCAAAATAAAAAAATAAAAGTATAAAGCTGAAAATGACAATATCAGAATTTTTTTAAAAGTCACTGAATGGGCTTAACAATAGGAGATGACAGAAGACTCATTACTTTTTTAAAAAAAGCCATAGAAATTATGAACTCTGAAGAACAGAAAGAAAAAACATTGAAGGAAATTAAGATTGAACAGTATAAAAAGGACTAACATGCATGTGATTGGAGTCTAAAAGGGGAAGGAATAGAGACTAAGGAAGAAACAAATATTTAAAAGAAACAATGACCAGTATTTTTTTCCAATTTGATGAAACAAATAAATTTACAGATTCATGAAACTCAGTGGACCCCAGCAAAATAAATACAGAGAAAAGCATACCTAGGCATATTATAGACAAAGTGATGTAAACCAAGAGTAAACAGAAAATTTTAAGGCAGCCTGATAAAAATGACAGATTGCTTATGGAGGACTGAAGGGCCAAATTCAAATGTAGACATTATCCCAAACAATGGAGGCCGGAAGACAGTGGGATAACACGGGTAAAATCCTGGAAGTTTAAAAATATAGGTTAACCCAGACTTCTGCATTCAGTCAAAAGTGTTTAAGAAGAAGGCAATGTAAAAATATTTTCCAGATAAAAGAAAATGAAGAACTTATGTTTTCAGCCTCCCTTCACTACAAGAAATGCTAAATAATGTTCTTCAAACTGAAGGGAAATGACACAAGATAGGAACTCAGTTCTTCAAGAAAAAATATAGGGAATTGGAAATGTCGAGCGAAAAGAAAAGAGGGGGAGAACCTGAATCATCTTGAGACAGTTTCCTTTTCAGGAGCCCACTTATTTTGGTTGTTGTATCTCAATTTCCTTCTCTGTTTCTCTTTCATGGCATTCATGTCCTTGTCCTATTCACCTGCTTTTGTTTTGTTGAGTTTCTCTTTGATAAGCCTGACCCAGTGTTTGTTACTGGTTCTGACCCCTCCTGCCCCTATGCCTTTTAAATCATCCTAAGGTGATGTTTTTTCTGCTTCTCTCTTGAACCTCTCAGATTCCTTTCACCTTCATCTTTCATCACTAATCTCTTAATTCATAGTTTGCATCTTCGTCACACTCAGTGGGAGCATGAAAAAGATTCTGAATGCACTCAACTTGTACTTCCTTTAGTAAAATGTTCATGTATACGTATTCACAAAGCAGGATCATTCTGTAGGCTCCACATTGGTTTCCCGAATTCTCCTGCTTAAACAGAAGCATGTCTTGGTATGCATGATTACCACTGGTTCTCTGTACAGTTCCCTTGGAATCTAGGGTGATCTTCATTCTTAGCTGGAGGGCTGAGTGCAGTAATCCCAGATTCCCAGCTCAAGGATGCAATGACCTAGGGAAGAAGGGAAGGAATCTGGAGGACTGAAGTTCTCTGGTTAGTTTCGTGTATAGGGAATCCTCTACTCTAAATTTCTATCGTAACTCAATTCACTGAGGTATGGCTTTGCTCTTTGTGTTTGAGAGCAACCCCGCTGGGTCAGGAAAGAGTCCTTCCAGGCTGACAGAGCCTCAACTTCTCAGAGGCAATTTTCAGCCAGGAGAAGCCCCGGGTCACCTCTGTTTACCCTGGAGCTCTGGCACAGCTACTTCTGAGTGCTACTGGTCTGTCCCAAAAAGGAGCTGTGGGGTCCTTCTTTTTCTTCTGGTTCTGGCACACACATTTCAGAGGGGTTGGGAGCTGGGCCAAGAGACAGGAGTGTGCTCTGTGAAGGAGACATGTGGGGCCTCATGGCTTCTTTTAATCTAGCCCCATCTGCACTTTATAGACAAGAAATTCATTAAACTTTCTGGCATTCTGATGATACCCTTTCCTGGATTCCTGCATGGAATCTATTTTTAGCCTCCTTTGATTATCACTGTTGGTTTTTGAGAGAGGGGTGGTGGACATCTGGGCTTACATTGCCGTTTCTAAAAAAAAAAAAAAAAGTGACTGTTCAGCTGTTTAAAAAGACTTATTTCCTACACATCAAACAAGGAAACTTATGAACCTAATACCAAACCAATTATTTTTTTCTGGATAAATCTGTACTGTGTTTCAAATTTATTAATGGAAAAGTATATATATTATCAAGCAGAGCTTCCTTTTCATACTTACAGCCATCAGAGATGCATGAATTATTTAAGTTTAAAATGAATTATTTAAAAACATACTCACATTCTCCTACTTTGCTGGACAACGGGATTATCCTACCGAGTAACCACTGACCCCACCTACCAGCTCTGTAGCCCCCTCCCTACAGTGCTACCAAGATTGAAAGTCATGCTCATGAGCAGGGACGTGCACCTTTAAAAGGTATCCTGAAGGTGATTCCCCTGGACCCGCTGAGGGTGACCCTCAAGTTAGATGCTTTGTCCCCTGTTCCCATTTGCCAGCCTCCCTCCCCAGTAAAGAATCTGGAAAATCTTCTTGACTTGATATAGATCCAATCTGACCTCACAACCTGCATTCTGCCTTCCATTTCCAGCTGCCCACATCCAACCTCTCCCTACTGTGGCTTCTCTAACCCTATCCTGGAGTGGACAGCTCAGAGCCACTTTGTCTTAAGTGAGAGACCAGCATTGAATGTCATTACCCAAATAAATCGTGCTTCCCCTGACCTTGTGAACCTTCTTCCTTTATGGGCCGAGGAAGCCAGTTTCCATATGTTCTGATTGCAGCCCCTCCTTTAAAAGCAGATATGTTCCTTAGGCTTACCATGCATTTGTTTCTTTGTTTCCCTAAGAGGGGACGGACACACACACACACACACACACACACACACACACACACACACACACACATCACAGAGATAATCTAGGAGTTAAGGACATAGATAACAGTTCTTAAAAGCCCTTACTTACTAAAAAAATATATTATATAAATATCATAAAAGACATTGTTTCTATACTTTAGAATTCTAGTTTGTTAGATGTGTTGGGAGTTACCAGGCACTTATGGCAAGAGGAGTGTTTTGTATCCAATTCCAGAAGACATTTGTTTATTGCAGTTGACATTGCCTTAGCAATTCCATCACTAAAACCCTCTACTTCTAAGTCATTGGGAGAAGGCTAAGTCAGGGCCAGGCATTCCTTACTTTTTCAGACTGTCACATTCCTCTCTGGATTGGAGAAATCAGGAAAAGCTGGAATTACTGCATTACCCAACAAAAGGATCATCTCAAAGTTCACAGGGGTACATGAAGCAAGGAAATAAATCACATTTAGAAGAATTTAGAAGAAATTTTATTCTAGAGTTAGTGAAACCAAAATCTATAATACCTATTTATCTAGTTACCCTAGAATCTACTGTGTGATTACTTTAGATTTTGCTGTTCATCTAAAACCCACAAAGGTTTTCTCTAGATTATTTCCTTAAAACCAAAAATCTCCTTGCTAATAGGGTGGATTCATAAATTTTTTGTGGTTTAAATGTGTGCCCGTTATTCCAGCAAGAGCTATGGGTGCCATGGAGTTTGTGGAGAAAATAGATTATTCCCCCTGAGTTGATGAATTACAATGTTTGATGTTCTAATGTTAATCAGCTTTGCCCTTCTGGGATAAAACCTACCAAAACATCATTTCTATTGCTGGATTCAATTTGCCAATCCTTTATAAAGGATTTGTGTCTAATTTTATGAGTGATATTGCGTTTTTTTATTTTTGCAAAATATTTTTCAGATTTTATTTTTAGGGTACTGTTAGCTTCACCAAATGATATGGGATGCATCTTTTCTCTATTTCCTGAGAGTGTTAGTATGAAACTGGTACTATTTCTTCTTTAATTCTTTAATAAAGTTTACCAGTAGCATAATGTGTATCTGGAGTGTTCCTTGTGGAAAAGATTTTTATTACAATTTAAATTTCTCTGATGGCTGTAGGACTATTTATATTTTCTATTTCCTCATGAGTCATTTTTGGTAAGTTGTGTTATTCTAAGAATTAGTCCATTTCCTCTAATAATATAATATAAATTTATATTATATTATTTTTATTATATTTTTATTATATTAAATTTATATTATATTATTTATATTATATATAATGTAATATAAAATTTACTGCCATGTGACAGGGGACACTTATACAGGCAGACCTCATTTTATTGTATTTTGTCTTATTGTGCTTCACAGATAATGCATTTTTTTTAACAAATTGAAGGTTTGTGGCAACCCTGTGTCAAGCAAGTCTATTGGCATCATTTTTTCCAACAGCCTTTTCTCACTTTGTGTCTCTGTGTCATGTTTTGGTAATCCTTACAAATTTCAAACCCCCCACCAGAAAAATGATTACAATTGACTGAAGGCTCAGGTGATGGTTAGCATTTTTTAAGCAAAAAAAAATTTTAAATTAAGATTTGTACATTGTTTTTTAGATTAATGATGCTATTGCACACTTAATAAACTACAGTATAGTGTAAACATAACTATTATATATGCACTAAGAAACCAAAAAATTCTCATGACTCATTTTATTGTGATATTCTCTTTATTGAGGTAGTCTGGAACCAAACCTGCAATATCTCTGAGCTCTGCCTGTACATATCCTAGAAGTCTTAGAAGGCTATTATACATCAGTTAGATTTTAAATGTCTCAAGGATATATGGTTCTGTCCACCCTTTCATGAATCTTACTAGGAGATTATAAATTGTATTAATATTTTCAAATAACTAACTGTGGACTTTGTTAATGTTCTCTACTGTTATTTTTCTGTTTCTATTTCTATTGATTTCTGCTCTATTATTATTCATTTTCCTTCTGCTTGAACTACATTTAATTCACATTTTTTTCTAACTTCTCAAATTGGAAACATAGGTCAGTGATTTTAAACTTTTCTTCTTTGTTATTGTGCAAGTATTTCATAATGAGAAACCATTTATGGATGATATTTAATAAAATTGTGCATAAACACACACACACACCTAGGGATCATTCCAAGTCATGCTGTGAACTATGCTAATCCCAGATGTTAGCAATTCGCAGGAAATGTCCTTCTGATTTTAGGCATTTGGGCTGAGAGCCTCTCTGTATGTTAAGTTGTACTGTTTGCGGTCTGTTCATCTGTCTTCATTTCAATGATAACCTTGAATTCTTAGCCTGAAACATTCTACATCACAGGCAGTGTCGGACGTCCGTCAACATGCAAACACTCAATCACTGGACAGAGTAGAATGTGTTCTGTGTCAAAAGCTAATATTTAACCAGTGATTTTGATACTGAGTTTATGTTCTTGTTCAAGTAGCTTCACCTGTGTGCACTGCATGGGGAGTTTCTAATAACAGTCCCACGTTCTACTTGAGCAAGGTGCTGTTCAAGTTAAATCATTACAGACATTGATCTCTGAGTAGGAAGGATCTGAATATATTGACACTAGGAGAGGAGGTGACAGGGGCCGAGGAGGAGGTGGGAGTGACCCTTCATGAGCCAGGGCTCAGGCAGCATCAGGAGGAGCTGGGTGGGAAGTGACTTGGCACTTGTCTGCTGGACCCAGGCCTTGGGTCTCCCCTCCCCGTGGACCCTGCAGGGACTGCACACTGGCCTCCCGGCTCCTCCTGTGCAGGTGCCACTCTCTGGGCCTGGGATGCTTGTTCTCCAGGTATGTGTGCGGCTCACCCACTCGCTTCTGCCTTCAAAGGTCATCCCCTGCGCGAGCCTCCCCTCACCACTGGACTCTGAGAGTTCACAGTCCTTCTTTGCCTCCCTTCCTTTCCTTGGCATTTCTCACCATATGACCCACCCTGCACTTTACTGATTTCTGTTTTTATTGCCTTCTGCCCTCATGAGAATGCAAGCTCCACAGGGGCAGGTACATTCACCTGCCTCGGTCACTGCTGTACCTCAGGCCTGGTGTGCAGTCGTTGCTCAGTGAATATTTGTTTATTTATTATTTGGGGGAGAATTGTTCTATTGTTGTTCTTGTTGTAGAGCATAGGACAGACTTTCCATAAACATATAAAACCGGAATTATTTGATGTCAACGTTACAGGGATTTAACAAAAACAGAAATAATAATGATTTACATAACTTTTACACTGAATTTACTTACTAACTTAATTAACTCCATAACTTTATTCCATAATTTATTCCCAATTTTCCATAACTTTATTCACCTCAGTATGGACCTACTCTCCTTAAGCTTTTTTTTTTTTTTTTTCTTTTTCTTATATATTAAAAAAACCTCTAGATCTCATCACAGCAATTTTTTATTTGGGATGATGTTATGGGTAAACTTGTCCACAACTGCAGACAGCCTCTTCACAAGTCTAAGCTCAGTGAGTATTTATTAAAGCAATGTCATTTTCAGGACTGGCTCTACTCAGACCAAAGGTGGAGTAAGAAGAAAGAAATGCCTTTTAGAACAATGCTTAAACAAAATTTTCACAAGTCTGCCTAAACCCAGAAAATAACGTTAATCATAAGACAGTATACTGATGTTTTTTGATTCTAATATATCACTTTGCTAAAATGTGAAAGAGAAATTGAAAAGAAATGGGAAGACAGATATAGCCTCACTTTTTCTAGACAGATAATCCCTAAGCTTCGGAG
Organism: Aethalodelphis obliquidens; assembly: GCF_003676395.1. Lineage (NCBI taxonomy): Eukaryota > Metazoa > Chordata > Mammalia > Artiodactyla > Delphinidae > Aethalodelphis > Aethalodelphis obliquidens. The sequence goes on from NW_020837973.1 coordinate 1,750,596, forward strand.
AACAAACCGCCTTTCTACGAGTCAGATCAGCAAATGTGCCTCTAAACAGAAAACAGGAGCAAATGCCTCATCCCACCCTTTCTCTGGGAGGCCGGTCTGTCTCCAGCCCCTCTTCTTCTCCCAGGAAGGCTCGCCCAGCCTCCAGGATGCTCACCTGTGGCCAAGCCAGACCTTCCCAGGTAACCACCTCCCCTGCCCGGCACCTGGGTGGATTCCGGCAAAGAACTTCCTCCCATGGGAATTCCTCCAGCTCCCCTCTATGCCGGAGCGTCCTGGGAAGGGCAATTAATGGTTTTGAATGATTTGTTGTTGTTGTTGTTGTTGTTTTTGTTTCTGTTTTTGCGGTACGCGGTCCTCTCACTGCCGCAGCCTCTCCCGTTGCGGAGCACAGGCTCCGGACGCACAGGCTCAGCGGCCATGGCTCACGGGCCCAGCCACTCCGCGGCATGTGGGATCTTCCCGGACCGGGGCACGACCCCGTGTCCCCTGTATCGGCAGGCGGACTCTCAACCACTGCGCCGCCAGGGAAGCCCTTGAATGATTTTTAACGGCCTTGATTTTGATGTTCATCTTCTTGTTCCTCTTGCAAATTCAGTTTCGACTCTGTATAGATGACTATAGTCCACCTAAGCCATTCTACGTACACTGGAAAAGTCTTCTTTTGTGCACAAAGAGATACCGTGCTTCGGGAAGGCTCGACTCTGAAAAGCACCGTATCAAGACATCAGCTCCACATTAGAGCGGTCCAGACTTTCACAAGGAGCCAGTGACTTTTGCTCTCAAGACCCATGGAAATCTAACTTCTCCTGCGGGATATTAAATGCACACGTTTAGTCTTGGCATCAAATAAAAATCACCCCTAGCTGGAAACTCGTCAGAGTATTCATCCACTTTAAAGGCAAATTAAAATAATACGACAGTGGTAAAATGATAATTTGTAAAGATCCATCAGTCATGGGATACAGTTCACAACAAAATTCGTCATCTTTGCTTATTTGGGATTTACAAAGCTCCTGTTATTCTTTCTTTTTAATTTTAGAACATTTGGGGCACAGAGTTAGGGCGTGTTAACAGCATCACATGGAAACTGCTGAAATTTCCAACTCCAGGCTCTGTGACACGGATAGGACAGAATCATAGACTCTATGTGTGACTCGTTTCTTTACATGGTGTAATTTTAAATAGATCTGTTTCGGTGGGACTCAGCAAATCCTTGAGTCACGGTCATGTAACTGCTCCTCACAGCAATCCTCTGAAGAATTCCTCTAGAATATTGTTAAATGTCTCCCGTGTCCTAGATCAGAGGTGGGCAAACTTTCTCTAAAGGACCAATAGTAATTATTTGTAGTTTTCAGCCCTTACCATCTGTGTAGCGACTACTCCACTCTGCCGTTAGCCTTGAAGAAGAGACAGTGGGTTAACACACGTCTGTGCTCCAATGAACTTCACTTACAAGAGCAGGAGCTGGGCCAGATTGGCCTGTGGGCCAATGTTTGATGACCACTGGCTGGAGAAATAAGATGTTTGCCTGCCCGAGAAGGGCAGGCAGTGATGGGAGGAGGCATGGTGGGGCATCCTCACGAGCTGTGCCTGGGGCTGGAGGGGCCAGAGCCACTGAACCCGCCCCCCTCCATGTGCGGGACATAAAGCATCAAGAGGGCAGGACCCCCAAGCTCAGTTCTAATTTTAATATTTTCATGGAAATGCCATTATATGTTATCAGAATTCCAACTATAATTAATCAGCCTGGGAAACTGACAGACTGGGAAATTCACTGGCAAGTTAGCTGGAAACGGTAAGTGCTGAAGCTGAGCTTTGAAGGTACATTTGCCAGGCATACATTTTTTTTTCTCCATTTATGTGACAAATATTGATCGAGGCCCAGCCATGTGTCAGGTGCATCTCTGGGCATCGGGAAGATGACGATGAGCCGGGTAGAGCAGGCCCCCATCTCCCTGGTGTTGATGGTCCAGTGAGGGATCAGACATTCACAGACACGTACACACAAGGGGTCCAAGGTGCATGCCCAGGGAGCTGGGTGGGCAGCTGGAGTGAGGTGGGGAGGGCGAGGGAGAGCACGGCAGGAACAAGGTCAGGGAGGGCTCTGGGGATGCCGCGAGCAGCTTGTAGACCATGAACAGGGCCACCAGTCGGGGAGGAATGAGGTGGGAGCCACCGGAGGTGCTTGGACAGGCGAGCGGCTTGCCCTGGTTTTTCTGCCACAAACTCCGTCTGCTGACGTGAGGAGAACTGGGCCAACAGAGGCACACGTGGAAATTGGGAGACAGTTGAGAAGCCCCCAGTGTGGTCTGGATAGACAGAAACCGTGACCGGGCAGGAGAGCGTGGATGGCCTCTCATCCGCCCATCTCAGGCGCTCAGATGCTGGCACACAGCGAGGCCTCAACTGACAGGTGCGTGAGGGTCACCTGAGAGCAAAAACAGACCTCCCCCCATTAGCTGTCGGCTCCTATGTGACAAATTAGCCCCAAATCAAGTAGCTAGAAACAACAGACACGTATGACTTCACACACTTCTGAAGGTCTGGAGGCTGAGAACAGCTTCGCCACGTGGTCCTGGCTCCGGGCTTCTTACAAAGGTGGGGTCAGTCTGTCCACTGGGGCTGCGCCATCTGAAGGCTTGACCAGGTCTGGGATGTCCTCGTTCGCTTCCCCTGATGGCTCCTCACGTGACTGTGGGCATGGCTGCTGGTGGAAGGCCACGGCCCCTTGGCAGGTGGGCCTCTGCACAGGGCTGCCTTCGTGTCATTGTGACGTGGAAGCTGGCTTCCCCCAGAACCACATGTCTTACGAGCAGCCTTGGAAGTGACGGCCCATCACTGCTGCACTTCTGCCACAAGGGAGGGGCCCCAGGAGGGCAGGGACCAGGGTTGAGTTCAGACATTGGTTAATGTGTCCCCAGTGTATCCCGATTCCGAGACCTCGTGAATCTTGGAGAAACACTGATGCCAGCAGAGAACTTGTGAAAGGACCAGGTTGAAGAGGACCAGTGGCTGGGACTTCAATTTCAGAAAGAAATCATCCTCTCACCACCACTCCCAGCACCAAGCACCACCATCTTCCCTGCCACCAACTTGGATTCCACACCATTTATCACGGAGGTCACTTCAGCCCAACTTAAATCCAATGTCATGGACAGGCTCCCTGTCTCAGGCTCCGGGAAGACCTCAGGCTGCGGGCAGAGCTCAGCCAGCTTCTTCCTGCACACACAGTTTTTTTCTGGTGGCCAACTAGGGCTTCAGAAAACCATAGGTGGGTGAGGTTAACTGTCCAACTCTCCTAAACTCATAATGTGATTATAATGAAAGCAAACATTAGAGTAAATTAGCTACACCTGTGAAACTTGTTAACTACACTTTTGATGAAGGAGCTGCTAGGAAGTCCCTACAACCTGTTCTGTAAGATCCCTGGGGTCCCAGTCACAGCACTTGAAGTGGGACAAGCCTTTGTGTCTTGAACTGTAAGTGACTAGTAATGACACCAACACAGTACGTAAACCAGGGCCTTCTGAGGAAACTGGGAAACGTGGTCACCGTGAGGTTAAGTGACACATCAGTTCGGCCAGGCTGTGTGTCCTGTGTTTTGGTCAAACACCAGTCTAGATGTTTTTGTGAGGGTCCTTTTTAGATTGACTAACTTTTAAATCAGTGGACTCAGAGTACAGCAAATGACCCTCTATGAGGCAGGAGGGCCCCATCCAATCAGTGGAACGGCTTACAAGCAAAGACTGAGGCTTTGCAAAGGAGAGCAATTCTGTCCACGACTGCGACATTCACACCCTGCCTGAGTTCCCAGCCTGCAGATTTCAGACTGGAGACAGCAGCAACAATTCTCTGAATTTCCAGGAGCCCGCCTGCCCTGCAGATTCCAGACTTGTCAGCTCCACAATTACGTGAGCCAATTTCTTAAAATAAAACTCTCTGTCTCTCTCTTGATAGATAGATATAGGAAGATGAGAGAGAAAGAGAGAGAGATTGATTCTATTGGTTCTATTTTCCTAGAAAGTCCTGACAAAAAAAACACCACCTTCTAAGACAACAAGAAAACCCCTAAATCCAGGGATGCACAGAGGATGGTCTAGTGATCCAGCCTTGGCTTCATTCCCTATGTTCAGGGAGAACTTTCTGGATCCCTAAGCCCTGTGTACAGAAGGTGCGGAGCACTTTTCAGATATTTTAGCTCACCGACATAATCGAATTTCATCAAGGAGAACTCATTCTAACACTGTTAGGGCAACAGTCCGCTACTTTCACGGGTTGGAACCCATCTCAGACATGCATGGGGCTGATCAGCAGACTCCAGAGTGACAAGAGGCAGCTGTGGCCTCTGCAGACACGCTAGATGATGGCCCTGGCATGCGTAGGGACTTGACCCTTCTGGGCTGTAACACACTCCCTGATGGCATGCTGTCTACACCGTAGCCATGCACTTCCTCCCAACAGGAGCTCCAGCCCTCCCTGCCGTGAGCGAGGGGGAGGCACTCAGGGGAGCGCTGTGCACCTGGAACACCTTTACCTGAACGCACGAACATGACTCTCTGCAAATATGAGAACACCGCTGTTTTCGTGAGTGAAACGGTTTTGAGGGGAAGGAAATAGTGGGGGCTGTTCTCCCCAGTCCACCTTTTCTTTGGGGCACGGATCTCACAGAAGCACTACTCCTTTTACAGATCATTCCTTTCCCCCTTCCCTGCCTCCCTTCCCCAAAGGCCTCTGCAGCCAGTTAGTGGGTACCATGGGTTGAATTGTGTCCCCCCCGAATCTATAAATGTATGTATCGCAATCCTAACCTGCAGTACTAGTGATTGGGACCTTATTTGGAAATAGGGTTTATGCAGCCATGTATAAGATAAGGTCATAAGGATCGGCCCTAATGCAGTGACTGGTGTCCTTATAAACCAGGGACGTTAGGACACAGAGATGCACAGGCGTAAAGGGAAGATGATGTGAAGACACCAGGAGAAGATGGCCATCTACAGGCCCAGGGACACCTGAGGCCACCAGGGCTGGGAGAGGGGCCTGGAGCCTCAAGAGAGAGCAGCCCAACTGACTTGGGACATCTGGCCTCCAGCACTGGGAGGGGGTCCATTTCTGCTGTTCGAAGCCACTCAGCTTGAACTGCTTTCCTGTGGCAACCCAGGGAGCCCACAAGGTGTGGGGGGGCAGCCGGGCAGAAGGAAGATACACCTCGAGTTGGGGGAGCCTGCTTCGTCTCCCACATCCAGGCCCCAAGACTCCCCCCAGCCTCACCTGGACTCAGAGCCCGGCTTGCCTGCCTCGACGTCCTGCCACTCCTTCATCCTCATTACCTGCACTTCAGGTAACACAGGCTGCTCTCTGATCAGGCATATTTGCAACGTTCACAGATCACACAGAGACAGTATTTCAACTCAACTTTTCCTGGAGCAAGACTGTGTGGGCAGCTAGCCCAAAGCAAGCAGCTCTGCCCCGCACACCCCAGCCCCCCTCAGGTCTCGGCGGGCACGGGCCAGTGGGGAGTCACGTGGCTGGAGTCCACTTCTTTGTCTTCTAAAGTGATAGCTCTGGAGACAACGATAAAGGTTGTAGAGAGGATCCTTTAAAAATTACAGACGTACTGATGTGAGCTCCAAGGTGGATGAACCTCCAAGTCATTATGCTGGGTGATGGAGGTGGTCACCAAAGGACAAATCTGTATGTTTCTATTAATACAAAATATCTAGCATGGGTAGATCCAGAGAGAGAGAAAGAAGAGAGATGGTTGCCAGGGGCTGGAGGATGAGAGGAACCAGGGAGAAACTACTTAATGGGACCGAGCTCTACTTTCCAGTGAAGGCAGCGGTATTGTATAAAATGTCACTGGATTGTCTGACTTAAGATGGTTAGTGTTGTGTTCTGTGAATTTCATTCATTCCATTGTTTTTAGAAATGCAGGTGGGCTTCTGAATGCAGAGAAATCCGCCCATCCCTCTCACTCTCCATCCATCCTGGCGCAGATTGTATTAACAGAAGCCGAACGCTCACCTGCAGATGGCCCCAGACAGGGAGTTACCCATCTCCAAGAAATCATTTCCAGTCAGCTTTCTGAAGGCTGACTCCAAAAGGGGAGCTTGAAGTTCCTGAAGAAATTACAATTTGCATCAAAAAGGAATGACCAACCAGGAACCGCCACTTCCACCAAGTTGGAAGTTTCCATCCATGTAGCAAAGACTCCACACTTTAGCTGTTAATCAAGAAAAGTTTAGCTTTCCCAAGAATTTTCTTCCAATACAGTGAGTAGATATAGAGGGAACATCTCCTATTTTCTTTTTGTGGGTGCTTGTTTACAGAAAATATTATTTTAAGCTAATGGGACTTGTACCCGATTGCTACAAGCATTCAGAATTTAGAGGTAAAATTCCACACTTGAAAACCAAAACTGAATGGAATATGTCACCCCTTTATGGCAACTCTGACTAGAAAAGAAATGTCAGGAGAAGCTGCTGGTCCCTAAGGGCAGTGATAGAAGGTCCCCTAAAAGTAAGTTCTCAAGTAATTTTCATCGAGAGAGCTTGTTGGAATCACTAACCTGCAAGTATGGAAAACAAGGGAATGATGACACATGTTAGTAAACTTACAGCCAGAAGAAACAGATTTATAAATCTAGGAACTGAACTTAAAGATCACTGAGGATGGATGACTAAAACATACTTAATATGGCAAGGCAGACTCTCTGAGACCAGCTCTGCCTTTCACTCTGTAATGCTGGGCATATTATTTAGGCATCTCCTTCTCTATAAATCAAGAGACTTGCACCTAATTAAAGACTTATCTTGAGGATTAAATCAGCCAACATACATAAAACACTTAGAACTGTGTCTGGTCCCCAGTGTTTGCTCAATAAATATCCTCAGTATTATTTAAAAGTTATCAAAAAAAAAGTTATCAAAAGCCTCAAGCATACATGATCAGATTATATAAGGACAACGTGGGTAAAGTCTGAGTTCAGATTTTTGAAATCCCCAAAATGAAAATATGAAATTTCATAAAATCTTGACTCAGGTGTGGAAACAGATTACTAACTGGCTATTAAAGACTCTGGATTTTCTAGAATATTCCTGAGCTAGAAACAGCCTTAGAAATTATCTGGGGGTTCTGGCTGAATCTCATTTTGGCCGCAGGGAAACCAAAGAGCAGAGTGTCCTCCATCCCCTGGCTGCCCAGCAAGCCAGGGACAGAGGCTTATCCCAAATGCAGGACCCTAACAAGGGGCGGGGACAGTCTCCCCTCCCACTGCCCAGGGCCCTGGTCCACACCTTGTTTACACCATTCTGCCTCTTCTCTGAAGTCCTAAGTGCTTGACACTTGCTCCATCTTGCCTGATCCTCCTTTACTCAGACTTGCCCTATTTAATGCACCAAGTGTTCTCTCTCCAACAAGAGGGAAAAGATCCCAGAGAGGAGGGACCATGGTACCTACTCACCTTATATGACCTTGAACTTTTAGCTCAGGTCTCTGGAGAAGGAAGAGAGCCATGAATTGATGAGACATAAAATGTCTGCTTCTAACTCTTGCCTTTAACCCAAGCACAGACGAGTTGGGCAATGAGGTCCCAGCCCTCATCCTCCCTCAACTGGAGGGACTGTCCATGCTTCTCTGGCCATCCCACAGGATGAGGACATGACACTGGAGAAAGAAGAATGTCTATCCATCAATTCCCCACACTTTGTTTGTTGCCAGACAAGGCATCTGTGTAACTCTGTCTTCAAGCAGGATGAGAAGTCGGGATGCCTGTTCACAGTGGACAGTTGGGTGTCATCTCAGGACTGGGGGACTAAAGGGGAGGGAGGAACAGGCACAGCTTTGCTGAGGATGCTGGGAGGTGGCTGCCCAGGGGCCCCTGAAAGAACCTGTCCTAGTCCCATCAATTCACCATCACCCACCTGCATTTCTTCCAGCCTTTTACTTTGGGCCAAATAAACATGCCTTTCTGATCTCAAGAAACAAATCCCCCCTCAGCTCAGTAAAAGCATTTACCCCTCCTTCCCTTCAAGGTCAAGTTCCTCGAGAAAGACCCATCACTGCCCTCCTCCTCTCCCCATCTATCTCCCCACAGCAACCTGGACACCCCCTGGTTGGAACGTAACAGGGAAGAACAGATCTGACTCCATATTGTATCTGCTTCTTTTTTTTTTTTTTTTTTTTTTTTTTTTTGTGGTACGCAGGTGTCTCACTGCTGTGGCCTCTCCCGTTGCGGAGCACAGGCTCCGGACGCGCAGGCTCAGCGGCCATGGCTCACGGGCCCAGCCGCTCCGCGGCATGCGGGATCCCCCCAGACTGGGGCACGAACCCGTGTCCCCTGCATCGGCAGGCGGACTCTCAACCACTGCGCCACCAGGGAAGCCCGTATCTGCTTCTTTTACTTTAACCTTTGTATCTCTATTGCTTTTGCTACAAGGTCCTCACTAAGGGTCTGTCACCTACAAGCTTAATTCTACATCCTGACCCATGTCTGGGAACCCCGTCTCCAGGTGATGAGCATTAAGCTAAAATACCTCTGTTTAGCTCCCAGGAAACCTCCTGACCAGGCCCACTTGTGAACGGCTGCAGGAAGGAGGAAATTAACACATCCCTTCTGCAGTCTGACCAGAACCAGGACTTACCCTCCTCCCCTTTTAGTACCAAAGAAGCCTGAATTCTCATGCAGGGAAGGTGGTTCTTTGGGACACGAGTCCTCCCTCTTCTTGGTCTGGCACTTTCTGAATAAAGCCACTATCCCTGGCCCCCACAACCCGTCTCTCAGTTGATTGTCCTGTTATGCGGTGAGCAGGACGACCTTGGACTTAGTAACAGGAGGACAGCGGCACATCCTGAATCCACTAGCCACCCGCCACCTTTGATGCTGCCCAGGCTGACTACTTGCTGCCTCCTGGAAGGGTCTGCAGGATGAAGCTGTGTGAATTCCCCTCTTTCTTTCTCTTTCTGGAGTCGTCCTCAGTCTCCCTTCATCCTACCCATAAACTCTGGTACCACATGGAGTTCCATTCTCAGAAAGAACTAAGCAGCTCTGCCAACGGGAAACCCTCCAAGGGCTTCACAGAATGTTAGCAAGACTCTACTGTTGAACAAATACAACCCTCACCTTCCTGAGCATCTTCTTACAGTGATAAGACTAGGGTGGATGACGTCACATCCAGCTCTAACCTCCTCTGGTTATATTTTGCTGGAGTCAAGTCTCAATACAAAGAAGATAAATGATTACAACCCACAAAAATTCTAATGCTCAAAAAGTTTTTTTTTACAACTTTATAAGTTTTGTAAGATTATATTAGATTGAATGATTACTGTCATCTAGTAATCATTGAAAGAGCTATAAATGATTGCATTGTTATTTCATATTTTTCATTTGTAAATTATGGTTGACTCACTTTGGGGGGGATGTATAAATAATTTGGATATGTGATCCTCAGTGATTTTATTGTGAATTTATATAAATGGGCTTTTTATAAATGCTCGGGAAAAATATTATAGAGGAACCCAAAGCTTTCATACTAACAGGAATTAAAGTCTCCATTATGTAAATAGGAGTATCATTCATTTTGGAAAAGAATTGCTATGGAAACACTTTCTGTAATATTTCTTCCTCAGAGCTTTTGGCTTTTTAAGATGCCAGGCATTTTGCAAACATTATCCCATGTAATCCGTCAAGCAATCCCATGAGGTGGCAATCATTCTTCTCCCAGGTACGGATGAATAAACTGAAGGGAGCTTCAAAAATGTGCCCAAGATTACAAAGTCACTCAGATAGCAAACAAACAGCACTGGAATTTTCTGAATGACTTTGCCTTTCACCTATGCACAGAGAGGGGTACTTTCTAAGGATCCTGACTCATCATGTTGAAATTTAGGAAGTAGAACCTAGGAAACCTCATGCTAAACCCAGAGAACCAATCAAAATCCTGAAAGTGGGCTAGTGACAGGTGTCCAGTTATCTGCTGCTGGGTAGAAAAGGACCCCTTATTCACCAGCTGACAATGACTGCAGTTTACACTGTAGGGCACGACAGCAGAGTCAGCCTGCTCCACACGATGCTGGCCGAGGATACCTGGGGGTTTTCACCTGAAAGACCTGGACAGCCCAAGACAGCCACCCTCACACACCTGGAAGGCTGGGCTCGGCTGAGATTGGAGTCTTACACATGGCCTCTCTGACAGACAGTCGAGTAATTCCAGCTTCTTCTGTGGTGGCTCCAAGCTTCGCTCCAAGACGTGGAGAGAGAGCTGCCAATGTCTTAACACGCAGGCCCCATAACTTCTGCCACTTTCTGTTGACCACGAAACCTCTCAGTGGGCACTGGGCAGAGAACCCATGGTCACCTCGAATCTGCCACAATGAGCACCAAAGCTTTTCTGAAATGTGCCCGACTGAGTCCTCACCTTCAGATTCACCTCCACAGAGAAAACACGCCTAAGACCACAAACTCTGTAGCACACACTCATCTTCTACCCACTTTGTTTCACATAAAAATCTTTGTGCCTCTGCTTTCCTCTCTAAAACCAAAGTGCCTCCCATTGCATAACTAGGTAATTATCCTCCCTCCCCTGACTTGTGTGGAAAGCCTTCTGCCTTGGAAGTAGTTCATCTCATGTTGAGGTACTACCTCAGTGAATTCAAGACCACCCACTTTTGTGCCCACAGATCTTTAACTCTTTGTTTCATATATTAAACAAAACAAAATAAAACAAAAGTTGTCTCCACCACCAACCTGAGATGAAGCACACAGCCCACGTAGAATGAAAGTGTGGAGCTTACCAACACACCCTTCATCCGGCTGCATCTGCCCATCTGCCCTCCTGGCAGTGGCTGGACTGGGAAGTTTGGGCTTGCACAGCTGAGGGCAGGTGGGGAGCTTGTCTCAAAGGGATATAGTAGGAGAGGCTCTATTCCTCACCTAAACAGCTGTGGCAGTGCTTTAGAAATTGGTTTTGTTGGTCTATTTAGGACTCTCCTAAAAGGTAAAGCTCATGTCCCTTTTCCTCCATTCATTTTGTCTAATCTGTTATCATGGGTAGATGTTCAGTCCCCTGTAACTGCATTGCCAGGCCAGGCTATCATTAGACAGCACAAGAATTTATTCTACCAATTCCTCCAACACAAGGTTCTTTTAGAGAGTCTGCCCTCAGGATCGTCTTGTAGAAACGTGCCAGCTTCACACAGAGGGTCCTGATTATTCAGACTCCTCCATATTGGGCCATTTTGCCAATCAAAGTTTCCTCTCTTATTTGTCTTCCAAACTAATCATATTTCCCAGGTGATGGAGCTTCCAGGATGCCCCCAAAACACAAATCGTGGAGTCCAAAGAAATATACATTCTCTCTGGGGAGAACTTGCTCTAGATATACAGAGTCTGGATTCTCACCCTTCCCAGCTCGCACCTTGTGGTGGGCACAGCCCTGAGTGACTGAGCTGCCCGAGAAGTGTGACTTAAGTCCAAAACAACTAGCATCACCCCCTTAGAATAGCAGGGGATGAAGAAAGGGGAGGACTACCAGTTCCCAATTGCTCTGTGGGAGCGGGCCTCCTGTTGAGAGATGTGCCACTGGGCAGCATCCACATTCTCCTGAGAGAGGTGTGGTCCCCATGACGTTCGCCCTCTGCCTCTGCTGAGCGTCCCTCTCCCGGTTACACACCTGTTTTCCAGGCAGCTCCACTGGCTGCACCCACAGCCTGAAGTCACCTCCCCAGAGCACCCTCTGTTATCTAAAGTGCTCACCCAATATTCTGTCAAACGCAACCATTAATTTTAACCTATTGTGATTTAAAAGTGTGCCACGTGAACTTTGTGTGGTTGGAACCGTCATGGCATTAGGTAAAGATAAGTTATTGCAAACCTGGACAAGATGTGAGTCTTCCTAAATATGGAAACTCTGACTTGCAGCTGTGGGAGTGGGTGATGGGACATGAACTTAATGACACCTGTCAAGCGTCACATTTCAGGACTCAGGACAGTCTTGCCCAGAGGCAGATATGATGTTTCTCAATTTCCCTTCCAGTCTTAAATTTAAATATGGAAAATGTATACTTTACCTCTATGTTAGCAGCCCATGGATGTTCCTAACAAAATATTTCAAGATAGTCCTGAAAAGTTTTGGGAATTAGATATTTTTCTCTGAGGCAGAGGCTCCCCATCTTACTTTGGTGACATGCCAAGTGCCTTCCGTTACTTTGTATGCTTCTTTCTTTAGCATAGAGTGAAAAACCATTTCTAATTCAATAAAACAGTTTTAAATGAATTCCAAGTATTTATGAGTTAACTTATTCTATACAAAGACAATCAAAATCTGCCTCAAGTTTTTTAAAAAATAGTTAACTAAAATAACTTTCATTACTAATAACTGAAACAAAATCAGGTTAGATTAAGCTAAAATGTGTAATTTGCTGTAAAGATCCAGGGTGGCCTGGGTACTTCATGAGACATAACTACAGACCAACAGCAGGAAGAGGATGACAGTCCACACACAGGTGTGAGCATCTTCCCTCCCTCTGCCTGTGGTCTGGCCACCTCTGCACCCTTGCCCGTGGAGGACGATGACCAAACTGCAGCTGCCCCTGTTCACATGCCCTTCCCTTCAGTTCAGGGGAGCAACCTGCAGGTCCCTGAATCCTTGTCCCAACTCCACATTCCTGGGAGGGGAAGGAAATAGCTTGAGTCATGTGTCCATGTGTGATCCAGAGGTGGGCACCCTGCAGCAGGCACTGCTGTCTGGCCTGTTCCCCAGTCATCCTGACTCCCGTCACACGTGTCAGGTGGAGAGCAAAAAGTTCAGGCTCAGAGCCCCCCTTGCAGTGAAGACAGACATGTGGCATGGCCAGCGAATCACAAGCAGGAGTCTACAGGGAGGTGCAGGCTTTTGAAGGCACAGGTGTTTCCCCTTCTGTTCCCTCCTTCTTCCTTCCTGGAACATGGGTATGATGGCCAAAGGTGTTGCAGCAGCCATGCTGTGACCATGAGACAGCAATGAGAAGAGAAGACAGTGGGAAATTTGCACAGAGCATTCCTGACAGGCCAGCCCTAAGGTGTACAGCTGGAGAAAGAGGAGAAAGGGGACCTCGGGCAGTGGTCGGCTGGTAAAGGATAACAGCCAGTTCTCTGGGGAGAATACCTGATTTCTTGTGTTTGCCAGTTTCCGTAATAGAAGTGCTCCCAGGCAATGTCAAGCTGCCAATTATTCACAAAATGTATGAAAAGGTAAGAGTTAGGTCTTGCTAGCCAGTATGGACATACTGCTTATACCTCTGTGTCTCAATTTGTAAAAGTTATAAATCAAATCAATGCTTTTGATAACAAAGAAAAACAGAAAAAAAGGGTTTAGCCTACTGCTTGGCCAATGCAACTTCATAAGCAGTAGAACCAGAGCATAAGCAGAGCTGGTGACCCTGTGAGGGCTGGCCATGGCTCACAGCCCATCTTCTCTCCTCCACCCATGATCTGTCCACACACATGAGTAGCCCAGCTTGCACTTCTGAACTTGAGACACCCTCTCCAACAGTCACCCTCCACCATCCTTTGGGTCACCATGGCCAGCCCTTGGGTAGAGGAAGCCTGGGAGATGCTACAGTGGCCACAATAGGGGCAGGAACTCATGGGCTCCCTGACTCATGAGGCAGCTTCTCACACCAGGGGAGGCATGGAGGAACTGGACAGTAGTGGGCTCTCCAACACCAAGGCCTCTCTTGCCTGGATGTCAGGTCAGTGTGGGAACCTGGGGTCTTGAATGCATCCTTGAGCCATTGCCTCAGACCTGCCTTGGGAGACACATAAAGCTTTATTTATTAAATCCACTTTTAGGCAAGTCATAAGTTATGTTCTGTCAATATATCCCCACTGATTCACCAAGGAAGAGAGAATGAAACATACAGAAACAACCATGAAGGAAAAAAATAGAAGAGAACCACCATCATTTTGAACCAAAGGCCAAAGTTCTTAGATTTCAAGAGCATTCCAGGCATCAACATGTGAATAATAACCAATACTCATTTGGCTGTTTCCTGATAACTTTTTCAGATGATAAGATAAGGGGAAACTGCTATCATTTTCCCAGGAAGAAAAAATAAAATATTGCATATTATCTTTTTCTAAGCAGATAAAAATGACTTTATCTCAAATTTTTTAAAATCTGTAACGGATGCCAGAAGGAAATATGGCAAATCTTCCAATCTGAGGGGTTAAACTATAGTCCCAAAGAGTCTGTTCATCCCCCAAAAAGCTGTTCATCTTTCTGGTAAACACAAATGTGCTCAGATAATGCCAGGGTTCAGACCACATACCACACATGTGTCCAACACAAACACTCACATGGAAAGGTCCCTGGAGTCAAGGGACAAAGAGATTTAATGATGACAGTAACTTAAAAAAGAGAGGAGGTAGACTCCCTCTTTCAAGAGCACCAGAATCACAGCTAACTGCTGAACAATCCTCGACAGGAGGACACTGGAAATCACCTGAAAAGATACCCCACATCCAAGGACAGGAGAGAAGCTGCAATGAGACAGTGGGAGGGGCACAATCACAATAAAATCAAATCCTATGGCCATTGGGTGGGTGACTCACAAACTAGAGAACACTTATACCATAGAGGTCTAACCACTGGAGTGAAGCCCTATGTCAGGCTTCCCAACCTGGGGGTCCAGCAATGGGACAAGGAATTGGAATTCCTAGAGAATCAGATTTTGAAGGCTGGCAGGATTTGACTGTAGGACTTAGACAGGACTGGGGGAAGCAGAGACTATACTCTTGGAGGGCATGCATAAAGTAGCTTGCACATCAGGAGCCAGGGAAGGGAGCGGTGACCCCATGGAAGACTGAACCAGACCTACTTGCTAGCTAGTGTTGGAGGGTCTCCTGCAGAGGCAGGGTTGACTGTGGCTCACCATGGGGACAAGGACACTGGCAGCAGAAGTTCTGGGAAGTACTCCTTGGCTTGAGCCCTCCCAGAGTCTGCCATTAGTACCACCAAAGAGCTGCATAGACTCCAGTGCTGGGTCACCTTAGGCCAAAAACCAACAGGGAGGGAAACAAGGCCCCACCCATCAGCAGACAAGCGGATTAAAGTTTTACTGAGTTCTGCCCACCAGAGCAACACCCATCTCTACCCACCACCAATCCCTCCCATCAGGAAGCTTGCACAAGCCTCTTAGATAGCCTCATCCACCAGAGGGCAGATAGCAGAAGCAAGAAGAACTACAATCCTGCAGCCTATGGGAAAAAAAACCACATTCACAGAAAGACAGACAACATGAAAAGGCAGAGGGCTATGTACCAGATGAAGGGACAAAATAAAACCCCAGAAAAACAACTAAATGAAGTGGAGATAGGCAATCTTACAGAAAAAGAATTCAGAATAATTATAGTGAATATGATCCAGGACCTTGGAAAAAGAATGGAGGTAAAGATCAAGAAGATGGAAGAAATGTTTAACAAAGACCTAGAAGAATTAAAGAACAAACACCTAGAAGAATTAAAGATCAAACAGAGATGAACAGTACAATAACTGAAATGAAAAATACACTAGAAGGAATCAATAGCCCAATAACTAAGGCAGAAGAATGGATAAGTGACCTGGAAGACAGAATAGTGGAATTCACTGCCAAAGAACAAAATAAGGAAAAAAGAATGAAAAGAAATGAAGACAGCCTAAGAGACCTCTGGGAAAACACTAAATACAACAAAATTCACATTATAGTGGTCCCAGAAGGAGAAGAGAAAAAGAAACGTACTGAGAAAATATTTGAAGAGATTAGAGTTGAAAACTTCCCTAACATGGGAAAGGAAATAGCCACCCAAGTCCAGGAAACACAGAGAGTCCCAGACAGGATAAAACCAAGGAGTAACATGCAGAGACATATAGTAATAAAACTGACAAAAATTAAAGACAAAGAAAAATTATTAAAAGCAACAAAGGAAAAATAACATACAAGGGAACTCCCATAAAGTTAACAGCTGATTTCTCAGCAGAAACTCTACAAGCAGAAATGAGTGGCATGATATATTTAAAGTGATGAAAGGGAAGAAACTATAACCAAGATTTTTCTACCCAGTAAGGATCTCATTCAGATTCAACAGAGAAATCAAAAGCTTTACAGACAAGAAAAGCTAGGAGAATTCAGCACCACCAAACCAGCTCTAAAACAAATGCTAAAGGAACTTCTTTAAGTGGGAATCACAAGAGAAGAAAAGGACATAGGAAAACAAACTCAAAACAATTAAGAAAATGGTAATAGGAACATGCATACAAATAATTACATTAAATGAGAATGGATTAAATGCTTCAACCAAAAGGCACAGGCTTGCTGAATGGATACAAAAACAAGAACCATATATATACTCTCTACAAGAGACCCACTTCAGACCTAGGGACACATAAAGACTGAAAGTGAGGGGATGGCAAAAGGTATTCCATGAAAATGGAAATCAAAAGAAAGTTGGAGTAGCAATACTCATATCAGATAAAATAGATTTTAAAATAAAGAATGTTACAAGAGAAAAGGAAGGACACTACATAATGATCAAGGGATCAATCCAAGAAAAAGATATAACAATTATAAATATGTATGCACCCAACATAGGAGCACCTCAATATATAAGGCAAATGCTAACAGTTATAAAAGAGGAAATTGACAGTAACACAATAATAGCAGGGGATTTTAACACCTCACTTACACCAATGGACAGATCATCCAGACAGAAAATTAATAAGGAAACACAAGCTTTAAGTGACACAAAGACCAGGTAGATTGATATTTATAGGACATTCCATTGGAAAACAGCAGATTAAACTTTCTTCTCAAGCACAAACAAAACATTCTCCAGGACAGATCATATCTTGGATCACAAATCAAGCCTCAGTAAATTTAAGAAAATTGAAATCATATCAAGCATCTTTTCTGACCACAACACTATGAGATTAGAAATCAATTACAGGGAAAACAAATGTAAAAAACACAAACACATGGAGGCTAAACACTACATTACTGAATAATCAAGAGATCACTGAAAAAATCAAAGAGGGAATCAAAAAATAACTAGAGACAAATGACAACGAAAACACGAAGATCCAAAACCTATGGGATGCATCAAAAGCAGTTCTAAGAGGGAAGTTTATAGCAATACAATCCTACCTCAAGAAACAAGAAACATCTCAAATAAAAGATCTAACCTTACACCTAAAGGAACAAGAGAAAGAAGAACAAACAAAACCCAAAGTTAGTCAAAGGAAAGAAATCATAAAGATCAGAGTAGAAATAAATGAAATAGAAACAAAGTAAACAATAACAAAGATTGATAAAACTAAAAGCTGCTTCTTTGAGAAGATAAACAAAATTGATAAAGCTTTAGCCAGACTCATCAAGAAAAAAAGGGAGAGGACTCAAATCAATAAAATTAGATATGAAAAAAGAGAAGTTACAACAGACAGCACAGAAATACAAAGCATCATGAGAGACTACTACAAGCAACTCTATGCCAATAAAATGGACAGCCTAGAAGAACTGTACAAACTCTTAGAAAGGTACAAGTTTCCAAGACTGAATCAGGAAGAAATAGAAAATATGAACAGACCAATCACAAGTAATGAAATGAAACAATGATTTAAAATCTTCCAACAGATTGGGAAGCCTGACATGGGACTCAGAACCTTCACTCCAGTGAAGGACTCAGAACCTTCACTCTGTGATACACCAGAAATACAGCTACACATGGAACAACTGCTACAGAACACCTACTGAACGCTGGAAGAAGACCTCAGACCTCCCCACAGGCAAGAAAGTCCCCACGTACCCGGGTAGGGAAAAAGAAAAAAGAAAGAGCAGAGACAAAAGAATAGGGACGGGACCTGCACCAGTGGGAGGGAGCTGTGAAGGAGGAAAGGTTTCCACACACTAGGAAGCCCCTTCGCGGGCGGAGACTGCGGGTGGCAGAGGGGGAAAGCCTCGGAGCCTCGGAGGAGAGCGGAGCCTCGGAGGAGAGCGGAGCCTCGGAGGAGAGCGCAGCCACAGGGGTGCGGAGGGCAAAGCAGAGAGATTTCCGCACAGAGAATAGGTGCCGACTGGCACTCACCAGCCCGAGAGGCTTGTCTGCTCCCCCGCCGGGGCGGGCGGGGCTGGGAGCTGAGGCTCGGGCTTCAGTCGGAGCGCAGGGAGAGGACTGCAGTTGGCGGCATGAACACAGCCTGAAGGGGCTAGTGCACCACGGCTAGCCGGGAGGGAGTCTGGGAAAAGGTCTGGAGCTGCCGAAGAGGCAAGAGACTTTTTCTTGCCTCTTTATTTCCTGGTGCTCGAAGAGAGGGGATTAAGAGCACTGCTTAAAGGAGCTCCAGAGACGGGCGCAAGCCGCGGCTATCAGTACGGACCCCAGAGACAGGCATGAGACGCTAAGGCTGCTGCTGCTGCCACCAAGAAGCCTGTGTGCAAGCACAGGTCACTCTCCACACCTCCCCTCCTGGGAACCTGTGCAGCCCGCCACTGCCAGGGTATCGTGATCCAAGGACAACTGTCCCGGGAGAACGCACGGCGCACCTCAGGCTGGTGCAACGTCATGCTGGCCTCTGCCACCGCAGGCCCACCCTGCATGCACTCTGTGCCACTCCCTCACCCTGGCCTGAGTGAGCCAGAGCCCCCGAGTCAGCTGCTCCTTTAACCCCGTCCTGTCTGAGCGAAGAACAGACGCCCTCCGGCGACCTACACGCAGAGGCGGGGCCAAATCCAAAGCTGAACCCCAGGAGCTGTACGAACAAAGAAGAGAAAGGGAAATCTCTCCCAGCAGCCTCAGAAGCAGCGGATTAAAGCTCCACAATCAATTTGATGTTCCCTGCATCTGTGGAATACACGAATAGAAAATGAATAATCCCAAATTGAGGAGGTGGACTTTGAGAGCAAGATTTATGATTTTTTCTCCCTTTCCTCTTTTTGTGAGTGTGTATGTATATGCTTCTGTGTGAGACTTTGTCTGTATAGCTTTGCTTTCACAATTTGTCCTAGGGTTCTCTCCGTCAGTTTTTGTTTTTTTTCTTTTGTAAAAAATTTTTTCTTAATAATTATTTTTTTATTTTAATAACTTTATTTTATCTTACCTTTATTTTATTTTATCTTTCCTTCCTTCCTTCTTCCTTCCTTCTTCCTTCCTTCTTCCTCCCTCCTTCCTTCCTTCCTTCCTTTCTTCCTTCCTTCCTTCCTTCCTTCCTTCCTTCTTTCTTTCTTTCTTTCTTTCTTTCTTTCTTTCTTTCTTTCTTTCTTTCTTTCTTTTCTTTCTTCTTTCTTTCTTTCTTTCTTTCTTTCTTTCTTTCTTTCTTTCTTTCTTTCTTTCTTTCCTTCTTTCTACTTTTTCTCCATTTTATTCTGAGCCACGTGGATGAAAGGCTCTTGGTGCTACAGCCAGGAGTCAGTGCTGTGTCTCTGAGGTGGAAGAGCCAACTTCAGGACACTGGTCCACAAGAGACCTCCCAGCTCCACATAATATCAAATGGCGAAAATCTCCCATAGATCTCCATCTCAACACTAGCACCCAGCTTCACTCAATGACCAGCAAGCTATAGTGCTGGACACCCTATGCCAAACAACTAGCAAGACAGGAACACAACCCCACCCATTAGCAGAGAGGCTGCCTAAAATCATAATAAGGCCACAGACACCCCAAAACACACCACCAGACATGGAGCTGCCCACCAGAAAGACAAGATCCAGCCTCATACACCAGAACACAAGCACTGGTCCCTTCCACCAGGAAGCCTACACAACACACTGAACCAACTTTAGCCACTGGGAACAGACACCAAAAACAATGGGAACTATGAACCTGCAGCCTGCAAAAAGGAGACCCCAAACACAGTAAGATAAGCAAAATGAGAAGACAGAAAAACACACAGCAGATAAAGAAGCAAGATAAAAACCCACCAGACCTGATAAATGAAGAGGAAATAGGCAGTCTACCTGAAAAAGAATTCAGAATAATGATAGCAAAGATGATCCAAAATCTTGGAAATAGAATAGAGAAAATGCAAGAAACATTTAACAAGGACCTAGAAGAACTAAAGGTGAAACAAGCAATGATGAACAACACAATAAATGAAATTAAAAATACTCTAGATGGGATCAACAGCAGATAACTGAGGCAGAAGAATGGATAAGTGACCTGGAAGATAAAATAGTGGAAATAAGTACTACAGAGCAGAATAAAGATAAAAGAATGAAAAGAACTGAGGACAGTCTCAGAGACCTCTGGGACAACATTAAATGCACCAACATTCGAATTATAGGGGTTCCAGAAGAAGAAGAGAAAAAGAAAGGGACTGAGAAAATATTTGAAGAGTTTAGAGTTGAAAACTTCCCTAATATAGGAAAAGAAATAGTTAATCAAGTCCAGAAAGCACAGAGAGTCGGATACAGGATAAATCCAAGGAGAAATATGCCAAAACACATATTAATCAAACTGTCAAAAATTAAATACAAAGAAAACATATTAAAAGCAGCAAGGGTAAAACAACAAATAACACACAAGGGAATCCCCATAAAGTTAACAGCTCATCTTTCAGCAGAAACTCTGCAAGCCAGAGGGAATAGCAGGACATATTTAAAGTGATGAAAGAGCAAAACCAACAACCAAGATTACTCTACCCAGCAAGGATCTCATTCAGATTTGATGGAGAAATTAAAACCTTTACAGACAAGCAAAAGCTGAGAGAGTTCCGCACCACCAAACCAGCTTTACAACAAATGCTAAAGGAGCTTCCCTCGGCAAGAAACACAAGAGAAGGAAAAGACCTACAATAACAAACCCAAAACAATTAAGAAAATGGGAATAGGAACATACATATTGATAATTACCTTAAATGTAAATGGATTAAATGCTCCCACCAAAAGAAACAGACTGGCTGAATGGATACAAAAACAAGATCCATATATATGCTGTCTACAAGAGACCCACTTCAGACCTAGAGACACATACAGACTGAAAGTAAGGGGATGGGGAAAGATATTCCATGCACATTGAAACCAAAAGAAAGCTGGAGTAGCAATTCTCATATCAGACAAAATAGACTTTAAAATAAAGAGTATTAGAAGAGACAAAGAAGGACACTACATAATGATAAAGGGATCGATCCAAGAAGAAGATATAAAAATTGTAAGTATTTATGCACCCAACATAGTAGCACCTCAATACATAAAGCAAATACAAACAACCATAAAAGGGGAAATTGACAGTAACACATTCATACTAGGGGATTTTAACACCCCACTTTCACCAATCGACAGATAATCCAAAATGCAAATAAATAAGGAAACACAAGCTTTAAATGATACATTAAACAAGATGGACTTAATTGATATTTATAGGACATTCCATCCAAAAACAACAGAATACACATTTTTCTCAAGTGCTCATGGAACATTCTCTAGGATAGATAATATCTTGGGTCGCAAATCAAGCCTCAGTAAATTTAAGAAAATTGAAATTGTATCAAGTATCTTTTCTGACTACAATGCTATGAGACTAGATATCAATTACAGGAAAAGATCTGTAAAAAATATAAACATATGGAGGCTAAACAATACACTACTTAATAACGAAGTGATCACTGAAGAAATCAAAGAGGAAATTAAAAAATACCTAGAAACAAATGACAATGGAGACACGACAACCCAAAACCTATGGGATGCAGCAAAAGCAGTTCTAAGAGGGAAGTTTATAGCAATAAAATCCTACCTTAAGAAACAGGAAACATCTCAAATAAACAACCTAACCTTGCACCTAAAGCAATTACAGAAAGAAGAACAAAAAAACCCTAAAGTTAGCAGAAGGAAAGAAATCATAAAGATCAGATCAGAAATAAATGAAAAAGAAATGAAGGAAATGATAGCAAAGATCAATAAAACTGAAAGCTGGTTCTTTGAGAAGATAAACAAAATTGATAAACCATTAGCCAGACTCATCAAGAAAAAAAGGGAGAAGACTCAAATCAATAGAATTAGAAATGAAAAAGGAGAAGTCACAACTGACACTGCAGAAATACAAACGATCATGAGAAATTACTACAAGCAACTCTATGCCAATAAAATGGACAACCTGAAAGAGATGGACAAATTCTTAGAAATGTACAACCTGGCAAGACTGAATCAAGAGGAAATAGAAAATATGAAGAAACCAATCACAAACACTGACATTGAAACTGAATAAAATCTTCCAACAGGGCTTCCCTGGTGGCGCAGTGGTTGAGAGTCCACCTGCCAATGCAGGGTACACAGGTTCGTGTCCCGGTCCAGGAAGATCCCACATGCCATGGAGCAGCTGGGCCCGTGAGCCATGGCCACTGAGCCTGCACGTCTGGAGACCTGGAGCTTGTGCTCTGCAACGGGAGAGGCCACAAAAGTGAGAGGCCTGCATACAGCAAAAAACAAACAAACAAACAAACAAACAAAACTTCCAACAAACAAAAGCCCAGGACCAGATGGCTTCACAGGTGAATTCTGTTAAACATTTGGAGAAGAGCTAACACCCATCCATCTCAAGCTCTTCCAAAAAATTGCAGAGGAAGGAACACTCCCAAACTCATTCTACAAGGCCACTGTCACCCTAATGCCAAAAGCAGACAGAGATACTACAAAAAAGAAAATTACAGACCAATATCACTGACGAACATAGATGCAAAAATCCTCAACAAAATACTAGCAAACAGAATCCAACAACATATTAAAATGATCATATACCATGATCAAGTGGGATTTATCCCTGGGATGCAAGGATTCTTCAGTATCTGCAAATAAATCAATGTGATACACCATATTAACAAACTGAAGAATAAAAACCATATGATCATCTCAATAGATGCAGAAAAAGCTTTTGACAAAATTCAACACCAATTTATGACAAAAAACTATCCAGAAAGTGGTCATAAGGGAATGTACTTCAATGTAATAAAGGCAAATACAGGATATTTTGCAGGATACAAAATTAATGCACAGAAATCTCTTGCATTCCCATACACTGAAAACAAAACATCAGAAGGAGAAATTAAGGAAACAATCACATTCACCATTGTAACAAAAAGAATAAAATACCTAGGAGTAAACCTACCTAAAGAGGAAAAAGGCCTGTACTCAGAAAACTATAAGATACTGATGAAAGAAATCAAAGGTGAGGGCTTCCTTGGTGGCACAGTGGTTGAGAATATGCCTGCCAATGCAGGGGACACGGGTTTGAGCCCTGATCTTGGAAGATCCCACATGCCTGGAAGCAACTAGGCCCATGAGCCGCAACTAATGAGCCTGTGCATCTGGAGCTTGTGCTCCACAACAAGATTAGGAAAAATGGGACCATCCCCTTCATAATCAGAAAATAACCTTATGAACTTTATGAATTGAAAGACCGCTGTGGTTGTGAACTGAATGCTGTGAGAGAGAAGCACCCTCCTGCATCCAGAGGTTGCTGGTGGTTTTGAGTCTAATGTGTGAGTGAGACCAGGGCAGGAGTTTTCCTGTATGTCATTTACTGATGTGTCCCTGGGTCTAGAACAGTGCCTGCCACAGAGGAAGTGCATAATAATAATCACTGTTGAGTCCCCCATATTGCTCAAGAGAACCACTGAAAAATGGTCTAATGTCTCCACATTACCACTAAGAGCTGAGCCCTGGCCAGTGGAGTGGCCAGATGGGGGCACAGCTCAGGTCTGTAGGTGCCCTATCACCTTGCAGGTCAAGACACCACCTCTCTAGCAGCTGAGGTCAGTGGTAGAAATCTCTGGGATCAAATTTTGTCAATGGAGTTATCACTGTAACACGTGTGGTGTTGAGTGACACAAGCCTGACAGTAGCTCTTCTGCAAATTCCAAATAGCCAGCTGAGAGGTGTGAATCCTTCTGGATCATCCTGAGCACGAGGTCCAGCAAAGTCTGTGTTCACTTCCAGCCCTATGTGCAGAAATACCAAAAAACATGAGAAAAATCTCCCTGAGCTCTGGAACTGTCCAAGATGAACCCGTGCCCCCAGATCACCTGGAGCTTTATAATCAGCGGGAACACCTGTTTCAGTCCATGGTGAGTTGTCCGTAAACAGATACAGCTGATATTTAGGGCAATGCCACGCCCTCTGGAAGCAAATTATAATCTCCATATTTCTCAGACCAATTGATTTTCCTTTTTTTAAAAATTATAGTTGGTTTACAATGTCATGTTAGTTTCCAGTGTCCAGAAAGTGATATAGATTCTTTTTCAGATTCTTTTCCATTATGGTTTATTACAGGGTATTGAATATGGTTCCCTGTGCTACACAGTAAGACTTTGTTGTTTACCTATTTTATGCATAGTAGTGTGTATCTGTTCATCTCAATATCCTAATTTATCCCTCCCCACCCCCCACTTCCCCTTTGGTAACCATGAGTTTTTTTTCTATGTCTGTGAGTCTGTTCCTGTTTTGTAAATAAGTTCATTTGTAACATTTTTTAAGATTCTACATATAAGTGATATCATATGATATTTGTCTTTCTCTGACTTACTTCACTTAGTATGACAATCTCTAGGTCCATCCATGTTGTTGCAAATGGCATTATTTCATTCTTTCTATAGTTGAATAATATTCCATTGTATATATACACCACATCTTCTTTATCCGTTCACCTGTTGATGGACATTTAGGTTGCTTCCATGCCTTGGCTATTCTAAATAGTGTTGCAATGAGCATTGGGGTGCATGTGTCTTCTTGAATTATGGTTTTAGTTGGGTGTATGCCCAGTAGTGGGATTGCTGGGTCATATGGTAGTTCTATTTTTAGTTTTTTAAGGAACGTCCATACTGTTCTCCACAGTGGCTGTACCAATTTACATTCCCACCAACAGTGCATGAGGGTTCCCTTTTCTCCACAACCTCTCCAGCATTTGTTGTTTGTGACCACTTGATTTTCTGTGAGTGTGAATCACTAATTAACAGAGAAACTTATTCAGCAAGCACTTTAAGCTTTTTAAGTATGGATTCTTTCATTCTTTAAGAATATGCAAGTTTTTAATTTTTCTCTGAATTTTAGCTATCCAAATTATGACGATTTTCAGTAACGTCAGAGAATGATTTAGGTACCATTCACACCTGCTGTTGATTTTAAGAAATGTATAGATGTAAAGGAAAAAGATTTCCAAATTGATGTGAGCTCTCCAACTAAGCTCCAACTGAGGCAATGACAGGGGGGTGGGTGGGAAGTGGGGACCATCGATCCAGCTCCTGGTGTCCTCCCACTTGGAATCTTGCCTGTCAGTGGTTGTCGGCAGGGTCAGGACCACAGACGAGAAAAGTCAGGAGCAAGGAGCCTGCCTATGGAGACACACGGTTTAGGGCCCAGACTGTGACTTCAGCCCTGGACAGTCTGAAGTTTGTGAATATCAAAATTCAAAAGTGGTTCTCTTTATCTCAACATTAAAAATGTTATTTCTGTGAAGCCAACATTTTATTTTATGGGCAAAACAGTGCAAGGGATGGAACTGTTTATAAACACTTGACATACTTTGGAGGCATTGAAATGTATTATCATACTATTCAATCCACTTGTAAACAAGTGTAAATTTGCATGAATTTTTCAGTCTTCATTTAAAAAAAAGGAAACTTTATGGTTTAAAATCATCGTAAGTGATGAGTCTTGCCATCCATTCTTGGACATAAACTATGAAAAAGAATAAAAGAATAAGTGAGTTTTGGGGAAGCAGATGGTTCATTGGTGCCATGAAGCAGGTGACTGTTAAATGGCCACCTCACGATCCCAACCCACAGCTGCGAAGGCTGGAAGGACAGAAAACTTAGAAGTATCAGTTTGCAACTTCCAATAAAGTATGCTAATCCCTGCTCACACAGATCTGCAGAGCAGCTCTCCAGCAGGAAGGAAACGCCAGCAGAACCTGTCACCAGCGTCATGCCTGGCGTGACGTGGCTGGAATCTCTCCACCATTCCTCTGTGGGAGCTCAGATTGTGGGAAAGAAAATATGCATTTCTAAACTCCCATGTTGGAATCTGCCTCCTTCTGACTTCCCACCCTTGGCTTTTCCTGTAATAACAGAGGACACATTGAGCTCATAGTTTGCTGACACACCTTCCATCCTGACCTCCTCACGGCTTCCTCCAGGCTGATGAGGGTCAGGGTCCCCTCGTGCCCCTCGCCGCAGGCACACCCACATGAAAATGCATGGAAGGCAGGCACTTGGTCCTGACAGGTGAGTCGAAACCACCCTTCACTTTGTCACAATGACAGCATCGTATTTCTGCACTTCTGCTGTTTTGTAGAATATTTCAGACTTTCTCAAAAATCCTGGGACATTTTTCCATAAGGACTTTTTCTGAAGATCATAGTCCCACTTTTTTTCTTCTTACACCCACCAAGAGCCAAGTATGATGAAATCAAGGATGTGACAGTGTCTGTTCTACTGCTTCCTAAGCCCAGGCTAACTGTGGAGTCCTTTGCTCACTTCACCTCTGATTTTTGCACTAAGCTCAGGGTCCCTGGGACCAGCTCTGATTTTCTGAATAAAGAACCTGACTCTGAGACCTCCAGGGCCTCCTGCTGAACCAAGGGTGGTTGTGAGGGCACAGACCATGTTTGCTTCTCATCCGGCTTTACCATGGCAGGGTCCAAGATCTGGTACGGCCAACCCATGACCCTGGTGGACTTACTGAAAACACACATGGAGCCCAGGGGCAGGGTCCTGTTCTTAGCCCTGGGCAGGTCTGCTCCTCTGATCTTCATAGCAACCCTGTGCAGTAGGTTTGATCACCACCCAGTTCCACGGAGAGGAGACTGAGGCAGAGAGCAGTTCGTGCCTTGTCCAAGGTCCTGAAGTCTCTCAGCAGAGGAATGTGGGCAGCCTGGATCCAGAGTCTGGGTCCCTGACCGCTGAGGCAGCTGCTCATCAACGATGCACTGAGGTGTCTCTTAAGCATCCCCAGGTCAAAACACTTGAGCCAGCCTCTTCCCCAGTCTGTCGGTTTAAGCCCAGAGTTGGCCTGAACAAGGAGACCCCTCTGAGTGTTTGAGTAGACTGTTTCATTCTACAGTGAGAGAACATCTCCGTGAGAATGAGGGGCATTTGGATAATCCCCCTCATTCTGTCTATAAATGCCGTTAACCGGATTTGATCAAGTTTTATAATAGTTCCCATGCTCTTCTAAGTAATCAGCACTGAAAAGACATCCTACCTGGATGAATGGCAGTGCCACGGCCAAAATGTAGAGTCAGCCCTGAGACTTTTGCCCGGGGCTGGAGCGACCCTACACCACTTGTGAAGTGATCTGGGTGGCTGCACCCCAAAAAGGCAAGACCACCCCCGTGGGCACGAGATGTGGCAGCTGGCAGCCGCCATGAGCTGGGTGAGCCCACAAGGCACGGAAAACCCAACACTTAACAACAAATAGCTCAAAAGTGTTTATTTATGTCTTGATGTGTGTATTTATTTATTCCACACTTTTCTCCATTTAAGGAAGCTAGTAACATACCCATTTTGTAGATGTGTTAAAACGTGCATATTGAAGTTTTCCTTTAGGAATATGACCCACCAAATCTTTATATTTTTATGAATATAACTTC
The DNA here is from genome assembly GCF_003676395.1 of Aethalodelphis obliquidens. Lineage (NCBI taxonomy): Eukaryota > Metazoa > Chordata > Mammalia > Artiodactyla > Delphinidae > Aethalodelphis > Aethalodelphis obliquidens. The sequence continues at coordinate 1,778,176 of NW_020837973.1, forward strand.
AGAGAATATCAAGAAAATCGTTTGTGAAACATGAATATAATATACATTTCTTAAACAAAAGCTGAAAGATGGAAGATTATAAGATTGAAGGCAGTCATTTAAAAGCAATTGTTTTCCTTTTAAAATACTGGGATGAATTTTCATCTCTTCAGAGACTAAAAGAAAGGAAAGATGTTGAAAGGAGCCAGTCACAGAGATAAGAGGAGTTCCTAGAGATAAGAGGGGTTCCTAGGGAGATAGGCAGCAGCGTGGCTTTTCCTGGAGTTTCCATATTTCTGTGTCTTCTTCCCCAGAGTCTGCCTCATTAGGCATGACCCGGTTCTTCGTACTCTGTACTTTGCAGTCAAAGGTAGACCCTTTATATAGGGGCAAAAATTGCTCACCTATAACTGGCCCCATTCTCTTCACTGCCATGGTCTTCCTTCCACTATAAAAACAATTGGTTTGAGCCAGAAAAACAATTTGCTTTGAGGCAAATATTACCACAAAATTTCCAATTTATACTGAGTTGAGATGTACCAAAAATACCAGCACAGTATATTGACCAACTTTTTAGCATCATTGTGTGTTTTTCCATATGCATTCTTATGATCAAAGAAACACAAATTATGTTTATTTATGAGTACGATACAATCAAGCTCATTTTGAAAAGTTTTAAAGAAATATTTATCATCTTAGTAAAATCACAAAAACATTTCTATAATATGAGAAACGTCCATTTATCAACTAAGATGTATCAACAACATAAATTAATGTCTTTCCTGTAGTGATACCTTAGTCCCCAATGAAATGAATTTTTAGAATTGAAAGCTGCAGAGTACTTGCTGAACTTGTCCTGAATATAATTGACATTATGCTCAAAAGACTATTCACTCACTCATTCTTTCATTTCTCCCAAAGCTTTCTTGAGAAAGCAGCATGTGTCTACTACATGTGTCCTCACTTTAACTGCCTGCATCTGAAGTGCTCTTTGGCGGACTTTCCTTGGGCTATTGAAGCCACTTTGCCCAAATGACCAAAGCCAGCCCCCAATGCCCAGTGCGTACCTCTGTCCGTGGTGCTGACGCAGAGGAGGGAAGCCCGGCTCGGCTCCGGGGCTAAGTGATGAGAAACTTGGAAGGCCGACTTCCCCTCCAGGGCCGCTTGTGCGATCAGGCTGAGGCTGGTTCTTGCATGGTGTCTTCCTATTCCCCACACCCTGGGACTCATTCCTGAGTCACTGCCGGCAAGTCCTAGTCTCAGAGTGTGCTCAGGGGAAACTGACCTAAAAACCAGGCTGGATGGCAGATGGCAGAAACTCAAAGTAAATATTTCTCACTGTGGTTAAAAATCTCAATCTGGTTTTCCACTGACATTCTTAAGATCATAAGTGATAAATTAAATTGAAAAAATCTTAAAGTTTTCAAACTTCTGTAACAAATTGATGTGCAACAGTCAAAGCTTTATCAACAGAGTCACCTGTGGTCAGATTAGAGAAACGCATTATCTGGACTGAAGAGTCTGGGAGGCTCTGGGGAAGTGATGCAGTTGGGGTGTAGGGCTTAGGAGGTGTAGTTGTTCATCTCCTAATGTATGCATATTACGTATGTCAGAGGCTCAGTGGCTTGTGGAGATTAGAGAACAGAAGAAAACAGGCTCTGCTAACCCAAGCACCCCCTTTCCAACCCTGCTGAGGCAAAACTGACTGAAGAAGTCAGTTATGTTGATTGAAGGATTCAAATTTGAAGAAGAAGTAGGAAATCCTGCAAAGTTGAAAAATTCAACCTACTTAAATGCAGGAGGTCATTGATCCTAGCTCCCTGTTTAGGCAAGCTCCATTTCCTCCTTCTGGCTACAAGCCACCCAAGTCCTAGCAAGGGGCCCCCTGATCCACCCCATGGAATAAACTCATCTGAGATATCCATAGACCTTAAGCGAATATCGCCTGCAGTCCAGTTCGAAAAGCAACTGAGACCTCCATTCTGCATCAGGAATTCCAGGGGAAGGGGTCAAATTTTCTGGTAGTTCTTCAACACAAAAAATATATTTTTTAAAATGATTGTTGTCAAAACCCGAGGGCTGAGTTTCCCACCTTAGACACCCTCAGAGCATAGTCAGTAGGCGAGGAGCTGAATCAACCACTTTTCTTCTCAACTGTGATCAGATGTGACGAAGCAGGTCACTTCTCGAGGGAAGGACAAGCTTGTTCTCACCTAAGTCTTCTCTGTGGGCTTATGGAAACAGCTGGGTGTTACCAAAGACACGCAGAGGGACAGTGAACAGCAGAGTCCCCTCATCCTCCAGGTCATCATTCAGTAGGGAATCTGTATTTGTGTGGACAGAGGGCATGACAAATATGACTTCTTGGAAACAAACTTAGTAATTAGTAACGTAGAACTTCTCATTATATGCTCTTATCATCTTCCTACATCACTTGACTTATCATCAAACATTCCAAACTCGTTGCCATAGCACAGGAAATTACTCCCCTAAAGACAGATCTATACAAAGTCCAAAGGGAAGTCTGAGCCATGATTCACACGATTCAATCACTGGACACACAAGCTCTCCTTGGATCCCTGAGACCTTCTCCACTGCTCCTGCTCTTCCTGCCCCCCAAAAATTCCAGATGTACTCCTCGTCCCCAACCCCAGCTCTAGACACACCCACTGGACCTTGCCCCAAGCATGTAAGCTCAACATGTCCAAAGGCAAATCCCAGTCTTCCTTGGAAGCATGCCCCTTCTGGAACTCCCTTGCTTCCTTGAAGACATCACCCTCTATCCAGATACAAAACCAGAAACAGGAATCACTCTAGACTCTTCCTTCCTTCCCAGGGGCTGGGGACACACAATTTCCATGTGTTTCTTTCATCACAATGGTCTGACCAAGTTTGTAACAATTAGGAAAACTGAGAGACAACTTCTGAGATCATTCTACACAGGGATTCTCACCATCAACTTGGATGAAAGCACAGAAGTGCTTTAATTCAATAGATAGATTGTTTAAAATGAAATAGAGTACCAGCAGAATAACTTAAAGAAAGGTTAAGGATTTAAGCGATTTGAATAAAGAGCAACAACAAACATTGCTCCAAAGTAATAAGCAGTTTGATGTGGTCAAATGAAAATCTGTAAAAAAGAGGGGAATAAACAAAAGAAGCAAGAGGGGGGAAAACAGCTAGGGAAAAATATGTAAGAGAGAAACTTATGAAGGATAGAGCTAATCCACAGCCAGATGTGCGTCTGCAATGCAGGATTCAAACCGTGAGCATATAAGGCTCTGCTGGATGTGAGGGACCTGGCATCCCTTCTTGAGAATTATTGACATTCAAAAGGCAATCTCCATCTCCTCACACTTGTCCTTCCTAATAAATAGTCTGTCCTTTGAACATTATTGCCCAAGATTCCTTAATAACTCAATTTGATTTTATTTGTATCCATCAGAATAAGTTTTGAAAACAAATTTAACACTAATCTTATCTAATAGATACATTGTTATATTTTAGGATGATGTAAACATTGCCCATTTTTCTCATGTATGAAGAGATTCCCCACATTAACTTGGCAGCCAGAAGGCTAGTGCCTATCATTTCCAGGGACCACAGTCTATGGCAGAGATCACACCCTCACTTATACATAGGACATCCCCAAAGCCTCAAGCAAGTATGTGCATTGAGGAATGAGCAGATTTTCAGCTCAGATTAGCAGAACGCTGGAACCAGTAGAAGATTCATCAACTTATGTGGGGCTGCAGGTAAACTCCCTTCTCTGCAAGCAAAGTGTTCCTTCTTTAAAATGAAGTGTGTCACAAGCCCACATTTTTTCCAGCTTTATTGAAATATAATTGACATATAACACTGTGTAAGTTCAAGGTGTACAACATAATGATTTGACATATGTACATATTGCAAAACAATTACCAAAATAAAGTTAGTTAACACCTTTTGCTTCACATAGTTGTGTGTGTGTGTGTGTGTGTGTGTGTGTTGTAGGTGTGGTGAGAACTTTAAAAATCTACTCTCTTTGTAACTTTCAAATATGCAACACAGTATCATTAACTGTAGCTACCATGCTGCACCTTACATTGCTAGAACTTATTCTTCTTAAAACTGGAATTTTATACCTTTGATCACCTTCACTCATTTCCCCCACTCCCCAGCCCCTGGCAACCACCAATCTACTGTTCCTGTGAGTTCAGCATTTTTAGATTCCACACATAAGTGAGGTCATAGGTATTTGTCTTTCTCTATTTGAATTATTTCACTTATTGCAATGCCCTCAAGGTCCATCCATGATGTCGAAAATGGCAGGGTTTCCTTCCTTTTTATGGCCGAGTCATATACATATAGATGTGTATACGTATATCCCACATCTTCTTTATCCACTCCTCTGTCGATGGACACTCAGGTAGCTTCCATGTCTTGGCTATTGTGAACAGTGCTGCAATGAACATAGGGGTACAGATATCTCTTTGAGATACTGAGTTCATTTCCTAGGGATATATGCCCAGAAATTTAAATCTCCCTGAAGCCCAAACTGAAAAGTTTGCTTATGATGTTGAGCCATCTAACATACTTGTAGCTTTCTCTTCACTTTTAGGAGGTTTTAGTTTTTCATTTCACTCTTTACTTCTTTGAAAATGTCTAAATTTCTATCTGTCATCTGCACCCCTTTCCTTAGGTAAAACACCATCGGTGATCACAGCAAAAGGCACACACGTTAGTATCTGCACTGTTCTCAGAGCACTTTATTCATCGTAGGACTCAATACACACTCTACCCACATCCCTATTAGAGGTTGGGATTTTATCCAATGATGAGCCAGGGATGCCTGTCTTCCTCTCCACTAGGTAGGAGAGAATTCTGAGGATTGCTCTAGAGAGAAGACAGCTTTAAAACAGCACTACTTCAAGTCTGCACCACAGCTGAAAGTTACAAATCCATCAAGTTGAAGAGAATTGAGCTTATTAATATCCAGAAATGCGTTAATCTTAGTGTTTAGATTACATTTTGCAAGCTTAGAAAAGCAATTCTGCTTGTAATTATCTTCTCATAAAATGTAATCATAAATGACACCCTAGCTCTGAAATAAACCAGAGGAAACCAGAATATTTTATGTAAAATTTAACATTCTACTGTGCTCTTTTTCACAACGTACAAGCTCAAATAATATGTCAGAGATTAACTCGGCCATTCTTTCATTTAGACTTCATACAGCAGATTTCACATTATTTAAAAAGCTTTATATAAAAGTCATTCAAATGTGAATAATTGAAATTATTTTTAATGATTGTCCCATTAGAGACCCAACTTACACAGATCTCAGACTGACTTGGTTTTTTTTCCCTTCCTTTCATCAGTTTATTTTACTGGTGAATTTAAACAGATTCATCTCTAATTAGATATGTACTTTTCAAACAATATTGGAAAACAGTTACCTTTAACATTTGTTCTTTACATCTGTCATCCTTGGAACACAGTGACTTGCCTGTTATGTGTGTACAAGGATTTTCTCCACAAATCTCTGTCAATTACACTGCCAGGAAGCTCTTGATGTCTTCTAACCTTTCATTGTGCAGAACATACATTTAATTACGAGGAAAATGACTATGATGTAATAGGTCAGGCGTGCATGGCTACCACCTGAGAGGGGCCCTGCAAAGGAGCAGGAGGGAGGTTAAAACCCCAAGGCCAAGCTGCACAGTCCATGGAGCCCTGGACACAAGGTTGCCTCTTATTCCATCTAGCTGGGATGAGCAGTGTTCATTAGCAAAACACAAGTCAGTTATAAAGAATACAAACTAGCCTTAAACATTTAAAAGTATAAATACCCATTCAATCACTAATCTTGATATAGGGTCAAAGACTTTTCTTTGGACAAGAGTTTCCTCATTGGAGGGAATCAGCATCTATGGTTTCCAGTTTGTTTTTGTAAAGTCTAGTGATTTGTTAAAATATTTGCAAAGCAATCTGTGTCGAGATCAAGTAGAATTCTTTTTTTAATTTGTAGAGTTGGACGACAGAACGTTTAAATGATGTCTTGATAAAGTTTTTACAAAGCATGTGACAGGTTTCATGGGAATAAAAAGTAACACTCCTCATACTTACTTATATTAGTATTTTGTATTATACCTATATTGATACTGAGTATTCACTTAGATGACAGATCGTTGAATGTATAATTGAATAACAGGAATAACTGGGGCTAGCGAAATCACAGCTGGTTCTTGGTGAATGTGAAATACAACCTCTGGGGCAGAAGGGGGGTCTGACGGCAACTCTGGCACCAACAGGTGCATATTCAGGAGTGATGGAGAGCCAGTCAGTTGGAGAGCCGCTAACGAGAAAAATTAGGAAATTCCTCAGTGAGGCCCCCATTTGGACTCAGCTCATGAGCATGTGCTTCCACCACGTTCCTGCCCCAGATGAGCAAAGCCAGGCGTTTCCACCCCACCAGACACCTCTCCCCGCGTGGGGTCAGAAAACACGTTCCTGCCGTGAAGCCCGCTCAGCATCAGGACCCCAGCAAGCAACTCCCACAGCGTCGTGAAGAAACCGAAGCAGAGACGATTGAGAGTTTGCCGGGAGGCTTCTGGCTTGGACGCGGTGCACGTTCAGCTTCAGGGTTAAGAGGACAGGAGCCTCTGGAGGGTGGACATGTCTCCTGGCCGGGCCACTCCTGCCTGGCTACCTTCTTCTGGCCTTTCTCAAACTCCCCTTCAGTAGGGGTGTCTCTGCCAGCAGTACCCGGAAACATAGGAACAAATAGATGGAAGGAGAGCCTGCCCATTACCTGGGATTTCATGTATTTGTTCTCTAATTCTTATTAGGTAGGAGCTAATAGAAATCTTTGCAAACTGGGGAGGACATTCATCACGTGGTCCCCTTGGAGGGTGCCCCGTGGCCGGTTCCTGACTTCCTATCACAGGAGGAAGAAGGAAAGGCAGCGTCCACCGATGGGCAATGGAGTGAGCGCGCCATGGTCCTTACGGAAGCGGAAGGTGGGCTCTCAGTCACCTCAGGGAATTAGGAATCCAGGTCCCCTCTTCTGTTTCTGGTGCTCGTCAACTTCCTCCACTGGCTGCAGTCATGCTCAGAGGGGTCCGGAATCTCTGGCCTGAACGGTGTGTTATTTACTTAGAACCTCACAATGGGTCAGAATCCAAATGGTAAATAGCAGAGTACTGCAAAGGTATATGGAGGACTTCTAAGCACTTACCGTGAAATGCCCTTTGCAAGGGACCTGCAGGTGTGCAGACTTGGTGGCACGGAAACAGTCCTCGCTCTGATGGCGATGGGAACAGGGCCGCCAACACCGACACCACGCGCGGGTGTTTCGGCCCTTGCTGAGCCAGGGTGCACGTCTTCTGGAAACCAGAGCCCACCGTAAGGTTTAGAAAGTTCTCCTCCTTATTCCCACACAGGCTGATATCTGCTCGGGTTGGCCTCTGCCAGTGAGAAGACCCCCTTCTGTGACGAGCGGCTTCTGGAGCCGCGGGCTGACACCTGTGCAGCCGCAGAGGCTGTGGGTCCCCTGCTTCCGAGTGTCTGTGACTCGACTGGGGCTTACATGCTCAGTGGCTGCCACTTCCAGCCAGGTTGCATTTCTACCCTCCCCAAGTCGTACAACATTCACCTTGAACACAGATCACAGGGAAGTTTGTTTTTCTGCCCGGCGGCACCTGCTCCTCCAGGCAGTCACGTGCAGACTGAACACAGGACCCTCCAAAGACAGCGCCAGACAACAAAAACCAGGGCACTCTGCGTGGATGTGGCCCAGGCTTGGGCCCTGTGCTGCACCGTGTCAGCTCCTGGACCCCACACCACCGCTCGGGGAGGCAATGCTACACTGGTTCCCTCACTCAGAGGAGCAGCCCGACGCTGAGAGCAAGCTGTGTGCTGGTGAGGATTTACAGCCAGCTTTTGCCTACTTCAACGGTGTACATTTCTCCACCCCAGCCGATTTCAAGCTGCCTACGTGAGGTCACCAACTGTGACAATGGGAAGTGATGGGTACAGCTGGCTCCAGCCCCCACTGAGAGAGATTCAGGAACTCACTAACCCTGAACAAGCCGTCTGAAGGCAAACCCAGGCACATTCCTGGTGGAATCCAGTCCCTAGTTATCCTGACATGGATGCATTGTTTCCAGGCTGAAGCCTTAAAAAATGCAAAAGCCTGAGATGGTGATTTAGCCATTGGAAATTCACAGTTAGCCTTGAAGCAAAGAACGTTTTGTTTTTGACTTTTTTTTTTCCTGAAAATAATACCACAGCTCCCCGTTTGCTTGTAGGGTCCCCAGCACATGGCAGGAGTTGGAATCCAAGCCAGGGGCTCTGCTCTCTTCCTAGGTGTTATTTCAGTGCCCAGATGCCAGAGACTTTCCCCTCTCAGCCCGTCTCTCCCCTTATGGTTTTCTGATTCCCATCCCCAGCTGCTGCTACTGTCTCCTCTCGGGCGGGAAGAGAGGTGAGCTCAGATCCACAGGGACTCGTCCCTGTTTACCTTTTCCGTAAGCAGGTTTGTAATGGTCTCCTTTGTCCCAAAGCCCCCTGTTCTGGGAGCTCCCACCTGCAGGTCTGTGCATCCCTGCAAGGAACATTTGAGCCAGAACCCGGGGATGCTCCCACTGTTTGACTTTCAGCAGACCTTGGCCACGATTCACCACCAGGCTCCAGAATGGCGAGCAAGTCCCCGGCGGTGGGGACTGCCTGTGTGAACGTTGGCGTGGCAGGACCTCCAAGGTGGATGTGTGCCAGCCCGGGAGCCAGAGCTGCAGGGGCTGCAGTGGCTCCTTGCGGCGGCCTGTTCCCAGCAACCGAAGAAAGGTACTCAGCATCCCGTGAGCTGCACCAGCTCCCAGCAAGGAGAGAAAGGGACTCTGCAATGGCCAGCAGGAGCTGACTCCTTTCCACGGAGCAGTCAGTGAGTTCCCGCTGTGGATCACAGTCTGTTCATAAAGTCATTTAAAATTGCCTGGGTTCTCTGTTCCCATGTAAGTCTTTCCCAGTGGAGGAACTGAAATGCACCTGGTTATTCCTATCAGGGATAGGCAGCCTCCCGGCCATGTAACTGAGGCTGACCCACCCCTTATTTACTGTGGAGGAACCCAGACTAGTGTAGGCACTAAAACAACAGAAAGCCATCCCCTGCCCATCCTCTTCCCACCCATCCAGTGAACTTGGAAGTTCTCAGGTGAGCCAAGGCTGCAGGCAGTGACAGAGACTGAATATGGAATCACACAGGGTGGATCCACAGGGACAACAGGCTGCCTTCCCTGTGCTGGGCATCTTCCCTGCTGCCTGGAGCTGTGGGCCTTTAAGAACATGGGCTGAGTGGAAGCAGGCAGCAGCCCGGCTGGAAAGACTCAGGCACCAGGCAGATGCCATGGATCACCGTAGTGTCCTGCGCCAAAGAACACCTAAGGTTCTGTGGGCTTGAAATGACATGTGCCCCACGCTTGGCATGGCACTGGGTCCTGCCCTTGGAGGGCCAGGCTGAAGAGTCCATGAGGAAACCACTATACATACATACATATATATATATATACACACACACATATATACATACAATGGATTATTACACAGCCATAAAAAAGGATGAAATCATGCCCTTTGCAGCAACATGATGGACCTAGAGATTATCATACTTAGTGAAGTAAGTCAGACAGTGAAAGACAAATATCATATGATATCACTTACATGTGGAATCTAAAATATGATGCAAGTGAACTTATTTACAAAACAGAAACAGACCCACAGACCTAGAAAGCAAACTTATGGTTACCAAAGGAGAAAGGTGGGGGGCAGAGATAAATTAGGAGTATGGGATTAGCAGATACAAACTACTATATATAAAATAGATAAACAACAAAGACTTATTGTATAGCACAGGGAACTATACACAAGATCTTGTAATAAACAATAATGGAAAGAATATATATATATATATATATATATATATACACAAATGAATCACTTTACAGTACCCCTGAATAACTGTAAATCAACTATACTTCAATTAAAAATGTAAAAAATAAAAATATTTTTTAATTTAAAAAAAAAATGAGGAAATGGAGGGAAGGTGACATGACCAAGAGAAGACCCAGGAAAACTGCACTCCCCAGTGTGCTTCAGGAGATGGGGGAGGGGCTGCAGCAGGCAAGCTCTGCTTCACACCCAGGAATAAACCTAAGGGCAATCCAAGACAGGGAACACATTCCTACAAGTGACCCCTTCCGTGCACTGAAGGGGCTGCCCAGTGAATCTGTGAGTTCACTATCACAGGCAAGGAAGACAGATAACTTTCCTTCAAAGATGCCCTAGGAGTTGAGGAGACCTCTCCCTCAGGCACCGCCCAGACAGTGGGTATTGCTCTTCCAGTGGTTTCAGAAGTCCCGTCACCTGATTCAGATGACAAGCTTCTTAAGTTGTATGTACGATGTTGCAACCCACTCATTCATTTGTATCTCTATGTGAAATGAGTTTGAATAAGTTCTGTAAAGTTTAACTACAGGAGACTCAACCCAGTATTAGCTAGACTTAGTTTTAAAAATCGTTGCACACAAGGGATATCGGTTTTAAATTCCCATCCGGGGATGTTGGACATTGACTAATTCTCCCATCACTTTTTGTAAATGGACAGGATGCTGCCTTACATAATAAACAATTGGTATCCCATGACAGACCCATCTAAAAACATCCTCGCTCAAGTGATCCCGGCTTACATAAACCAAAGAGATGGTTTTCCCATCCACCTCAAATTTAAATTGACTGCTTTGTTTAGCACTAAATAAAACACACCTTTGTTAACTATCACCTCATCCTCCGGTCCGGGGAGACCCAGCTGATTGCTTCTTAAAGCCACGAACAGACAAAGTAAAAATCCATAGCTACATTAGTTGCAGGTTACCAGTCAATAAGAATTCATTAACTAGTGCATTGCTTCTATTCAGGCTACAGTGTCATTTGTTTTCTATTTTTATTAGCTTTGATCATACAACAAGGCTTCTTTTTTTTTTTTCCTGGAGCAGTAAATCTGCATCAATACAAGTAAATCTCTGCCTAACGTGAGGCACTGCATCTTTATTAGTGCCGGGAGCGGTCCTGCATACAAACTCCCTCCCATCCCCTCGCTCCATCTCTGTTGCAGGGAATATCTCAGCAGAAGCAGAAACACTGAACATCACGGAGGAAAATAAGGGAGCCAGTTCATGGCAAATCCAGTTAAGACTCAGCTCCACCACTGACTTGCCCATCGTGCTGGTGGGTCCCTGGTGCTGGTGGGTCCCTCGAGCATCCCCCCAACTCTTCACCCAACCCCGGGGGCGATCAGTGCCTGAGGGCTGATCACTGGTCCCAGGCTTCCTCTGTGAGTCCGTGGTCCACAGCCCAACGTGGGGAACACAGGCACCTTCTAGCCCAGGGATCCGGAGTGACATCTCCCTGGGTCTCTCAGGGTCTGTAAAACGAGACTATGGATACTCCTGTGACAAGTGATTCAGCCAGGTCAGGAGGATTAAGCAAAATCAGGAACATGAAATCACCATTAATTTGTATCCATTCAATGTTTTGTCCCCACCCTCCACTGTCCCTATTGTGCAAACCTCAATTATGTTTTTAAAATGAGATATTGTCTCTTCATTGTATTATTGTATTTAAAAGAAAGTGATTCTTCTTTTTTTCAGAAGAAAAAAGAAAAAAAAAAAACTTCCCTTACTATAACACTTGTAAATCACGTGGAAGTAATAGACATTTAATTTTTGATATTTTTGTCAAAATAACGAACAAGTCATTAAATGTTTCTCTGGGCACCATAATTCTTAAAATATTCATTTTAAAGGCACATCTCCTCATCTGCATCTGAGGATAATCTGTCTCATTTGTTCAAGAAATACATATATGGCTGTTTTTATTCTTCTATTGTTGATTTAGAGCAAGTTCTTGATGTTCTTTTGGGGGAAAAGTACTTTAAATTTCACTTGTTAGAGGGACCTGTTAGAGTTCACACAAAGCCAGGTTGAAAAATGTAAACATTTCCATTTTATTAAATCAAAAGCAGAGATGGTTAAGGGTCTTCCCAGCTATTCCTGGAGGAGCTCCTGTACCACCTGGAATTCTGAGAAACATCTTCTGAAACCAAGTCCCCCTAAAAGTGAGCTCCCCTGCCAAGTCTACATTCAACCTCTCTATCCAAAACTTTCTTGTCCCACCCTGTTCCCTTAAGGATTGAGGAAAGTTAAAGAAAAGGGGGAAGGAAACCGAGCAGGACCCTGTGGGTGCCTCCTGGGTACAAGCCACTCCACGTCCCCTGCTGTGCTTTCATATTCCCTGTGTTCCAAAGAGCATATTTGGGCAGTTAATGATGAGCACATCAGAGTCCCAGGACTCCTAGTTCCTCCTGAAGGATATAGATAACAATCTGATGCTCACCTTTGAGTTGTTCTGCAGATACTAAGACCCCCACCCAGTGGAGGATTGTGACCACATGCTGACCACAAGCATGAGGAGCTCAGACTGGTTGGAAACAGTAGATGATGCTGACATCTGCCTGTGACCTCACCACCAACCAATCAAAAGGATGTCCGGGAGCTGATCAGGCATCCTACAGCCCTCACCCCTAATGTTGCCTTTAAAAACCCTTCCCTGAAAGCCATAGGGGAGTTCGGGTCTTTTGAGCATGAGCTACCCCTTCTCCTTGCTTTGCGCCCTGCAAATAAACACTGTACTTTCCTTCACCATAACCTGGTGTTGGTAGATTGGCTTTGCCTCCCATCAGGAGAGCAGACCTGAGTTCTGTTCTGTTAACACTCACCTGTTAGCACACAAAACGTTCCCCTGTGGATGAATTGAGCCCCAATCCCAGAGGCAGAAGACTGCGGTTATGATGCTCACCGACCTGATTTATTCTGAGCTTTCATTTCCAGTTTTCAGAAGTTTTCCTTATGTCACTTTTGAAAATTTTGTACTTTCAGTTAGCTTCCTTCAGCCTTGTCCACGATATCCTCTCAGTATTTTAGAGAAAAATACAACCCTGATGTGTTCTGCTCACCAGGACAGATGATAGGCAACTACACTTATACTCACCTGGGTGACAGGGGAACAGACAAGGACTCCGAGGAGAGAAAAGCACCCCGGCTGACCGCGTCCACGCTCAACCGATGCTGAGGGCAGTTAACTCCCACGGGAGAACTGCTCTCTGGCAATGGTGCTTTTATTCTTCACAACTTTTTCCCCTATGATGTTAAGTTACAAGATAATTTGGAAATGCCAGGAAAAGGAGAAAGAGATCGACTTTTTAAAATAACCTCCATGACTTGGACATTTTGATCAGCTCCTGCTTGTGGAGCAAAATGATCCGAGCACAGGAGAGGTGGCCGTCATTAGCTTGAGTGTCCTGGACACGTGGCTGACAGTCAGCAGGAAAATCATCCTCAAAACCTGCGAGAGCCAGATGGGGTGAGTGCGCCGGGTGTGACACGGCTTACTTACCGTAAGGGAGGGAGGGCAGCCCCATCAGCACAGACCGCCTTTCCTGGGGTGATGGCACGATGGGCCTCAGGAGGCACACGGCCACGTTTACCCACTCTCTGAAAATTAAGTTCTGATTTTAAGTTGACCCACACTTAGGTCTGGGGAAATAAACAGTTTTTAATTTTTAAAAAGCAAAACATAAATATTTGAAAATTCAAAATTCCTTGTAGAGCCTCACACTCTGTGATCTCACTGAGGTGGTGCTTATAATCCTGGTGACACCAAAGTGACCCTTTAGAACTGGAGAAATGTCCTATAGATGCAGACAGGGCTGTGACAAGAACAAAAGAGAAGCAGTAAATTAGGGAGAAATAACCAACTCCAGGAATGTCTATTTCTGCCCCAGCAGAGGAAATGCAAGCGATCGTCCGGCTTCGAGGGCTGAGTCCACCCCCAGAAGACCCCAAGCACCCCATCTCCCGCCCCCTCCAGCCATGGGCTCCAACTTCTTGCCCACTCGCATGATCCCGAGTGCACGTACTGCCCCGTGGCGCCAACCTGGCCCCCAGGATTCGGGGACTTTCTCCCACATAACCTCCATCAAATCGTCCTAAAGGGTCAGCACTGTCCCTGGTTTCCACAAGGAAACCGAGCCTCAGGCTGTGCCAGAAGGAGGCCCCTGAAGGTGCCAGACTTGCCCTGAGGATTCACACACCGTGTTTCAACCACAGACCCTCACAACCATCCTGGTCGGTTTCTTAATTCACAGGTTGTGGATCAAGGCATCAGTGAGGTCAAGCAACTTGGTCCCAGTGGCCACCTGTGGGTGCAGCTGTTGGCCCAGAGAGTTCAGGGGTGCCTGGGACCCCAAGCCTGCCGTGTAGGAGCTGGATGTGCTGGAGGGTCCAGGCCTGGGAATCTCCACCAGCTCTTCACCCTCAACTGTCCAGCTCCCCTTCCACGGCTGTGAAAACCTGGATGTCTCCAGGCCAGTCCCATGCTGTTGCCCTGACCACCGCCCCCCGCCTAGTCATCAGTGCAAGCCCACCTGTTGCATTTACCTGTGACACAGCGCCCACTCGTCCCGCATGCCCCCATGAGGCCCCATCGCCCCCTACATCAAACGCCAGCCCTGGCCTCCGAGCCTACCAGGGTCCCTGCCCACTCTGCATCCCAACACATCCTCCAGATGGCGGCCGACTCAGAGGACGCGAGGCGTGGGCCTCTGGGCACCGCGCTGCTCCTCCTGCAGGAGAATGACGAGGATGCTGGCAGCGTCGTCCATGGCGGCCAACACAGAGGACCGGGGTGCGAGTCCACGGCGGCACACAACAAAGACGCGTTTACTGTTAATAATGCCGTCAATTAAGGGGGCTGGTCGCACGCTCCTCCCCCCACAGGAATTATGCGGTTTCAGTAAGTGCCGCTCCTTGTACTGGCGGCTTGGGAGCTTGGAGATGAACAGGTTAAACTGGCCTCTTAACTCCTGGGCTTTTTAGCACTTTTCACACCAGTGCGCGTGTGGGTCTCATTAGGGCACAGAACACAGCAAGCCCCACCCATCAGGGACGACAAAGCGCCCTGTCCCAGGGAAGCGCCAGGAGACGGAAAACCTTCACCTTCCGGACTTCCCTGGTGGCGCAGTGGTTGAGAGTCCGCCTGCCGATGCAGGGGACACGGGTTCGTGCCCCGGTCCGGGAGGATCCCACATGCCGCCGAGCGGCTGGGCCCGTGAGCCATGGCCGCTGAGCCTGCGCATCCGGAGCCTGTGCTCCGCATCGGGAGAGGCCACAACAGTGAGAGGCCCGCGTACCGCCAAAAAAAAAAAAAAAAAAAAAACCTTCACCTTCCTAAAGACTTTTTACACCTTAGCGCATCACACTCACGCCACACCCCCGTCTGATGCAACGGGTGATGTAAACGACACCCGCTTACAGCCAGGGACCTGCCTGCTGGCGTCAGCATGGGTGTCGCTCCCTGCTCTTTGCCCCTGGCATGAGTGGGCTCAGAGGGTCAGTCCTGTGGGTCCGGGCCACATGTGAGGACCCGCGTGGGAAAGCACCGGGTCACCAGTGGGGCGGGAACTGGCTGAGAGGTGCCTGGTCCACGTGGGCCCCCGCACGTTGATGCCACCTCAGGGGTTTCTTTGGCCCCTCGCAGCCTGATGGGCCGCCCCACCCGTCAGGCACCTTTTTCCAGTGGGCCACGGGCCGCTTGCCAGCAGGACAGCAGTTGGCCCCAGTGTCGCCCCCCATCGTCCCACGGTTGCCTTCCATCCCCCGGCCCTGGACGGGGACCAGCCAGTGTGGACCAGACCCTCTGCGAGAGCAGGCGGGGAAGGGCAGACCACTCAGGTTGCCTTACAGGGGACAGGAGACTGGCCCCTGAGCCTCATCTCAACTCCACACCGAGCACCGTGCACCACAAACCAGGCAGGCAGGCGGAGGAGGTGCCCTGTGAGTCCCTGCAGTTTCTGCAGAACCTGGACCACACACTCACACACATGCAGTGACCCCTGCACGCATGCCCTCCCCCGGCCCTGGGGGCGCAGCGCTGACATCCCTGTGTCTGTGACAGGGCACACACGCCATCCCCTTCCCAAGGGGCCTCAGCTCCTGCACATCCGGGCTGTTAGACATAAAGGAGGGCCTGGGCTCCCCTGCTCTGCATGCATCTCAGCAACCCTCAGGGGCTCCGTCTGCCATCCAGGGACCTGAGTTTAGACCTGGCCGTTGACGCGGAGCTCACACCCAGGAGGCAGGGACGCGCCGTGTGTCTTCCACGTCCTGTAACCTGCACTGGGTTGATGCCGGGCTTTACCACACGGCAGGCCACTTACCATCTAGTGGCTCACAGATGGGAGCGTTCACTGGTCACTGGCTGAATGACTGCATGACATGCTGTAAATCTACTCTTGACAGTCAGCTAGAAGAGTATATATTGGCCAAGACCTCTCCTTCGAAATATTACTTTAACTTTCGATAAACTAAACTTCCTGAACTCCTAAAACCCAGGTGGAGTTAAAATTAAGAAAGAAAATTTCCGAATTTTCCCATTTCCGAAAGTCTTCCTGTCGTTGACCTTGAGGTCTCAAAGGTTGTAAGCAGAGCTGTGTCCCTGCCAGGTCACCCTGGGCAGGCGAGGACACACTTCCTCACACAGATGCGAAACCAAACAGGGCTTGGCGTGGCCAGTGCTTGCTGCCACCCTCCTGTCCCGGAGGACAGTGACCTTCATCTCCTGAAGGAGGCTGAGTGCCACCCTCGTGTCCTGGGGGACAGCAGGCTGCCCAGGTTCCTCCTGGGAGAGAAAAACTGGCCCAGGAGACGAGACTCTGAGCACCTGCAGTGCAGAGGCCACCCCCACCCGGACGCCGGCTAGTTCCCAGGGCCAGGGTGTCTTGATTAATGACCGGCTGCGAGAGGCCCCCCTGTCGCCCGCGCCCACTTCCTGGGGCCTCCGGAGCCGCTGTTCCCGTTTCCCCTCCTTCCCCGCCCGGGAGCCTCCGAGCAGGTCAAAGCAAAGGCAGGCCCGGCCGTTCGCGGCAGAGCTAGGACTGACCGCTGGGAGAACCATCAACCTCGCCGTGTGATGATCAACTGAGCAGTAAATTAATTAATCATCATTTTATGCCTCATCAAGCACTTTGCTGAAGCTCTCAACAGGGGCCTCTCGAGGAGCCAATGAGAAGCTGACTGTTTTGTTTAGCTGGGTGAGACTTCCATAAACAGGGGAGGTTTTGACAAGCTAATAAATATGTCATTCGTCTCTGCCACGGGCAGCAGCCGGCCCCACCTGCAAAGTGGTGAGGCTCTGCCCGGCCTGGTGGGCAGTGAGTGATGGCAGAGGCGTGCCCAGCGAGGTGGCCGTCCAGAGGCACAGGGCGGGCCGAAAGCTCCCAGAAGCTCCTTTGAGCCTTGTGGGAGGAATGCCACCCCTGGGAGGGTCCCCGCAGGTGCAGTACATCCTGACACTTGCCCTCGCAGCCAGGCCTTTGCTCACACCACATGGCCTGCAGGGGCCTCTTCCCCAAGGGATCCCCAATATGGGCACCGGATCACACTTAAGGATGCCCACGCGAGACCCTCCAGAAGCCAAGCTAGTGTAAAATGCACTGTTTCAGGAGTTATATGACCTACTGTCGCTTCTCATCAGCTTCAAAATACATCATGGCAGCTTCTCGGGGAAAAGTTTCAAGCTAACCTCAGCTCATCTCTACTGGAAAAAACTCAGTAGTGGAGAACCACCAATTTTTAGGAAACTAGGTTTTCTTTTTTAATTGAATTCTAGTTGATTTATAGCAGCATGTTAATTTTAGGTGTACAGCACAGCTATTCAGTTATACATACATATCTAAATACATATTAGTTTTCAGATTCCTGTCTCTTATAGGTATTACAAAATACTGCGTACAGTTTCCTGTGCTATATAGCAGGTCCTTGTTGCTTATCTATTTTATATATAGTAGTGTGTATCACTTATTCCCAACCTGGAGAAAGGGGTCGGAGGAGAGAAACTAGGTTTTTCAAAGCTGAAGAAGTGTTGAAATTTGGGTGATAATTCCAACGACCTTATCAAATGTTTTATATTTTAAACCCAATACAGTGTTGGGAGAGAATTTTGCAGAATTAAAGAAAAATAAGTATCAGAAAGATACAAATGCAAACACCTCACAGATCTCTGATTTGTCAATGAATTTTAACTCATCTTTTAAGTGAATTTGAAATGCCCTCTGATGTCGTCTGGAGAACACTCATATCATATGAAGATACAGTTTCTAAACTGCAACTGACACATAACTGGCAGGTCCCCCACGAGTCCTTTCTCGTCAGCATAACAGGGGAGGCTGGGGAACCACAGAGTCACCATGAACCTTGTCCTGCGTGTGGCCCCCTCACATGCCATGCTGGTTTCTAGCAGGTTCCACAGAGCATCTCAAAAAGGCATCAAGCACGCTCCGCCCCACCTCTGACTCACATTTTAAATTCCACTTAAGATTCCAAACTGCGGAAGAACCCACGGGGTGTTGACCTGGAACTCACGCAGAAGGTTTCTGAGCTCTTGGCGGGCATGGCTCCGTCACAAGCTCTGCCTTTGATAGAGTCAGTGGGACCTTCCACAGTAACTGCTTGCCAGGCGTGGGGGGGTTCTCAACAGGACTCACTGGGTCTGGAACCTGGGCCTGGGCTTTCGTCAAGAATGGCCACCGTCAGCAGAGGGCCAGGGCAGGTGGCCTTGGCTCTGCTGTCCCCTGGTTGCCGGCCCTTCTGATTCCTGCATGCACGGTGTTCATGGTGACATAAGGCAAACCAGCGTGAGCTGCACCAGCTCCCTTCCCAGCTCCAAATCACCATCAAGTTGCGAAGAGATGGCACTGGTTTCCTCTGAAAGGTAACAAGATAGGAGGTCTTGGAAGGAGCTATACGGTTTCAGCAGAGCCGCACTTCACCCCCATCACATCCCATGTGGAGCACACGCCATTCGTTTGTGGTGTGATGGTGTAGACAAATCTATGAGACAGCTTTTAATGTCGGGAATGAACTTGCCCTGTTCTGCACGTTATAAAACACAGCGCTCCTTCTGTGCATGCTTTGGTCACATGGGTTACTACGCGCTCAAGGTCACATCCATGATGGGCTCTAAGTGTGTGGAGCAGAGATCACTCCTGTCTCTGTCTGCAGGTCACTGTGTCCTCAGGGTCGGATGGAGAATGCCCAGCATAGACCTTTATTAGAATAAAGGTTCTTGGAGCAGAGATCACTCCTGTCTCTGTCTGCAGGTCACTGTGTCCTCAGGGTCGGATGGAGAATGCCCAGCATAGACCTTTATTAGAATAAAGGTTCTTGGAGGAATAATAAGACAAAGGCCAATGGCCACAGAGTTGCTTCTTTTGCTTTAAATGCTTTCTTTTTATCTCCAATTTTCTTGATTTTGAAACTTATTTCAGGAGAAAGAAAGAGAAAGTGGGAAGGGAAGTAGGGAGGGAGGTCAGTCAAGTTCAAAGTAGGGACACTGTCTAGTAATATTTCTGTTCTTGCTTGATCCGGCTTTACTGCTTAAAGCCATGAAGACAGTCGCACGGAGGCAGCACTGCTCACCCTGATACTACAGCACTGTCCCAAGAGATATAAATAGAAGTCCCAAGCTAACGGCTTCCCTGAAGGGACCCCTGGAAGCTTAGGACACTGTGCCCGCCTCGTCTCCATCCTTGACCTTCACATAGAAGTCAGTGCTTGGAGGACCGGAGTCTTCCTGCAGGGACCAGTTTAATTTGGTCCAACCTAGTTTCCTAAATGTTCTAGCCATGGAGCCTTTCACTGAGGAATGGCTCAGGTAGCGTGGGGTATGCTGCATTGAGCCTGCATTTCAAAGGCCCTTCAGATGTGCCTCTGCTTCCCAGTGTGCAGATTTTCTTCCTCAGGTGCCCCACGGACTCCCTAATTTGGGAGGGTCCCCCTGCAACCATGATGCACACTGCCCCTGGAGTCCTAACCTTTCTAATAACACTTTAAAGGCCTTACCAGTTGAGTTGTTCACCCTTTTCTGGATTTTTATTTATTTTTTAGTCTATGTCATGCATTCTAGATGGGCATGATATTACCCCAAAGAGGGTAAAAATTGATTTTTAGGGAGCAAAAGAAACCTTGCTCTTTTTATATACAAAGCACAGATACACCTATAATGCATTGATATACTGTATGTCTCTAGTGTTTAATTTTATGTGGGCAGGAATTAAGGAAAGGGTCCTAAAAGGCTCATTATGAGAGCAATGATTAAAAATAAGATGGAAAAGCACTTTTCCACTTGATCTGTCATATTATGAACAAAATGTTTTTAACTCTCCCTTGTAACTGTATCCCACATTCTTGTTGTGTGTGTATGTAAACACACACACACATTGCTTTTATATTTAACTGCTACATTCTTCGTTCAAAAAAATGTTAAGAGTGTCATGACTCCCTCACAAGCTGCTGGGTCTCCACTTCCATTGCATTTATTTTTGTGTTTCTTTTGTTTTTAATTTTATTTTTTATTGAAGTATAGTTGATTTACAATGTTGTGTTACTTTCAGGTGTACAACAGAGTGATTCGGTTATACATATACATATATCTATTCTTTTTTAGATTCTTTTTCCTTATAGGTTATTACAAAATATTGAGGATATCTCCCTGTGCTATACAGTAGGTCTTTGTCTGGAATCTATTTTATATATTCCATTGCATTTAATACTAATATTTCTACCTCTGCTTTGACTTGTTTTGATTTCAGTGGTATATGCTGGCCCATATCTTTAATTTAAATGCTCCCTTGTCACTTCATTTTGAAGAGCTTCTTGCTAACAACAGAGTTGGATTTTATGACCAGCACTCCCAGAGTTTTAACATAGATGCTGAGCCCACTCGCAATGAGCTTGATAACTGATACTCTGGGCTGGATCCTTTTAAATTTTTAATTCCACTGAATTTCTTTCCCATAAGGTCTGTGTTCTTCTAGTTCAAGCATCTTTAGCTAATGTGTATATTACAGATATCTATCGTTAACATGGTGTGTTCAGACCTGATTTTGTACACTGCAAGTTTGATTGCTCATCGCCCTCTTCTCACCTCTTTGTGTTTCCCTATCTTGAAATACCTGATTCAATTGTCATTTGGTAAACTCCTTCTTGATTACTTTCCTTATGTAGCAAACACAATGACATTCTCTCCTCTTGGTGTCCTCACATGTTTAGAATCATTTTCATTTGTCCTGAAAGATGAGTACTATCTTGGGCTAGGACACAAACTTCTTACCCTCCATGCTCTGCTCTGAGGTCCCTCCACCTCTAGCCTCTAGTTCTGCAGAGGAGAAATCTGATGCTACTCCAATGCCCCTCCCCCAGAAGAAAGCTGCAATTTCTTCCTTGAAATTGCTTCAAACTTTTGATGATACAATTAAATAGTAACAGTTGAAATTTAAAATTCACCTTCTGTATAATCTAGCATTCCGGTTTTGAGAAATTTACTTTATATAAAAGTAATGAAAGTAATGAAAATGAAAGCATAGGTCTGCGATGATATGTATTGAGGAATGCTTGTTTAGAATTGACTTAAATGTTGACCAATGATGGCATACTGATATTACAAACTATAACAAAGCCTTGGTAGAAACAGCATCTTAAATCTCTACATATTAACACATGGGGTGGCCAGAACGTACGCTGTGTAAAAAAGGGGAATTGCAAAGCCATGTGTTTGTATCTGGGTGTTGTGGAGGGAAGACAGTTCCATTGGTGCTCCATTAGATGAGTGACAGAATGGTGGAAGGGTGCCTGGCAGGTATTACCGATGGGGTGGAAGGCCAGAGGGAGGTTGGGTGCTTCCCTTATGTGCCTTTGAGCAGTTCCAGTTGTTACAGTGAACACATTTACTGTGAAATCCTAAAAATAAAGTAACAAATCTGGAAGGAAATAAAATCCACTTTAATCAAGAAGTGATTCACCACCTGAAAACCATCAACACCAGCATTAAATTGGAGCATTCATGGCACGTCATGCACGACCCCTTGCATCTGGCTTCTAGCTGCCTCTCCAGCCCTATCTCCACCAGCTCCAACCCACAGTCTCTTCATGTCTCTACCCACTACTCCCTCTTCTCACTCAAGCATGGCTTAAATCTCATCTTCTCCTTCAACCTATTTTCACAAATTGGCCTAATTTCTGCCTCCTCAGAAACTTACAGAAGATTTTATCCATGTGTTTCAGGGGTCAATTAATCCCAGACTACCTTGTATCATTTGTCTGGTTTAGACAACTATCTCCAGATTATATTTTATAAGAATTTTCATATGTCGAGTATTTGCTTCTTCAACTATAAGTTTCTCAGAATATCATACCCATAATAATGCATCACCAATAATGAAATCAATAGAAAGATTGATTGATAATTATTTGATGACTTGCTGGAAAGCTAGACCAGAGAGCTGGGTCTTGGAATGTAAGTATTTCTGCCTTCAGGACTTTCTTAGAACATGATCCATGTGCTATTTTATTGGGTGGCATTCAACAATAATGTCACCATCAAGTACTCTTTCTTATATTTCCAACTCCACAATATACTTAATAGCATGTTGAATAGACACATTTATGAACAACTATCAGCATATTAAAAACATAGATAGATAGTAGACAGATATTTAAGATAAAAAGATTTTTCAGCTCTTAAGATAATTTTTTATTGCACAGAGAAATGAAATTGCAATTTGGAAAAGCTGTTCCTAAATAATAATAAATGCCCAGGCCACGTTACTGACCTTATTGCCTGAGCACAAAATTGGTCAAAGTTTTTTTATTCTTTCCTTGTAACTTAGAAAGATTATGTTAAATCCTTGTATTTAAAATCAAGAAAAGTGAATAAATCAGCAATATATAAACAAACTAGCAAAGTAAACAGCAAAGAACCAAAAATAACACTTTCTCTAAAGTTCTTTGTAACGTGCAATGGGTACTTGGTTTCGGGCCAATGGACAACTCCAATTGCCTCTAATTTATTTGCTTTTAGGATCTCTCTCCCTAACCCCTGGACCTCTGGGAGTGAGTCGTAGCGGGGGCCCCCCTCAGAGGCCTGGAAGTGTTCCCCGTCCCACTGCCTGCCTACATCTGAGCAAATAAGCAGCGTGATATGCTAACCCCGAGAGAACTCAGCATCCACTTGGAAGCTGTAGACTTTCTGCCAAGACACAGATAATGATGAGCCCTAACAAGTGAAGCCTCCTGCTTCTCCCCACGCTGACAGGCCTCAAGAATTATACCTGAGGTATTTGCAAACCAGCGGGTGTTGGTCAGGACAGAAGGATAAATTCAGCATGAAATCAGTGTTCCAATATCAATTCTCTTACAGTTCTCCTTGGTTTTATGACCAGCCTATGACCAGGTTTCTTCTAAGGGTCAAAAACGTCTCCCTTTGTGTTTAAGGGCTAGTCCTACTAAGCGTGGCTGGTCACCGTGGCTCCGCCAAATCCTGTCCCCACTGTGTCCAGGAAAAATGTCGTATCTGGACAAGGGCGGATCCATTGTCTGAGGGCCCGCAGACAGTGAGGTCCCCTTTGAATTCCAGGTGGACACGCCCACCTGAAACGTCATTCCTGAGAGGTCTCTATGGACAGAGGCTAAGACGTGATTTTAAAGCTAACCTATGAAGCTGCTGTAGTAAAGCCTCTTAGAAATATTTTAAACAGAGAAGCAAAGGGGTTTGTGGCAGATTTACGCAGCTTGCTGATTAAGCATTCATTCTCACAGGTAGAATGATCTGGGAAGCAATGGCAGGCGAGGCTGTTGGTCACTCTCAGCCCTAAAAGCTCAGTGGGTTAAGTGAGCAAACTTTTGTTTCTCATTCACTCAACACATGTGCATGTGGTCGGTTGGTGGGGTGCAGTGGGGGGACACTTTCTGTCCATCCTGGTCACTCAGCGACCCAAGCTGATGGAGCCACCATCGCTATACAAGCTCCCTTTGTGGCAGGTCAGGAAGATATGTCCTCTCACACACGGGCTCTGATAATGTCCACGTAGATTGTGTGGCTCCGTGTGGGCCCACATGGCAGAGACTCTCAGACCTGCACTCAGCTCACCGACCACAGCACACACCTGACTCACTGAGTCAGGAGGCAATGCCCCGTGTGGGTACCTGAGGAGACCTAGAACATTTATTGACAGACTCCTCAAGGGTCACGAGAGCAGACACATCACAAGGGCTGGCAGAATTAACTCCACAGCCAGAAGAAATAAATGTGGGAGGAAAGAGATCACAGATGACAAAGAATAAGCAAAGAGTGTTCGCAACATCAGGAAAAGACAATAAAATCAAACAATTTCAAAACAGGGCATCTATGTCACCCAGCTTTAAAAAAAAAAACGTTTACCATAACTTTTTGATAGTTCAGTGTTACTTGATAGTCATCTGTGGCTTTAGGTGCCTAACTGTGTTCTTTTAATTTATTAAATATAAAGTTTGGTGATAAGCATTTTTGCAAACTGTGATTTCCTAAACGTTGCCTCCAGAAACCAAGTTCATAAATTATCCCTAGGCCACCCTTCATCTGCACGATCTTTCTTGAATGCCACCTAAGAAACTCTAGCATATTTTAATTACAGGTTAAGTTATATTCAATGGAAATCTGTTATCCTGCTAGTTAGTTAGGATATCAAATTAATAGGATATGAAAAGTAATTTGTGTTCTACAAAGGTTGGATTTTAAGGCGCTATTGTGTTCACATAATACGATTAGATCCGTATTTTACTCAAATCTGTGTAGGAACAAACCAATACACTATGGGCAAAAATAAGTTGTAAAACATGTTTCCAGCACACAAACCAAAAGAATGTCTGGAATGAGAATTCTGACAAGGAGCTGCCCCAACCCGGGGGCGACATGGCACCTATAAATGGCTTTGAACCTTGGTGGGAAGAGAGAAGGATAGTTTCAGGCCAGGGCAACTAACAAGTGCTTCGATTTATAGGGACACGATTTCTGGCTTCAATGTCAAATTACATCACCGAGAAACAGGAAACTTCGTGGAATTAATTGCTCTATTGTTTCCAAGATGACTGCTGATGTTGCCAAAGCCTCCAGACCTTCTCAGTCACACTAGGTGATTTTTTAAAGAATAAAAACACCATTTATGATTTTGTAGAGAATTGAGGAGGGGGGGCTCTCCTCTTTTTTATGGTTTGAGCTACAGAGTTGAAGAATCTTCTCTTAAAGGTGATCATTTTTCTCTGAAGCTAAAACTCCCCATGTGTGTGCAGATGAGGGGAAAGAGACAGAGCAGAACTTGGCCTCAATTCTCTGGACAGAGTGAGAAACATTTGCCTCTAAGGAAGATTTCAGAAGAGGAACTAAGGAGATAATATATCAGAGGACACATTCGAGAAAGCTGCCAGTCTAGGGAAGAAGGCGATTCCTTGAACTCTATGCAGCTTGGAAGGAGGAGATGGTGCTGAGGACAGCCTGGAAATCGGCAGTGAGACTTGGGACATTCCGGCTGTGATCCCACTGAAGTTGTGACCTGAACGAGGGCCGCAGAGTTAGAAGGAGGCCCAGCAAAACTCCCAAGCCAACTGAGACATCATCATGTTATTATTTCTGACAGATCAGTGGAAACCCTCCCTTTTCAAGCATCCA
Source organism: Aethalodelphis obliquidens (assembly GCF_003676395.1). NCBI lineage: Eukaryota > Metazoa > Chordata > Mammalia > Artiodactyla > Delphinidae > Aethalodelphis > Aethalodelphis obliquidens. Next base: position 1,803,784 of record NW_020837973.1, read on the forward strand.
CAGAAACAGAAAGTGCAATGCCTGCTTCCAAGACATCAGAGGCATTCAGGCATTGATCTCCAACGGACTTGCTCTGATTTTTGGCCTGGGATGGTCTCACGCTGAAGCAGAGCTGGAGGGTGTGAATCTATGCAAACAAGATCTGCTGGAAGACGTTGGCAAATCCTGGGCCAAGGGCAGCCCACACTTCCCCAGCTCCCGGGGCCATTAGCACCCCTGCTCAGCTGTCAGGAATGTTCCCAACCCCTGAGCCTCTGACTCACTTCCTTTTTCAAGCTCATCCTTCTGTTCTGTCAACGTAAGATTAACTGTGAACTTCACTTCTCCTCCCCACCAAGTAACGTGGAAGCCCGTTTACCTGCAGGCTTCTGTTCTCCCCTCCAGCCCCTTGGGAGATACTGCCCTGAACACGCACTTTACAAACATTTGGGCTGATTTCCCAAGAAGCAGTGACTTATTCTGGATCATGAAGACAATATCAGAAATAAACTGATAGAGAGTAAGATAGAGCAGCATGCCTTGTACATTGTCATGCTGTTTAATTTTAACTTTCAGGCCCCAATCCTGTTCCAGACAGGTATCTAATCATCACCAAGGGGGCTGGATAGGACTGGGACCCATTTCACAGGTGAAGAAACTGGGGCATTCAAAAGTGATGGGAAATCTTACTTTCCCATTGACTGTGCCACATCAAATTCAAAGTAAGTTAAAAAGGAGATTAAACTAAACATTTAGAGAAGAGCTAACACCTATCCTTTTCAAACTCTTCCAAAATCTAACAGAGGGAGGAACACACCCAAACTCATTCTACAAGGCCACCATCACCCTGATATCAAAACCAGACAAGGATGTCACAAAGAAAGAAAATTACAGGCCAATATCACTGATGAACATAGATGCAAAAATACTGAACAAAATACTAGCAAACAGAATCCAATAGCACATTAAAAGGATCATACACCATGATCAAGTGGAGTTTATTCCAGGAATGCAAGAATTCTTCAATATATGCAAATCAATCAACGTGATACATCATATTAACAAATTGAAGGAGAAAAAACATATGATAATCTCAATCGATGCAGAAAAAACTTTTGACAAAATTCAACACCAATTTATGATAAAAACACTGCAGAAAATAGGCATAGAGGGAACTTTCCTCAACATAATAAAGGTCATATATGACAAACCCACAGCCAACATCGTCCTCAATGGTGAAAAACTGAAAGCATTTCCACTAAGATCAGGAACAAGACAAGGTTGTCCACTCTCATCACTCTTATTAAACATAGTTTTGGAAGTTTTAACCACAGCAATCAGAGAAGAAAAGGAAATAAAAGGAATCCAAATTGGAAAAGAAGAAGTAAAGCTGTCACTGTTTGCAGATGACATGATACTATATATAGAGAATCCTACAGATGCTACCAGAATACTACTAGAGCTAATCAATGAATTTGGTAAAGTAGCAGGATACAAAATTAATGTGCAGAAATCTCTGGCATTCCTATACACTAATGATGAAAAATCTGAAAGTGAAATCAAGAAAACACTCCCATTTACCATTGTAACAAAAAGAATAAAATATCTAGGAATAAACCTACCTAAGGAGATAAAAGACCTGCATCCAGAAAATTATAAGACACTGGTGAAAGAAATTAAAGATGATACAAATAGATGGAGAGATATACAATGTTCTTGGATTGGAAGAAGCAACATTGTGAAAATGACTCTACTACCCAAAGCAATCTACAGATTCAATGCAATCCCTATCAAACTACCACTGGCATTTTTCACAGAACTAGAACTAGCCAAAGCAATCCTGAGAACAAAAAACGGAGCTGGAGGAATCGGGCTCCCTGACTTCAGACTATACTACAAAGCTACAGTAATCAAGACAGTATGGTACTGGCAGAAACAGAGAAATATAGATCAATGGAACAGGATAGAAAGCCCAGAGATAAACCCACGCACATATGGTCATCTTATCTTTGATAAAGGAGGCAGGAATGTACAGTGGAGGAAGGACAGCCTCTTCAATAAGTGGTACTGGGAAAACTGGACATACATGTAAAAGGATGAGAATAGATCACTCTCTAACACCATACACAAAAATAAGCTCAAAATGGATTAAAGACCGAAATGTAAGGCCAGAACCTATCAAACTCTTAGAGGAAAACATAGGCATAACATTCTATGACATAAATCCCCCATAAATCCCCCAATCCTTTTTGACCCACCTCCTAGAGAAATGGAAATAAAAACAAAAATAAACAAATGGGACCTAATGAAACTTCAAAGCTTTTGCACAGCAAAGGAAACCATAAACAAGATCAAAAGACAACCCTCAGAATGGGAGAATATATTTGCAAATGAAGCAACTGACAAAGGATTAATCTCCAAACTTTACAAGCAGCTCATGCAGCTCAATAACAAAAAAACAAACAACCCAATCCAAAAATGGGCAGAAAACCTAAATAGACATTTCTCCAAAGAAGATATACAGACTGCCAACAAACACATGAAAGAATGCTCAATGTCATTAATCATTAGAGAAATGCAAATCAAAACTACAATGAGATATCATCTCACACCAGTCAGAATGGCCATCATCAAAAAATCTAGAAACAATAAATGCTGGAGAGGGTGTGGAGAAAAGGGAACACTCTTGCACTGCTGGTGGGAATGGGAATTGGTACAGCCACTATGGAGAACAGTATGGAGGTTCCTTAAAAACTACAAATAGAACTACCATATGACCCAGCAATCCCACTACTGGGCATATACCCTGAGAAAACCATAATTCAAAAAGAGTCATGTACCAAAATGTTCATTGCAGCTCTATTTACAATAGCCAGGAGATGGAAACAACCTAAGTGTCCATCATTGGATGAATGGATAAAGAAGATGTGGCACATGTATACAATGGAATATTACTCAGCCATAAAAAGAAATGAAATTGAGCTATTTGTAATGAGGTGGATGGACCTAGAGTCTGTCATACAGAGTGAAGTAAGTCAGAAAGAGAAAGACAAATACCATATGCTAACACATATATATGGAATCTAAGGAAAAAAAAAATGTTTTGAGGAACCTAGGGGTAAGACAGGAATAATGACACAGACCTACTAGAGAATGGACTTGAGGATATGGGGAGGGGGAAGGGTAACCTGTGACAAAGCAAGAGAGTGGCATGGACATATATACACTACCAAACGTAAGGTAGATCGCTAGTGGGAAGCAGCCACATAGCACAGGGAGATCAGCTCGGTGCTTTGTGACCACCTAGAGGGGTGGGATAGGGAGGGTGGGAGGGAGACGCAAGAGGGAAGAGATATGGGAACATATGTATATGTATAACTGATTCACTTTGTTATAAAACAGAAACTAACACACCATTGTAAAGCAATTATACTCCAATAAAGAATTTAAAAACAAAAAGGACATTAAACTTCCTGTTTGGCATTGTTATTAGCTCAGTAATTTGTTTTTTCATCCTGAACTGTTGACACAAGAAGAAGGTTCAGGAACTGACATTGGTTTGCTGTTGCTGCTGTTAATTTTACTTGCCTAAGAAGAGTGGGAAACGCCACAAAGCCCTCATGAGATGCTGAGGAGGTCTCCCCCGGCTCCGCGAGCTGGGCAGGCACAGGAAGGGGCTTCAGGTCACGGCCACCAAACAGACCCTTTACCCAAGTGACCCCCGGAAGCCACACCCAGATGCCCGTGGTCCTGGCAGGTGGACCATTGAGCCAGCTCATGGACTCTCCATCCGGACCCCTTGGAGGGCAGAGGACCATCTGATTCTCCCTCGTCACACCCACCCCCCTTGGAAGACCAGGGGGACCAGAGGCAGGGCCTGCAGCCATGAGGAGTGCAGACTGGGAAGCAGGGACCCCATGCCACTGAGGTGCTGGGATCTGCAATCCCGATGTGCCCAGAGGCCAAAGAAGGCCAGCATGAGTGGGATGTGGGTGCAGCCAGTGTATGGGACACAGTGGGGCCAGTGTGTGGCAGCCCCCACACAGCTCTGATGACCTGCCCTGGTGGGTGTGGACCTGTTACAGGTCTGTGAGGGCCTCTCGCACCCATTGAGTCGGAGTGTAAATCACTGCACCATCCCCCCTTAAGATGGATAGACACCTGCGCGAGGCCGAGGTGGTGGGAGTGCACTCAGTTACGGCCCGATGAAGCCCAGGGAGAAACAGGTCCCCCAGGTGGGCCTCCACCACACATGGGCCTCCACCCCAGCTGGGCCTCCACCCCAGATGGGCCTCCACCCCAGAGGGGCCTCCACCACACATGGGCCTCCACCCCAGCTGGGCCTCCACCACACATGGGCCTCCACCCCAGAGGGGCCTCCACCACACATGGGCCTCCACGCCAGGTGGGCCTCCACCACACGTGGGCCTCCACCCCAGAGGGGCCTCCACCACACATGGGCCTCCACCCCAGATGGGCCTCCACCACACATGGGCCTCCGCCCCAGAGGGGCCTCCACCACACATGGGCCTCCACGCCAGGTGGGCCTCCACCCCAGATGGGCCTTCACCACAGGTAGGTGTGCCTCCTCTGCCATGTGAAGCAGGAGGGAGGGAGTGATCCTGAGACACTTACCTGGAATCCAGCCAATGCGATCCACTGTGCAAGGTCTTCTTCCTGAAAGGCCGGCAGGCCAGGGCGATGTCGGGGCGATGGCGGGGTGGGTCCTTTCTTTTTCATTCATTGAAAATCAGCGGTTTGAAGCTAATCCTGCAGCACAAATACAATTATCTCATTGCCGTCTTCTGTGTTTCACCCCAGATGGTGACAAAGTGCCTGGGATCTGACCCTCTGCACGGCACTCGAGTCTTTAAACAAAAGTAGAATCGAAATGTGCTTTGTTTAGGCTCACTTAATGCAGAGCCTTTGGGGAGATTCATAAAATTCCCAGTGGAAAAGGGAAAACTACCACTTCTGAGACTTTAGTGACACTGGTCCACTGTTCTAGACCCTTCTGTACAGAGCTTCTCACTTAACGCCCCACAGCCCTGGAGGGGGCTTAGGCTTCTCCATCTGAGGGGAGTAAAGCTGAGAACCGGGGAGCTAAGGCCCCTGCAGGGCTACCCAGCACATCGGCCCTCCCCAAGGTCTGCAGACACCACGGCCCAGGGTCTCCCACTGCACTCGCCTGGTTCTTTTTTGGATTCTAGACCCAAGTATCCCTCAATCACCCGAGGTTCCCATAAAACTAGCTGAGACCCCAAAGTTCTGAGTGACCCCCATTCAGGGCTGCAACAAAGACACCACCCTTCAGGGCCTCAGCCAGCAGGAGTCTTCACATGGAATAACTCACGTGGAGGACAGATGGAAGGAAGCCAAATGAACTGATTTATGGGGCTAAAATTCCATCTCCCTCTGCTTCATTGATTTTGTACTTGTCGTAATCATGGAAAATTCTTTTAAACAGGCTATAAAAAGATGCTGTTTCATCAGAGTGGGGCTTAGGTGCCACTCGGAGGCCCTCGGCTGTCAGCTGTTCGCCCTGCAGCCCGGGCCCTGCCCCGAGGTAGGAGGGGCACGTCCGAGGCCCCCCCTCTCTGCACAGGAGTCCTGCACACCAGCCGCTCCCGCTGCGTTCATTGTGTTACCTTCGCTGGATCAGCTCCAGACTTCCAAATTTAGCAGTCCTCTGCTTAGGCACAGCTTCTTGGAGTCATAGCCATACCTTAGCGATGAGGGCAGCCCATTAAACATGATCTGATGGCTATCTGGAGTTTGAGCGATGTAGCTGACAGCTTAGAATGAAAGAAGATACATGAGTCCCCACAATATGTGCACACAGAGCGAGCTTGTTACAAACAGGGACAGCAGATTACATCTTTCCAATAAACCCGAGTTTCATCACCCGACTACTGCCCGACGCGAATCGGCCGGGCCTCTCTAATAACCGGGCTAATGAGGGGGCACTGGGGGCGGGGCACCAGGGACCGAATACGAGGAACACGCGAGCCGGGCGGAGGCTGCCAGCCGAGCTGAGGCAGCCGTTTAATCTAGTCTGTTATCCCAACGTGGTTTTGAGGAACAGTACCTTGAACCCAGATTTTAAAGGATGAAAAAGGCATCCACCAATTCAGGGAGTGATGTGAATCTGGGGACGCCTTGAGTGGCCCCCTGCCCTCTCTGTGTTCTGGAAATATCAGGACCGTTGAGTTGAGCTCTCGTTCCTTCTGCCCTTGTCAGGTATTGGGTGGGAGGTGAGGGGCCAGGAAGGGTGGCAACCAGATTCCAGAGCCAGGCCAGTTTGTTACCTGCAACGAGGACTGCCCAGGCAGAATCAATTCTTCTCCAGAAAGATGTTGGTGGAAACACTGAGTTTGCTCTTGGGCTAAGTGTCCTTCTTAACAAGTTGCTGATACTTGCTCCGCCAGACTCCCTCCACCGCCCCCCCAACAGTGACGCCCTTCTCATCAGGATGATAACATCAGCCCAGGTGCTGCAACAGTCTTCAAAAATCGTAAATCTTAACCTGTCACCTAAGGGAAGCGGAGAAAAAAGGTTAAACAAGTTTGTGAAGAACCTTTCCCAGGTGTTATTTTGCAAGTTGAGAGCTAATTGATGGTTCTGCCGTAATAGTTACAAGTGATAAAGATCGTGTAAACACTCCCCACTGGAGGGCACATCAGGGTGTCCCAGGGGCAGCCGATGCCAGATGGAGACGGCTGCCTCAAGCAGGGGACAGCACCCTGCACTGTCTGATGGCTCTGAAAGCCTGATACTCTAATCCCACGGGAGTCAGAGTGGGGACAGTCCATGCGAGAAACAGAAATCTAGGATACTGGATGGCTAGGTAGAGGGGCCGCCTCCTGCCAAGGTCAAGTCCAGTGAGGGCAACGCTCTTCAAGCCAACCAGCTTATTAAAGAACAGAGTGGAGGAACTTGAATTCGCTCTTAGGACCCCATCTTTGCCTGCCCCAGGTCAGCTTCTAAAGGGCATAAGATCCGTCCCTTTTCAATTTTAAGGCTAATAACTCTCTTTGCAAGATGTGAAGGGGAAGGAAAGCGTTCCCATGGTCTCCCCGCAAAGCCCTGGGCCCGCCCCTGGGCCTCAGGGATGTAATTGGATTCCCCAGTGAGGGTGGGAGAGAAGCGATAAAGCAGGGTGACAATTGTCACACAAAAGCACAAAGTCCATTTACATTTTCATTGGTTTCACAAGAAGAAAATATGGAGCCGGTTGAGTTTTTCTAATTTTTGCCATCATTGAAAAATTAACATTTGCCTGAGTAAAGACCATGGTGTGTGCGTCCATGATATCACCCCCAACTTAGAGGGAGTCTAGAGCATCAGAAAAATTAGAGATGATAACATTTTCATTTTCTCCTTTATATCCCGTAGGCTGGTTTTTAACTGCATTTGCTTGGGGATTTTTTTCTTATGAAAATAGTATTATATGTGACGTTCAGGCTTCCATAAAAATGATGAAAACCACAGTGTCTTTGATGATATGTATTTGGAACCTATAAATAACACCAATCTAAATAAGTCCTGAAGCAACAACGGGCAGAAGTTAAGTCCCGTCAGATTCCATTCACTGCTCAGCTCGGTGGCGCTTCTGTTCCATCATTTGTAAATTAAGGAACGAATCACTGCCTACTTCAGTAGGATGGACACACCTAGATCCTGTATCTGCCTGGAGTGTGCTGCTTCGTTAAGACAGATTCCCTTCCACCCAAGAGGGCGCAGACGCCCTGGGACCATGCTGGCTCCCGGCACAGGGGCCGGGGTGACTCGAACTTTGACATGGGAGTGAGAGACAGAAAGCATTTTGATGATGGAAGTGCCTGGGGTTCCCACCCTCTCTTTCATTTGCCTCTGGAATTCAGCATCAATTTATCACAAGGATTTCTCCGTGTCAGCTCTTGCTTCACAGAATGCACGCTCCTGAAAATAGTGCTTAAAAGTTCTGATTATTTTAAAGTGATTAAGCTGTGTCTTTTTGTTGTCACTCTCATCTTCTGAACGACAAAGCGCTGGATCCCCACGCTGGCCATGTTCACAAAATCAACCTGGGTTTGGAACGGCGCACTCCCAGGGAGCTGGTGCGTGGGTAGGAGCGGGAAGCAGATGGTACGTCCAGGCTGGTGAAATTTTCAGGTCAGTTCTGGGCAACACCAAGGCCAGGCCACCCCAGCCGTTAGCAGCTGACAGTCTGAACTAAAACCTACCCAATCTTTCAAATTCTCTCCTTAAAAAAGCAAAAGAACCATCCCCCCTCACCACCACCACAGACAAAGGGATCTGGTAAAAAAACGGGCCTGCTGTGATACAGAAGTCCGCATGATAAAGTGAATTAACAGAGGAGAGACCACTGCGCCTTGTGGGCAGGGATGCGGGACACATCCCAGACGTGAGGGGACGGTTTTCATGGGAATGAACGGTTTGTGGGCAGTTTTTCCCGGTGAGTCAGGCACAGCGCGGTCTGAGACTTCTCAGGCTTACGCCGCTTCAATCTGTCTGATAAAAGTATTTGTGTCCTGGAGAGGATGAGAGCAGTGCACCCAATTCACAGGCGTGGTTAAACAACAGAAGTGGTACCCAGGGCATCCCAGCTGTGGAGGCTCAGTCTCCAGCCATATGAGGAAGGTGGTACTAGGGCACCTCTCCACTACTCAGCGCCCCCGAGACCAGGAGATGCCCTTGGCCCCTGGGCCTGGACTGCCCACCGACCCCCCACCAGGGGCGGCACCAGGAGTGGAAGCTCAGCTCTGGAGAAGGGGCGTGGCAGCACCTGCTACCCGGACACCGGGCAGCCGAGGGCCCCTCCTGAGATGGTCGCCAAGTGCCCACTCTGCTGTTTTCATTAGATAGACTCCCCTTTTTTTTAACTTAATAAAATTAATTTAAAACAAGTCTTTATGTCACTGCTGTAATCCGAATCATTTGTTAATTCTAAATGCAAGTCTATTTAAAACAAATAATGTTATTAAATTCTAAAATTAAAATGAAAACAGTAATTTAGAAGGATTGGTAAATCTAAACCATTTCTTAAGTGTTGCTCACTGAGGAAAGCAGGTTTCTCCACGGAAGAAACGGACCTGTTTATGGTAAGTCGTGATAAGGGGCAATTGGCCCCATGTTCAGGTCCATAAGGTGCTGTTCTACATCAGTTCAGCCGCCCTGGGGTTCGTTTGTTTGGGGTGCCCCTCCTGCACGTGCCAGAAACTCACGGCTGGCGGGCATCTTCTGCAGGACCACACGGGCCCCTCACGCCCAGGACACGGGCTCTGCTGCAGACCCTCCCTTCTGCTTCCCTGCTTTTCCTCGAAAGAATTTGTTCTCAGCAGCCCAGCAGAGCCTCCTAACTGCCCTTCACAGCATCAGTCCTGACCCCGAGCCCTCAGTCTGGACATGGTTTGCACTCTTACCAGAACTCACAGCCACACCCCCCAAATCAGGGAAACCGAGAAGTGCAAAGGTTTTTTCTAACAATAAATAAATAAATGTGTTTCCTTGGCCTTCCCTCCCCCCACCCCTCCCCCCCTTCCCCGCCCCCTCCCCCTCCCTCACGCTGCTGCACATTCCCCTTCTCAGATGGGTCTGATGCTGTGACCACCTCGTCCTGCTGGGAGTGGGCTCATCCTGCAGGGGGCGGCTGCTGACCCCCACCTTCAACCACATCTTGGGCTGCCAACCTCGGCCAGGCCAGTGGACCACGCAGCCCAAGCAGAGCACATCCCCAGAGGGGCCACGAAACGTTTGGCAGAGCCGGTGGGGGGAGCGTATTACAGAATATCATCCAAAAGCATTTAAAATGCAGAAATAGCAGAGTCTTTGACTTGACAACTTTTAATGGAGCCAAAATATTTACATTAAAAACAGATCATCTGGCCCCGCTAACACAGTCAGACCCTCCAAACGGTTTTGAATGGTCTAGGCATGCAGAGACCTCTTTTAATTGGCTGGTGACCAGAGATCGTTAGTAAGTGTGGCCAACCCCACCCCCTGTGTAAAGAAAGCCCGAGGCAGCAGCATTCCAGGGCTGGGCCCCTGAAGGCCAGGCAGGAAGGCTGCAGCCCCGGCTTTACCACATGGGCGGCCGCCCTGAGTCTGTGCGCCTCACTTGCATCCTGTTAACTTAAATTGAACGGACAAGTGCGCAAATTTCTGCTGCTCCTTTTCAGTCATGAACTCAAGTGAAACAGCTTTGCAGACTCTTATTCAGCCTCTTTTGCTATTTAAATGCATCCCCACCAAAAATGACTGTGAATGTGAGAAACGTTTGAATGTGTTTGTGAGTTAGAAAGTTCTAACTCACTGCTATGACTAAATATCTCCCTTCAATTCGATCATCAGATGTTCAAAGCACACCCTTTGTCTGCACTGGTCTTGCCTGCTCGTGTGGACTTGCAGCGGGAAGCACATTTTCAGATGGTACAAACAGCAGTTTTTCGCTCACTGACTGAATTGTGCAGACCCCAGAAAGAGTGGTTCCCTTCGCTTACAGAGACTTAAGAACCAAAACCACTAGTAACTTTTACACTGCATTTGTATCTCACGTTAATTAAAGAGAGAAAAAGAGGTCAGTAATAGAAGGGCAGGGATTTTTATTTGAAGAACTTTTCTGTTGTGACTAATAGTCAACATTCTATGCCTCGTGCTAAATGGAGCTTAACCCAGAGAAGGCATCACATCTGGAAAAGATGGGGAGATGGTCATAAAGGAGACGAGGATGAGAAATTCTCTCGGAACGCGGGTGAGGGGCAGGCTGCTCTGGGGCCAGGAGGGACGTCTCTGGACAGCAACGAAAACTTTGTTTGATTGATCATTTTTAAGTTATCAACATAATAAAGTTTTAAAAACCTCTCTCTGCCCAAGAAAAAGAAAGCAAAGCTACTCTCTTTTGAGTTTATAGGATTTAAGTGGCACTACATACTTATGTTTTCTTTGAGGACAAATGCTTAAATATTATTTTTATTTTATTTTTATTAAATTGCATTTCCTTTAAAAGTTGGTCTGGGTCTTTTTGTTCCCACCCACTGTGTTCAGGAAATCCCAAGAAGAGGGAAATTATAGAACATAGTGAAAGTTATAGACCAAAACATACCCTCATATTTTAGACATTTTTGCTTTCATAAAAGGAAGAGAAACTCATCAATGTTAGAAAAGCTTCTGTTCAGTTTGACTTTCGAGGGGTTTCAATTTCCATAAAGATGTGGTTTTGAATATATTTTTTTCAATGAAACCTGACTTGTTTCAAGTGATTTGGAGGCATGGGTTCTGTTCCTTGTGGATGGGAGAGATTTATTTCCCTAGAAACCACAGAATGCCAAATCTCCCTTGAATGATAGATCCTCCTGTCTCTCCCCTCCCTGGAGCCTGCCCTGTCCAACTGAGAAAAGATAAACCCAGTGATTTATTCGGGGAGCACCCAGCTTTGCTCGGGGGTAAACAGGGCGCTCCTCCCGTGAGGATGCAGCTGGAGCAAACCAATGGTTTCGCTGGGCTGGGAAAGTGCATCCCTCCCCAGCCTCCTATCAGGTCCGCAGAGGGGAAGCATCTCATTTAACTAAAAGAATAAGATAAATGATCGTCTGTGACTTTTACTCAAAGTAATATTTCAACTCTTGTACCTTTCTAGTACATTTCCTTTGTTTTTACAACTGTTCCCTAATCTGAAAGAGTTTGCCATGTCAGCAATAAATGAGAGTTAATAGTATATGCCCTTTATGGGGAGAAAAATATACATAGAATTCAGTCATGAGAAGAAAATTAAAAACCTGCTTAATCAGCAAGAGTTAGAATGTTTTACAATACCAGAGGAGCTAATATATGGCAGGTACCGTGTCTACCCCAAAGTCTTAACATAACCTGTAGGAATAGCTACATGATTTCATGATTTTCTCCCCAATGTTAACCAAAGGACCCCAGTGATTCTGAGTGATTAAATACAGGCAGACCTTGGAGATATTGTGGGTTCGGGAATGAAACAAATATCACGATAAAATTAGTCACACAAAATTTTTGGTTTCCCCAAAGTTATGTTTACACTGTACTGTAGTCCATGAGTGTGCAATAGCTTTATGTAAAAAAAAAAAAATGTACATACCTTAATTAAAAAATACTTTGTTGCTAAAAAATGCTAACCGTCATCTGAGCCTTCAGTGACTCATAGTAGCAACATCAGAGATTGCTGATCACAGTTACGCGTGAGACATAAATAATCATGAAAAAGTTTGAAATATTTTGAGAGTTACCAAAATGTGACTCAGAGACACAAAGTGAGCAAATGCTGTTGGAAAAATGGTGCCGATAGACGTGCTGGGTGCAGGGCTGCCCCAAACCTTCAATTTGTAAGGAACCACAACACCTGCTAAGCACTGCAATGGGAAGCACGAGAAAATTAGGTCCACCCCTACTGTCCACACACAGTTCTCAGGAGAGAAGGAGCCAGGGGGATCATTCACATCTCTGCATTTGATGATGTTAGAACCTGCTGTGTGGGTTCCAATGTCATCAAATCAGAATAAAGAGTCCAGGAACAGAGTAAAGCACAAATGAAAATTTGTTAATTGGTAAGTTAATCTCTCAAATCACTGACTTAAAGAATGAATTTTTTCGTAAATGGTGTGGGGTTCACCACTTGTATAAAGATACAATTTGATCCCTACCTCACACTGTATATCCCAAAGAATGGCACCTGTATTACAGATTTTAAGTTGAAAAATAAAACCATAGGTATTAGACGACAATTAAAATCAGAGGTTGATTCACTTCTAAAATTAAAATGTGAGGGGAGATAACTTTTCAAATTATGGCTTAAAATCCAAAAGCAATAAAATATTGATGAATTGACTACAGTTTTTTTTTATGTTGATGTCAAAAATAATCATTATAAGGAAATGCAGAAGACAAACTGAGAGAAGAAATAGTTGTCATTTTTGTGTAGACAAAGGGTAATATTGTGAATATTAACAGAGTTTTTAAGGTTGGAGAAGACCAAAAACTTACAGAAAAATAGACAAAAGACAAGATATGCTTAACTTTTCAACTTCACTCAAAGTAATTTAAAAATCACACCGATACCTTGTTTCTCCTGTATCAGAGCGGCAACATTTCCCCAAATTCGACAACATTCTCTATGGAAATGGGCACAGTCATAATTGCTGGTCATCAGAATGTATTCACAGAGGGTAATCACAGGGATTGTATCCAAATAGCAAACACGAAATCAACATTAAAAAGCAAAGTTCCTGGTCCTTTGGTGAGGAAAATAACTCTTTCCTTTTAATTCTCAGAAGGTTTGGGGATTTTTGTAAAGTGTCTTTCCTATCATTATAGAACCGATTTCTGAGATTATAAAGGGAAGGAAATAGAATATCTTCTATTTTTAATTTTTAACCATTCTTTCCTTAATATTTTAGTTAATAGATCTGTCAAGATACTATTTCAGAGACTACGAACCTTGGCCAAGTTTTGAAAGAGGTAGTCCCCCGCCAGGCCCAACGATGCACCCACCTGAACCAGGAGAGGGAGAAAATGATTCTCTAGGGGCTCGTGGGATAGAAGAGCAGGGAGACTCCAGCCTCACCTGCTTAGCCTCACCTGCAGAGGCTTCTGGTAGCCAAGCTTCGTGACCCCAGGGGGCAGCACTCACTCGGTTCAGGAGAGGGGGTCATGGATTAACAATGAACTGGACTTTGGTTTTCGTGTTAAAATTAGATTTCATTTTATCTTAATTGTAAAGATAATTTAAAAGATTGGTTTGGAGACACTAAAATGTCTTGTCCCGCGAAGTTTGGACCGGTCACCCCTCCAGGCAAATCAGTAGGGAATTCCTTTGTTCTTCCAGGTGGAGTTATGGAAGGTTGTGTTTCCTCTTGAGAGGGTCATGGTGGCATTTACACCACTGGTGTGTGGCAAGTGGTAGGTTACTGCTGAGGAAGGAATCCCCATTTCGTTTCTGATGTGATTAAAAGGTCATGTCCTCAGTGTGAAGAAATAGCAGTGGCGCAAGCAGCTGGGACGCTATTTCAGACCATAACCTGACCTGTGGTCACGCAGGAAGCCGACACTGATCAGTGCATTTTCCCTCCCATGATTCTATGCATTTCAGGGAGGCAAAAAGTAGCAATGTGAATGTTATTTAGATGCCAGTGTTTTCACGAAGATCACAAAACAAAGCCTAGAATTGTGAGATCACATGCAACGGTGGATTACTGTGACTGTCTGGGGTTTTGTATGAAGTCTCACAGAAGACAATCACACGCACAATTACACACATGCCCATCCACTCACACACACGTGTACACACACGCACATGCACACGTGCACGCACTCCCCTGAGCACAGACCTAGCTACTGCCTTCTGTTGGGTCCACCCCAGACACGGCCATGACTTTGCAGCCTCATGGGGTGAGAGGCCATCCCCGGAGTTTTCAGCAGGCCCAGGAAGGCACTCCTGTGAATTAAACAGCTCCCTCTTGCATGCACATCAGCTGTGAGTCCTTCCAGCATGTGCTCTGAGTTTCGACACTCGAGGGTCTTCCAAAGCCCTCGAGCCTCTCCCTGGATCTCTTCCTACTCAGAAGTGGTCCACGGATCCTAGCACAGCACACCCGGGAGTTCCTCAGAGGTGCAGAGCCCAGGCCTGCCCAGACCTAGGGACTAATCCGAACCCGCATCCTCACAAACGCCCCAGGTGATTCCTGGGCACCTCGCAACCCCACCCAGGCTGGGGATGAAGCCTGCTGCTCAGCACAAACACGACTCGCGGACAGAACGCGGCCCCCCCCGCGCAATCTTCCCACGTGAAGTCACAGCCCAAAAGAGGGAACGCAAAATCCCCACTGGCAGCATCTACCGTGTGTCCCCGAACGGCTCCAGCGTTGCCCTGACCACTTCTGCCACCACCCACCTTTCCACTCTGACCCCCCAACCTTCACTTCTGGGGGCTCCTTGTCGGCCCCTCTCTGCCCAGAGTTTCCTATTTATCGATTTCATGAGAAAACACTGTCTGAGACCCCGGAGGTGGTGGGAGCGGGGTGTCGGT
This sequence comes from Aethalodelphis obliquidens, assembly GCF_003676395.1. Lineage (NCBI taxonomy): Eukaryota > Metazoa > Chordata > Mammalia > Artiodactyla > Delphinidae > Aethalodelphis > Aethalodelphis obliquidens. The sequence continues at coordinate 1,818,812 of NW_020837973.1, forward strand.
GAGGGAAGACTCGTATTCAGAAGACGCAGTTTCGGGGTCCCCAAGACACCCTCCACATCCAACGATCCCCTGTGAGGACTCCCAGCGCTCGGCCATGAGTTATTCCAACCGCGGGACACAGACCACAGTCAGCAAAGGGAAAGGCACACAGGGTGAAGCGCAGGGGGACCAGATGGGAGCTCCCAGAGTCCTCACCCTCGGGGTCCCAAGACAGGCTGAAGCCCCCAGCAATGCATGGTGACACAGGGACCCCCATTAGAGACTCAGGGCCAGGGATTTTATGGGGGCTGGTCACGTGGGCTCCTTCTGCCCGGCACATGCCAGACTCCCAGCAGGAAGGCAGGACTCAGCGCGAAGCCAGGATTTGTACAGTTTGGACACACTGAGGCCCTTTATCAGTCAGGGAGATGAGGAGTCGCCCGAGATCCGTTTCCCATGTGCCACAGAAGACCAGCCTTGCGAGCAGACCTTTCTAAACTGAGCTAACCTTTTCTGCACAGACGCATTTATTTCCTTCAAAAGATTTTGGAATACGGACATTATTATCCATGAAATTTGCAGTTTTAAGTTGAAATGGCAGAAACTTAAGTTACATCGTGTAAAGAAAGCCCTGATAGTAAAGGGTTAGAGAAAGAACAAAAATATTTGGGGCAGGTTGATCATGGTGTGTCTCTCTCCCTTCTACAGCTACCATCCCAGGGCCTACAGTAATGTCACACCGATGAAAAACATCAAAACTCTTTGGAAATTAACAGAAGCCCCAGTATACAGGAGTCCCTAGCGTAATAACAGAGAGAAAAATTCTCTGTCCCCCGGCCGGAGTCACAGAACCCTGGAGCACCTCCCCCCTGGTGACGGTGACAGTAATTACCACCTACAGTCTACAGACTGGTGACAGTAATTGCCACGCCAAAGGCAGTCTGGCAAAGTTTGAACTTAGCTACCATTGCCTGAACTGTTTTTTTTTTTTTTTAACCTTTTTATTGGGGTATAATTGCTTTACAATGGTGTGTTAGTTTCTGCTTTATAACAAAGTGAACCAGTTATACATATACATATGTCCCCATATCCCCTCCCTCTTGCGTCTCCCTCCCACCCTCCCTATCCCACCCCTCTAGGTGGTCACAAAGCACCGAGCCGATCTCCCTGTGCTATGCAGCTGCTTCCCACTAGCTGTCTACCTTACGTTTGGTAGTGTGTATATGTCCAGGACTCTCTCTCGCCCTGTCACAGTTCACCCTTCCCCCTCCCCATATCCTCAAGTCCGTAGGTCTGTGTCTTTATTCCTGTCTTACCCCTAGGTTCTTCATGACATTTTTTTTTCTTCTTAAATTCCATATATATGTGTTAGCATACGGTATTTGTCTTTTTCTTTCTGACTTACTTCACTCTGTATGACAGACTCTAGGTCTATCCACCTCATTACAAATAGCTCAATTTCGTTTCTTTTTATGGCTGAGTAATATTCCATTGTATACATGTGCCACATCATCTTTATGCATACATCCGATAATGGACACTTAGGTTGTTTCCATCTCCGGGCTATTGTAAATAGAGCTGCAATGAACATTTTGGTACATGACTCTTTTTGAATTTTGGTTTTCTCAGGGTATATGCCCAGTAGTGGGACTGCTGGGTCATATGGTAGTTCTATTTGTAGTTTTTTAAGGAACCTCCATACTGTTCTCCATAGTGGCTGTACCAATTCACATTCCCACCAGCAGTGCAAGAGGGTTCCCTTCTCTCCACACCCTCTCCAGCATTTATTGTTTCTAGATTTTTTGATGATGGCCCTTCTGACTGGTGTGAGGTGATACCTCACTGTAGTGTTGATTTGCATCTCTCTAATGATTAGTGATGCTGAGCGTCCTTTTGTGTGTTTGTTGGCAGTCTGGATGCCTGCACCGTTTTTATCGATTGTTCAGAATAAGAACCAATCTTGATTAGGCTAACATCACACTTGAGGTCTTCCCCACGGCCAAGCTCCTATTTTTATTCCATTATTAAGAACCCAAGACCACGGATGGACCCAGAGGAAACGTCCCCGTGGCCCTCGCTCACGTGCTACAGAAGGAAGCGTGACACAAGTCTATTTGACTCTCTTCTGACCAGCCAAAAGGTTAGCATCGTCTGACAAGACCAAAGCCGGTGAAAGCTGGGGTTGGTAAAGTAAGAATTGTGATAAAGAGTGAACCTAAAACACGGTTCCATGCTTCACATTCCCCCAGCGTCACTTGCATTTCAGTTAAAATGGGAGGAATACGGAGGCTGCTGAGGAACTCACAGATGTTTCCAGGAACGGACATATTGTTATACTTCACCTGCACTGAAGGTTGCTTGAAAGCATTATTTGTCATTTCTTTCCGAACAGACGTGAGTGTCTGCTCACAACATCCACTAGACAGGATCTGGTCAGACAGTAACTGCAGAGGCTCCAGAACGCCTGTGTGGGGGAGGGGCAGACACCCCCTGCGTAGCTGAGCTTCTTGTCGGGCTGAGCTTGGCCTCCCGTGTGCCTGGTTTGGAAGCGTTGCTGCTTCGGTCCCTGGAGCCCACCGAGGGCAGGGCGTGCTGTGGCGGCCACAGGGTGGCTCCACTGCAGGAGAAGCATTGCCCATCCTTGGCTGGGGAAGGCCACTCCTGGTGCAGTGGCCTGAGTCGTGGTGAAGGTGCTCCAGGAGGCCCTCCACCACAGCCGGGCTCGGCCGCCTCTGAGTAGAGCTGGCGGGCCTCAGGCAGGCAGCCAGGGGTGAGGACCCCCACTCACGGCAGAGTAAACACCCCAACCCTCTCCGCTCATCCCAAACCACTGAGGCACGCCGGCAGAGTCTGCGTGGTTTGGATCACCCCATTATCGCCATCCTCTCAAGTGAGTTTTCTCCTCTACCATCTGGTGACAATATCACTGTGATTTAGCCAAAGTTTTCTGTCTCCAGGTTAAAGACTCAAAATTTTCTGCAGGTGCCATTTCCCCTTAACGGGGTGAGTCACGTCCCCGTAGGAGCACCAGAGCTAACCTTCAGAAAAGATGTTCAACGCGACCTTGTAGGATGTGAAATGCCTCCCTCGAATTTTCCCTATGGCTTGCCATATTTGCAATCTGAAACTTATATGGTTGGAAAACAAATATGTTTTCCTCTTAGATGTGTTCTAAAAACATCAGTGCTTGCAGACCATTGTGAAGCCCTTGGTTTCAACCTTTTGTCCCATTGTACGTTGTACATTGTACCATTGTGAAGCAATTATACCCCAATAAAGAAGCAGAACAATTTAGAGGCTGCTGTCCAGGGCCCTGTGGCTGCAGGCAGGTCCTGGCAGGTGTTTGCCTGAAAGTAGGTCACCAGAAGCCAGGGCAAATCGGGGCAGCTCCCCACGCTATGCAAATGAACCCCATCAAAGCACGGTGGCAGAGGTATCTATCAGGAAGGCAGCATTCTGCGCCCCAGCCATCCCCACTCCTGGAGCTGGAAGGGAAACCCAGTGGCTGATTCAAAAACGGACGAAAACCTCACATAGAGGCGACATTCGGTGTCAGGCTGTGTCCTTGAGGGAGGCGGAAGAGTCCTTCAAAATGCAAACAGGTGATAGTTCTTCAGAAACAGGAGACTTCAAAAGCCGGTGTTCCCCGGATCGCCTAATGCAAAGGTGGCAAAGTCCTCAGAGGGCCCCCAGCAGGGGAAGTTTCCCTCTGAGGCCCCTCCACAAGGGGCAGTGCTGGTCAGGGGGGGCCCACTGGGGAGAAGACTGCAGGATGGCAGTGCAGGGCCCAGCTTGGCCTCACCTGGAGCAGCCCCCCGACCCCTGGTACGAACACAGTGAGTTTCCAAGAACGGTGTGAGTTGAGCAAGGGCTTCTGTGCCCCACAAAAATTAAGAATTCTGTTTCACAGATAAGTAAACAAAGGTCCCCAGGGATCAGCGCCCTCCTAGGAAAACAGAACTAGGACTCAGCTCTTTCCACTCAGCCCTGCAGTTCCTGTGATAACAAGAACGCGGGCCCCGGGAAGAGAGTCAGGGATGGTGACCAGGAGGCACTGGGTGACAGTGAGGCTGAGAGGGCCCGGGCAAGGGTCGTTTGGCAGGGGGCGGGGGGGTTGTTTATCCTTTGCTTATTCCTCTTCTGGTCCATGATGATAGGGCCAGTCGCATCATGGCCCCCAAAAGTGCCCACGCCTGGCTTCTCTGGAACCTGTGACAATGCTGTGTTTGGTGACAAAGGAGTCTCTGCAGAGGGGATTAAGGTAACAGCATCATACAGACTGCCCGGTAGGCAGAATCTCATCTTGTGAGCTCTTAAAATAGAGACTTTCCTTTCCTGGAGGCAGGAAAGCTGCAGATGTTTGAAGCAGGAGAGGGGCTGTCCCTTTGCTGGGGGGCCAAAGGGACAGCAGGAGAAGCGCTGGGGGCGGGGGGCGTGGCCCTGCAGGAGCACAACAGGCCCTCAGCTGATCTCCTGCAGGAACACGGACCTCAGTCCTACAACCAGGACTACCTGAATTCTGAAAGCAACAGGTGAGGCTTGGACGTGGATTCATGTCAAGAGCCTCCAGAAAGGGGAGCGGCCCCGCCAAGACTTTGATTTCGGCATGTGAGTCCCCGAGCAGAAGACCCAGTGCAGCCAGGGGTCCCTGGACTTCCGAGCTACAGAACTGTGGGTTAATACGTGTGTGTGGTTTCAAGCTGCCAAGTCTGTGGTGTCAAACATCATCACAGCAGCAACAGAAAACTAATTCAGGTGACGAAACGTCCTGGAGACACTTAGTAAGGAGAACTCAAGAGACGCTATAGGGGAGCACCAGGGAGGCCCCATTAAGACAGCCAGGCTGATTCTTGCCTCCTTAAAAATCAGGCAGTAGAGGAGAAGTCACCATTCTGAAAGAAAGGAACTCCTGGTCCCTAGAACAACTTACTCACATAGAAGAAAATGACACAGAGGTTAAGTTTTTTGTTTTGTTTTTTTAATTGACCATTTCCATACAAAATTTTGGGGACCAGATGAACAAAAGCCCTTTCATGATGATGATGATGATAATAACAGCAGTAAATATTTGCGCAGCACTTAAAAATTTGTGAGATCCTTTCACATCATTATTCCCTTCCATCCTCCACATTCCATGAGACATGTATTATTATTTATGTTTTATAAAACATATACATGTACAAGGGGGTCACCAGGAGTCAGAGAAAATCAGGGAAGTTCCCCACATCACACACGTAGGCCTGAGCTCCACCGGGGCCGTGGCCTCCTTTGTGCAACGTCATCTCAGCTCCTGGAGGAGCAGCAGATCCCAGGCAAAGTGGTCCAGAGTCCCTGAGACCCCCTTTCCTTATGGCTTCCCAGACTCCCTCTCCACCCACATCCCCAAACTTCTTCCAGATGTTCCAGGAAGCTCCGCTCCCTCCCCAAGGGCTTCCCCCTTCCCCAGGCCCAGGTCTTCAAACTCCGGGCTCTGCAGCCAGGCCAGCCATGGCCATCCCTTCCCCCACATGGGCTTCCCCTTTCCTGGCCAGCGTCGCTGCTGAGAAGTGGTTCCCGACGGTGCCCCACATGTCCCCAGCTGAGCGTGCACCCCACCGTGAAACTCACAGCTTCTGCCTCATGGACAATGCCTGCCTGCCTGCCCCCAGGCTCCAGCAGCTTGGGGGGCTCTCGCTTTGTCTCCCCAGGTCCCAGCCGGTGTTGGACCAGCAGGCACATGATCCTCACTGCCACACAAGGGGAAGAACAGCATCGTCGCCCTGGCCTGGACCTTTGAACGACAATTCCGGGCCAGACCACCTCTCCTCTCTCCAGCCGGGACTCCCAGTACCAACTGCAAGGATATAAACTCCGACACCCCCGCTTGCCATCTGCGCTCCTATATTGACGTTGTGACTCCCTACTAGGGCTCAGACATTACGCTCCGTGGTGAGGACACGATTAAAAGCAGCTCGGGAGGCTGTCGGTCTTACAGAAGAATGTGTTTGTGGTGAAGTAAAGCGTGGGAAGGGGGAAGGGGCTCTAGGAGGGGCATGAGGTCCAGTCGGTGTGCCTGTGAAAGAGCCGACCCCAGGCAGTTCAACGACCCTCCTCCTCCGAGTGCCCTCTTCCAAGTTTACAGCGAGATGGTGTGTCCTGCTCCCTGGGGTTGGGCGAGGCCCTGGGACTCATTCTCGGAAGGCTCTGTGAGTCCCTTCGGGGCGGAGGTATTTAATAGGCAGGACAAGTCACCCCTGCAGAACTTTCTTGCCTTTTGCACGACAATTGGCAACATTCAAACTGGGTCCTTGAAAGATTACGATGAGCACAGCTTGGAGATTCAGGATGAGAAAGAAATAAATCTGTGGTTTTAAACTACGGACATTTTAGGTTTGCTTGTCACTAAAAAATAGCTTACCGTAAGTGACACTAGAATTGGTACCAGCGCTGGGATGCTGTCACCACAGAGAATCTGAACTATGTCGCGCCGATTTAGGGGTTAGCTGCCAGCCAAGGAGGAAGCTGGTATTGGAGCTTGTCAGGGTGCCAGTCCGTCCTATGAAGTGGTGGAATATGTGATAAAGCCCTCGCCTATGGCAACATGGATGGCATGTAATATACCTAGTAGACTGAAGGGATTGCATGATGGAAGGTTAGCATCATGTTATTGTTAACCTAGTTACTTTGGGCTGCATTGGAGATAATACTACAGGAAAGGTTTGAGCTCAGAAAAGAAAATGAGGAGTAGAGATCTGAGCCCTGAAATTAAGGGGCTTTCAGAATTGGAAGGTACAACTTCTTCTCATCAAGGCATGGCCACCAAGCCCGTCGTTAAAACTTCAGAATAGATGCAAAGTCCTGTTGCCAGTGGATAAAATGTCTTGGGCACATGACTAAAGGTGTCCCTCCCACCAGAGACAGACAGGCTTATGCAGATGGAGAGACAGAGACCCGGATGGAGAGACTGGCCAGGGGGCAAAAGAGTAAAGACAGCAGATCTAAAATGGACAAGAGGAAATTGGCACATAGAGCTGAATAGGATCATATAAGTAAGAAATTCATTATGTGTTGTGCTTTTTGTTTTTTTTTTAATTTTGGTAAAATGTACATACATAATATTTGGCATTTTAACCATTTTCAGGTATACAGTTCAGTGGCATTAAGGACATTTACATTGTTGTTCAGAGTCCCACCGTCCATCCCCAGGACTCTTTCGTCTTCCAAAGCCAAAGCGCTGTCCGCATAAAATACTCATTCTCTGTTCCCTCTCTTCAAGCCTCTGACAACCACCGCTCCACTTTCTGTCTCTATGCATTTGAAAGTTCTCGTCAATGGAATCACACAGTGCTTGTCTTTCTGTGATTGGCTTATTTCACATCTCATTATGTCGTCAAGGTTCATTCATGTTGTAGCCTGTGTCAGAATTTCCTTCCTCTTTGAGAATAAATAATATTCCATCACATGGATGGACCACATCTTTTTTATCCATTCATCTCTCAGTGCACACTTGGAGTGCTTCCACATTTTGGCTACACTGCAATGAACACGGATGTACAAGTATGTCTTCTAATCTCTGTTTTCAATTCTTTTGAGTATTTACCCAGGAGTAAAATTGCTAGATCACGTGGCAGTTCTAATTTTAATTTTTTGAGGAACCTCCATACTGTTTTCCACAGTGGCTACACCGTTTTACGTCGCCACCAACAGTGTACAAAGGGATCCAACTTGCCTACGTCCTCGTCAACTCTTTGCTAGTTTCTGAACCTTTTTGGTAGTAGCCACCCTCATGAGTATGAAGAGGTACCTCACTGTGGTTTTGATTTGCATTTCCCTAATGATTAGTGATGTTGAATATCTTTTCATGTGCTTATTGGCCATTTGTGTGTCTTCTTTGACGAAATGTCTATTCAAGCCCCTTGACATTTTACGAATTGTTTGTTTCTTCGTTGTTGAGTTGTACCACTTCTTTATATATTCTAGATATTGCCCCCTTGTCAGATATGTGATTTGCAAATATTTTCTTCCATTCTGTGGGTTACCTTTTTACTCTGTGTCCTTTGATAAACAAGAAAACTTATTTGGTTGAAAGATAACTGTCCTTCCAAAGAAACCATAAACTAGGGTAAAAAGGCTGTAAAAGTTAAATGAGATTTGCATGTAAAACACTTAGCATAATTTTTAACGCATAATATTTAACGTATTATCGTGTTCAGTAGGGGTTAGTTTTAGTGTGTACTTATTCTGATAATAAAACCATTGCTTTAAAAGTTTCAGAACTTTAAAAAATTTCCTTTTGGAATCATTTTATAAAACACATGTTTAAAATTTCAAAGATAATCTGTCTCATTATTCATAAACACATTTTATTTTAAGGCCCCCAAAAAACAGTACTGCTTTATTAGTTATGGATTTTGCATTGAAATCTTCTTTACCTGCTAAGTGTTAAGAGACTTTGGGCTAGTTCTTTGTACTAAATCTACTCTAAACCAGAGAATATTTGCCGTCACTGAAGTACATAAAACCATAGTACAATGGAGATTCTGACAGCTCTGATCTTCAGTATCACAGCCTAAAATGGGCCTTGGGTTAAATGGGCTTTCCCACTGGAAATGTCTTCTTTAAGAGAGAAAATATAAATGTAAAAACATAGTTCAGGTCAATATACAAACAACAGCCTTGTCAGTTGCCCTGTGCAACTGAGAAAACTCTACTGAGATCCTCAATATTGTAACTGTGGTGTCAACACCCTCGGGTCCTCTGACGAGCCTGGACGGGAGGCATGTTCTCCTCTCCCGTCCGATCGTAGCCGAGTCACAGCCAGCGTCACCCACCGTAACCATTTGCAGGATTACGTGGAGAGGCATCAGAAACCCAAAGGTGATTTTGATGCTGTGCCACCGTTGAGCCGATGATGGGCATTCCGTGTCACCGACAAAGCTCTGTAGTGACCTGAAGAGGAGAGAAGTTATTCATTTATTCAACCAGTAACTCTGAAGCTGGCAAGTGTTCCATCCTGGGAATGAAGTGTGCCTGGGTAAACAGTGATTCGATCAACCTGAAAACTATGCATGCTATGATGGGTACCAAGGTCTTCTTGTTGTTAAATCGCTACAGAACAAGAGCCTTTCTGTTTATACCCGTTATCTGAAGATGGATCGTTCTGACTGGTGAGTTCAACAGCCAATCATTCAATCATGCGCTTCTTCAAAGACGATTTGCATAACTTAATCTGGAAACGTAGAAATGAGTGAAGTGCTAACAAGCTGATCGTTTCACCTGGGTTTTCTTGCAGAAATATTGCTGCATTCGCTTCAGTGCTTCTATTTCTGTTTTGTCTTAAGCTCCAACCCTTAAATAATGATATACTTTGAGCAAGTGGCTGGCACGGTCTGTGCAGTGACACGGTCCTCTCGGCCAAAATAAATTCAGACAAAGAAATTAAAGTCTGCCTCTTTGAAATGCTCTGAGTTGCCCGAAGCCAGCGGTGAGCGTAAACTATAAAATCCAAAGACGATGGATTCCTTGGCTAACTCCACATCACAAAATTACCGAAAGCCAAAGAAGAATCAGATGAACGCCAAAGACCACATCTCACATGACATGATATTCTCAGGATGGCAGATCAAAGAGAACCTTTAGGAATGGAATTTAGCTTAAGTGGAAACTGGCAAAAGGACTTTGTGTAAAAGTTGTTGAATGAGACGACTCTTCTGGAAGTCACCACATTACCTGTTTGTTTTTCGCCCATTTCCCGCGGACAGAAGCGTATTTGGGGAGATTTTAAAATTATCCCTGACTTGAGACTAAATAACAACTGGGTTTCATTTCATTAATAGCTGAGGTAGAAATAGGACAGTCGGGCTGACAAGTAAGCCATGGAGTTTGCCATTCCCTAACCCTGCTCAGCCCCGCAGCCTCCAAGAGCCCGGCAGTCAATATAAAGTAAGAAAAATGTGGTGCACGGGGGCTCCAGGCAGCTCACTGACTATGCTTGGAAAGCATTCTTTCTCCTTCTGAGATTAGTTTGGAAGATAAAATGCCCTTTCCTTCACAAAATGCAATGACAGGGGAGAGTCATAGTTGTGCTTTCTGTTTATTTTTAACATCTTTTTTGGTTTAAATAAAAGTTGGCAACCTTTCCTGCAGCCTACAATACAGTGATTTTAATTACCAGTTCTTGAAAATTGAGAAGCTCCAATCCATTCTCACAGGAAGCAAAAGCAATTTGCACTATGGTCAGGGGTTTGGGTTTGAGGAAAGTGGGCGGTGGAGACAGAGGGCGCGGTGGGAGGAGAGATGCAGGACAAGCTCTTGTTCCCCTGGGCTCAGGCACACCTCGGGAGCTGGACGGCTCCCCCGGGCCCTTTGCCCCTCCACCCTCGGTGGGTCCATTCCTTTGTTCCAAACGCAGCAGTGAAGCACCCGTGGGGAGCAGCCGTGGAGGCGGAGAGTCTGAGGCACCAGGGGAAATTCTGACACATGGTTTCCGTTGGATGAAGAGGTCTTGCAAAGGGAAGACATCCCTCTGGATGTGGAGTGATATCCAGCCCAGTTAGCTATAGACTCCACACATCAGGCCGTATAGAGCCTATGGGTGATGACGTAGCCTTGGTGGTGTCCTGCCAGAGATGCATAAATCTGGTGGACCACGTACTGTCAGAGCTGCTGTGAAAGGCCAGCCAATCCACCCGTGGAGATGTGGCTGCCACGCTCAGTGTGGAGGCCCCACTTAGCCCTGCAAACACTCTACCCAGTTACAGCAGCCATGGCAGACAGACACAAAGGCAAGCAGAACTTTGAGATGAATAACTTCCAAACGCCGGGGCCTGGCAGCCTTGAAAGGCTCCGGTCTGTAGCTCGTCTGCCCACCTGTAGCTTGAAGGAAGTCTGGGTGGCCTTGATTGATACCTGCAGTGGTCCACACTGGAGGCCAGCTGGCCTCACCAGGCTCTGGCCGCAGGTACACCACGTACAATGAATTCACTCATATAATCCTACGCTTAGACTCGCCCACGTTCTGTGTGTTATCTCAGTGCTGAGAATTTAAAAGAAAGAAATGATGGGTTGACCAGAAAAAGCTAAACAGAGTGGGGGACTTAGAAGCTTAGGCTCCCATCTGTACCTCCAGGTCCCATCATCAAAAAAGCCACGCAGGGGGCTTCCCTGGTGGCGCAGTGGTTGAGAGTCCGCCTGCCGATGCAGGGGACGCGGGTTCATGCCCCGGTCTGGGAAGATCCCACATGCCGTGGTGCGGCTGGGCACGTGAGCCATGGCCGCTGAGCCTGTGCTCCGCAACGGGAGAGGCCACAACAGTGAGAGGCCCGCGTAACCCCCCCCAAAAAAAAAAAAAAAAAAGCCATGCAGGTCACTGAGTTGATGAGTAGAGATGTTGAGACCCTGCCTGGAGAGCCAAGGTCATGTAGACAAGCAGAGATGCCCACAGGCATCACAGGTGTTGGGAGGGGGCCAGGAGGAGCTCAACCCTCCCTCTGAAGAAGATCCCCCCTTATTAGCCAGAAGTCCTTTTACCTTGTCAGTAGGAGGGGACCCCCATCCTTGGGACTCTATTTATGAAACGTCCTCAGAGGGACTTCTGAATGGGCTCAGGCAGATCAATGGCACTTTGCGTAAACAAGTCCTTCGGGTGTTATCTTCCGGACACGTGCCTTTTTTTTTCCCCCCACAAATTAGCTGATGGAAAGCAGGAAACACATGGGAAGCTCATACAGTCTGCGTCCTCTCCACCTCCGCAGTGTCCCTACCCTCTTGTCTCTTTTTCTCCTGCTCTCGCCCTTCAGAGACGTGGATATCACTTCACGTGGACGCAGAAGCCACCTCACAGCCTTTCAGGAACAAGAGGGGGTGGAATTAAAGAGTAACTTTTACTTTGCAAATTGGATTTCAAATCCTTAGGGTTTAAAAAAGCGCTACATATTTATGAAAAAGAATGCAGGTTAAAATAATCAGATAGCAACAAAGAAGAAAGGAGAAAATCATCCTTTTGATGAATTTGTACATTTTGAATTTAAATATATTTTGTTAACTTCCTCCAAAACATCTGCAGCAGGAGCTGTGACGTGGTGGTGTGGAGAGTGTCCACTGGGTGTCACTTCTAGTGAAATGTTTGCCAGTTTAAAAATATAGACTTTTCATTTCAATTTCATTGACACTTTCTGCCATCAGCAGGGTTACAGACTTTTGATAGGTTTGAGGTCCTATGCGTGGTCACAGCTGCTATTAAGTATCTGTTCTTCAACTTTGAGGATTTTTCTATTGGGTGTGTATCTCCTTCACGATTTGTCGTAAATGTTGTATTTTTTTTTCATTTTATTGTTTCTTCTCACTTGGTTTTTCTTTTTATTTGCCCTAAGTAGGCTTTAAATTTTTATTAGTCAAATTTTTCGTTCTTTTTCAGAATAATTCTGATCCATATTAGGGAAGTTCTTGCCAAAACTAGAACAATGTAACAAAAACACACTTAATTTTCTTCCTAAACTTCTGTGATTTTATTTCTTTGTATTTGAATATTTTTATCCACCTTAAATTTATTTTTGTGTAAGATATAGATTCATATGTTATCAGATGAATTTTTTACAGAGGATTTCTTTATATGAGATATTTCTTTTTCCCAAATGGGTAGCCAAGAGTGTCATGATGAAGTAAATATCCCATCATTTTCTGGTCAACATAAATGCCTCCTTTGTAATTCGTTAGATGCCGCTCTGCTTGTCCTCTTTCCTTGGACAAGGAACCCAATTCCATTCATTGTTCTGTCTCTTCCTAGGCAAGTACTCAATGATTTTACTTACTAGGACTCCTTTTTTGGGGGGGGGGGGGGGGGGGGGGGCAGGGCCATGCTGAGTGGCTTGCAGAATCTCAGTTCCCCAACCAGGGATTGAACCCAGGCCCCCAACAGTGAAAGCCCGGAATCCTAACCACTAGGCCACCAGGGACTCTTTTGCAAAGTAATATGAATAACTCTCAAAGAACTGTTTAAAATAAGTCATCTATGGATAAAAATATGCAATGACTAATGCAAAATCGCACTAAGCCAATAATAGAAAAGTAAAAGGGAAACGTTTGTATCAACAAGCTGGAAGAAGTCACAGAGCCAGGATTATCAAATACCATGTTGACACAAAGTCAGGAGAGATCACTAATACTGAGGAACGGAATCCGCCTTTGCAAAGAATGCCAGGGATCAGAATTAGCAAGGTAAAGTCCCAGGATGACTGTGATGCTGTGCACTTGGGGTTAGCACACCGACTCCACCTGTACTGGAGGGAAAGCCCTGGATCAACACAGCCTCTTGTGAAAAAGACCAAGAGCTTTAATTCACCACAAGTGCAGCGTCAGCCAACAGGGTGAGTTTGGGCAGCACCAATGGAATTAGCGTCTCCATGGCAGCTGGGAGGTACACGCGTTCCCACTCCATTCCTAGCCCACCTCCCAGCCCCCGCTGCTCCCCCGTGACTTCACACTGGGCCCCCCAGTAAACCAACAGCCATTTGGGGCAGGGCCTCTGCTCTCCATCAACTGCAGCTCTTGGTGGAGACCCAATAAATGCTTTTGGAAGTAATAATCCCTGTCTAAAAACTAGAGCTTTCTTACAAGTATTTGCGATTTTCAACATGTTCTCTCAAAACTGTGTTTAGAAAAATAACCCTTGTACCAACTGAAACTATGATATTTTAATAAGAAGACCATGAACCACTATCTAGATACCTTTTTAAAAGGTGCTCCTAAGAATATTCAATCTTCACTTGCATCAAGGAGGTGGAACACAGGTGGAAGGGAAGCAGGGACTCCCTTACCTTCTGTGAGGTGGAATGCAGGCAGCTTCTCAGTCAGGAGTGGTGGGTATCTAGGAATCGAAAATTATGTTGGCAGCACAAGACGCTAAAGTTGGTAACGAAATAGAAGATGTTACAGAAAAGAGGAAGGTTATAAGAATGTAAATCTGAACATATACCTGGATCTCTGCAGAAAATAAAAGACTAAAGCAATTCTCCCCTCGCTTTGAAAAACTGACCTAGTTTAAGAAAGTAAAGGAGACAAAAGGAAAGAGGAGCAAGAAGTTAGTGGAGGGACAGGAAGTGAGGGAAGAGGAGGAGAAACAGGAGAAACAGGGAAAGAAGGATTGCACTGGTTTCTGGGAATATCGGATAAATGGATGAATTACCAGGAAAATACCAAACAAATTGCACCAGCTTTTAAAGACTGTCTATGCACTCAGTGTCCTGAACCTAGGTCCAAACCTGCAGTGTCCCCAACTGCGTGGACTGTCCTCAGTCACAACCCCAGGACAGTGCGGGGAAGCCCCACAGGTAAGAGCAACCTCGTACCACCACGTGTTCCACCAGTCACTGGAAGGAGCAGAGTCGTGTCCACATCCTGAGCTAAAGCTCAGAATACATCTTCTCCTGGAATCAGCTCCAGGGAAGTCAGCTACATTGCAAAGGACCAGCTGAGCTTCTTACGGTTTAGCCCAAGACCCTCACCACCGTATATAGTGCTGTCTTTGGAACTTGCACATGAACTTCTGGAGTTCAATCCATTCATAAACCGAAGACTGCTCATCCTTGCTGCAAACATTCGCCCACTCCTGGGATGACAAGCGCAGCAGCTGTGAAATCCGCCTTTGATGTGAGCCTAATTGATTCCAAATATTTCCTTTGCGAGCACAGGGCCGGGAACTTTAGAGTGGGAGTCCTTGGATCTTCTTGGGCTGGATCTGCTTAAACTCCTCCTGCTGGCAAGTGCAGGCTGTGGTTGCCTGAAAGCCTTTGACCTGGACGTTCAATTGCAGACGTGGATATGGTCCACCCAAGATAAAGTCACACAATAACCAGGCAGGGATCACTTTTTTAAATTTTTTTAATTTATTTTAATGTTGGCTGCGTTGGGTCTTCATTGCTGCGTGTGGGCTTTCTCTAGTTGCGGGAGCGGGGGCTTCTCTTGTTGCGGAGCACGGGCTCTAGGCGCGCAGGCTTCAGTAGTTGTGGCGTGCAGGCTCCGGAGCGCAGGCTCAGTAGTTGTGGTGCATGGGCTTAGTGGCTCCACGGCATGTGGGATCTTCCCGGACCAGGGCTCGAACCTGTGTCCCCTGCGTTGGCAGGCGGATTCTTCACTGAGCCACCAGGGAAGCCCCAGGCGGGGATCTTAAGAGCCACGTGCTGACTCCGACCCAGACTTGTCATTATTTCAGCCATGTCAACACTCCCAGCTCTGCTACTCCACCATTTTAAGTGACTGATAAAATTACACAGTTGCTTATTTACTTGTCTAAACACAGCCTGGAAAGTGTCAGGTTGTATCACAATGTTTAATTGCTACCAAAATAGGTGTGTGTCAAGTAAACAGTTACAAATAAACGGAAGTTATTGTTCAGAAAATGGATTAATTAGTATTTAATTGCTATAACTTACAATTAATCCCTTAATATTAGGAATGCAAGCTTGTAACAAATTAGTGAGGAACAAAAAAATGCATCAAGGAATGAGAGGTCCTTTCCCAAATCCATAACCCATGAGAGCTCCCAACCCCCTGCAGACTTGACTGGAGCTGGTCAGGAATCTCAAGGTCTTTACACTGGTCAAAACTCAGTTTCTCTTTCCAACCTCAGAAGTCATTTTAAATGGTTAAGGTGGATTCGAGATCCATTCTGATGACTCAGAGGTGAGGCAGATGCGGGCGTCTTCGACTGAGAGCACATCTGAAAATAATTGATTTGCCGGGAAGACGCGTTTAGTAAGGCGTGTTTGCAGGGACACAAACCCCAAATGTTCTCTACCTCCGCGGATGCTTCCGGCAACTCTGAAAGCTCGGGCTCAAACCAGGCGAGTCTCTTCTAAACAGCTCTGTCCAGGGGGCCGGACATGTTGCCCATAGGCCTCGCTCACCACTCGGGAGCTGGGCCACCTTTAGGATGAATGCATTCCCAATGCCCACGCCTGACATCGCCCAGGAGACTCAGGTGGGACCCCTACCCAAGTCATTGGGAACCCAGCCGGCTTCGCCTGGTAACCAGGCCCCAGTCGCGGCTGAAGCTGCCCCGCAACCTGGGGAGCTGAGTCCAGCTGCTTCTTAGGAGATCAGAACCCCACACACGATGGGTCCCCAGGCAGAAGTGGCTCCCGCCCACCCCTCCACCCACCGCCTGCTTTTTAAGGTCTTTCTGAGTTGTTTGCTGTCAGCAGAACAAGTGTGTGCCCTGCGATCCCACAGACAACAAAGCCCCCAGCGGCATTTCACGCGGGTGATGTCACCCAGGTAAAATTGTACTGACAAGCTTTTAATTAAAGTTTTCCCACACATCTTTCCACGGGTCCCCGGAGCAATTATTCATTATGTGCCGACTGCCAGCCAATTGTGAATTGGGAGGGAAGTGTTTTATTTTCAAAGCTCTTGCTGACAGCTAGAGAACACTCTGTTATACAATCTGTTTACGTTTTCACACACACACGCACACACAAACACACACACACACACACACACACACACACACGGTCTCGCTCAAGGGGAAATGGCCATGCAGGGTGTTTAGCATGCATGGCAGTAATTAAATGTGTCTGCTGTTAAGATAAATTAAAGGGGCGGGGGGGAGGCACAGCTCTTCTGTAAACAGTCCCCCATCCCGACCAGGTCCCCCCAGCCTGGCAAGGAGAGATGTTTCCAGGAAGGCACAGGTTAGAACAGATGTGGGGACCCATGGCTGGGGGAGGGAGGCGCCTGGGATCACCCTGAGCTTTGCCAGAAGGAAAAGGGCCCTCACTGTTGAGACAGCAGGCCGGTGTCCTGCGCGGGGCCACTAGGAGGGAAGCAGGCTTTCGTCAGCACCTGAGACACAGTCCCACCTTTCGTAGCGGAGAACCTGCAGAAAGGAGCCCAGACGTGGAGAGCAAGACTGAGCTGGAGATGGTCGGGGCTCCCCGGGTCCCTGGTTCCTGCTGGTGGAGCTTCTGCGGAATCGGGCTCTTCATCCCATCCCTGTGTCACCAGGACAAACTCTCCAAAACCTGGAGAGGAAGGAAGGGAGGGGCCTGCCCGGGAGAGGTGACCCCGACCTTGAGTCTTAGAGGATGAAAGTCCATTTGCACAATGATCACCGCACGGGGCCACTCTGGACACCTGTCAGGCTGGCCTGGTGCCGCTTGGGAGCTACGGGGCCTGCAGAAGCGGCTTCCCCTTCTGAACGCACCCCTCAGTACAGGGGAGACTCCACACACCTGCCTGGCCTCCCCGGCCTCAGGGTGGGGACGAGGGTCTGTGACCACCTGATCTCAGAAAGCGTGAGCTCACCGAGGGTCCCCCAGTCATGAACTGCCGAGACCCCCTTTTGCTCCCTCCCGTCGTGGCTCCAAACAGTGGAGCAGAACGAAGATTGGGAACCTCAGCCAGGTGTGCTTGGGCCCATGATGCCCCCATGCGGTCCTACCTGGGGCCCTGCTTCCAGACGCCCAGAAGGGCTTGACAGAGACTCTGGCTTGGGTGGAAGCAGGTGCCCTCGGGCAGGCCCATGACAGGTATTTTCACACCTCAGGCCAGCGGGCCCATAGCACTTCCCCTCTCTTGGCCCATCTGTCTGTCAAAATCAACTGTGAATTGGGAAAAGAAAATGTATGCATATATATGCGGCCATCTGGAAAACTGTCCCCTCTCCCGATGCAGAAGTAGGAGGAGATGTCGGGACCACAGCCGTGGCACCATGGAGGGTGTCTGGTGCCTTTTAAGGGCCAGCCCCAGTTCTCAAACCATCGCCTGATTGGGCTCGTACGCTGAACCAGATCCTGCATTCCTGGGCCACAGATAAGTGGGGGGACTTAGGATACATCCATGGCGAGCGACTGGGAATAAGCTCACGTTCTCTTCCCTTGACATTGACCGAACAGGTTTGGATTCCCACTGGTCTTGCCTCAGCCACCCTCTGGCCCCCTCCGTTGGAGCCTGACACCCACTGACCCCGAGATGTCAACCAGTGAACTAAAAAGAACTTCTGTCTCACACGGGCACGATGGGAAACAGGACTAGGATTCACAGCATGGATGCAAGGGTGCTCAGGAAGCCCACTGTCCCCGCCACTCTGGGCAGATGTCCCCCCTCCAGTGTCTGACATCACGTTTCACGTTGCTGGGCAGGGAAGCAACATGGACGCCTCCCACCCGGCTCAGGCCCCAACCTGCACAGAAGTGACCACAGTCATCTGAAGAGGCAGTTCGTGAAACAATTCAACCGATGCTCACTACTATCCTAGGTGCAGGGCGTTGTGCTAGGTGCTAACGTCACAATGCTGAGCGAGACACACTAGTCCTGTCCTCCTGGAGTCCAGCTATGGCCACAGACACTGAGACAAGCACAGAGAACCTCTGGATGGGGGCCCATGGACGCAGTAGCAAGCCAACCCTGGGCGTCAGGAAAGGCTGGAACGCCGAGAAGGAATTACTTGTCAAAGGGAAAAGCAGAGAAGGCTCCACGCACAGTTACCAAGGCCAAGGAGAGAGAGAGAAGGGGAGAGACTGAGAGTGAGATAGAGACAGAGCCCTCAAGCGTCCGGGTAGAGCTCTGTGTTTGAGGCTCGAGTCCATCAAAGGAGAGCAACAAAGGAAGGTGGGGGCTAAGACGCCAAGACTGTCCCTGGGGCCTCAGATAACACTCCAGTGTACCTGGCTTTGTGATAGAAGCAGCTGGAGCCCCTAAAATTGTGAGCAAGAAAGAATACAATCCACCTTGCATTGTAGAGCGAACTTCCTAATGGCACAGTGGACAAGAGAGGGGTGTGGAGGAAGCAGGGGGCCCTTGGGATGCTTGACAGCCCCCCCCCCAAAGTGGGAGGGGTCCTCTGAGACAGAGCGGAGCCAGTGGGGGTGGAGAAGGGTGGGCACAGCTCTGCAGAGCCCGTCATGTGAGCTACATCGTGGGAATATGTGTGTAAACACAGGGATGGGTGGATGGATTCCATTAATGAATGAGTAGAAAATCGTTTGCCCTCAGCTACCTGACAGTTTCATTATTTGGAATTGGTTTAGTTAATTTTAGTTTGGCATAATGCATGAGGTGATTTAAGAAAAAAAAAAAAAAAAGCAGCCACAGAAGTCTTCCTCGCTCCTCCCCTTGAGCTGTGGGCCACAAGCCCCCTCCCCTTCAACCCTCAGTGGCCAGCATCCGCTCCAACCCACACAGCACTGCATCAGAGGCACATCTTACACATCTGAGGCTAGTTTAAAACACATAACCCGGCTTCCATCTTGCTCTTTTGAGCCCTGGAGTTGGAGAGTCCATCGGGTTGAAGAAGTTCAGCCACATGGAACATTCTGGCTGACAGTTCCAGCACCAGACAGTTTTGCTGAATTTTTCTTCAGATCATTCCTCCCCTCCCCCAGCCCCATCCTATGGGTCAGGACAAACTTGGTGTGTTTCTGTCCAGACGCTGCAAATCAGAGACACACCACCTCCTCGGTGGCCTGTTTACATCCTTAGCTCCCTGAATATATTAGCAAATTTCAGTGGTTGTTTATGCCCCGAACTTCCGGGTGATTTGCCTTGCCTCAGTAGGAACAGGGACAGAATCTGACAGCAGGAAGTGAGATGCCGCCATCATGAAAACCTAAAACACACTGGTTTTCAGGGTCTTGAGGAGACTGTTGGCGGAAGCCAGACCTGTGTCATAAGAGGTGTCAATGAAAACTCAATAAAAAGTGAGGAAAATGTTATCAGAGGAAAGATGACCCTTGCTATTCAGTGGTGGAAATGTTAGCAACATTATTGCCTGAAATAATGGAGAAAATAGCAAATGCATACAAGGAAATGATGGATTTGTCTATGGAAATATTTAGGCAGAATGCTGAAAGTGTCAACTGTTTTCTTTTTAGATGAACATCATAAGGTAAGGAGAAAGAAGGATGAGTTGCAGAAGGAATTATTCGGTTTTCAAGAAGGATTCAGAGGAAATATAAACAGGCAGGACTTGCTGGCTTTGAAAATAAACTATTTCACATCTTCAGTTTCTCCAGAGAAAGATTTAAGGCAGTCCTTCACAGGCTCTTTCAAACTAACTTATCTTCTAAGAATCTCAAGGCACAAACCTTGCTTATTAAGCAATAGGGCTTCTATGAATTTTTAAGGTGTTTTCCCCTCTGTGCACAAAGAGGGCTCAAGTTAGAGAAGGACTTATCTTGAAAATTTTGTGGATGTGACTTTTGACTATATGAATTATAACGTGATACAAATGAAACCCACAACATTTTTAAAGAAATTGTATCAGGTTGAACTGAAATAGTACAAAAACAGTAACAACAAAAAAAAAGAGCGTTTGGAACTAAAACATTTAACATCAGGAAGTAGGCTGAGTAGGCTATTCAGTTACAAACTCAGGTCATTTCTTGTAGAAAAGGACGAATGACTCTTTTGCACACAGGGCTTTTGATTTTCTTTGTTTTTCTTTTTAATTTTTATTGGAGTATAGTTGCTTTACAATGTTGTGTTAGTTTCTACTGCACAGCAAAGTACAACTATCCGTATAAATATATCCCCTCTTTTGTGGATTTTCTTCCCATTTAGGTCACCACGGAGCACTGAGTAGAGTTCCCTGTGCTATACAGTAGGTTCTAGTTAGTTATCTATTTTATACATAGTATCAATAGTGTATATGTGTCAATACCAGTCTCTGATTTCATCCCACCCCCTTCCCCCCTTGGTATCCATATGTTTGTTCTCTATGTCTGTGTCTCTATTTCTGCTTCGTAAATAAGATCATCTATACCATTTTTTTTTCAGATTCCACATATGTGCGTTAATATACGACATTTGCTCTTCTCTGTCTGACTTCCTTAACTCTGTATGACAGTCTCCAGGTCCATCCACGTCTCTGCAAATGGCACAGGTCTTTATATCGGGAGGAGCTGTGTGCAAGGAACCCCACACAGTGGCCTCATCCTCACGAGGAGCCAGAGCCCAGTGCCAGAATGGTTGAATATGGTCTTGACCTATTTTGCACAAGAGAAGGATGTAAACAATTTGTGACCAGAGGACAGGCTGTAATATTCTTTTGAAGGAAAATGGCCATGCATTTCTTTGACAGTCCTTCAACTGAGATTCAGGGCTCTGTCCCTTCTTCTTAAATCTGGGAGGGCTTGTGGTTGTTTTAACTAAGAATACAGCAGAAAGGATACTTGTGATTTCTGAAGCTAGTCCCTGGAAACTACCCAGGCTCTCCCTGGCTCACTGGAACCCTCAGTATGGACCCAACAAGGAGCTCCACTGCCCTGAGGCTGCTGGGCCACAAGGAAGCCCAAGTAGCACGAGGAGATCACGGCACCTGGTCCACAGTCAGCTGAGACACGTGAGGAACTGAATCTCCAATTTCAACCGCAAACCAAGGAACAAAATGCAGCCACCGGCTGCTGCAAGAGGCAAGGAAGGAGCCTGGAGCCTCCAGAGGGAGCGCGCGTGGCCTTGCAGGGATCTTCATTTCAGACTTTGGGGCTCCAGAGCTGTGAGAGAATGCATTTCTGTTGTTTCAAGATGCAACGTTTGTGGTGTTTTGTTACAGCAGCCCCGGGGAATGACTGCAGTGATCCTTCCTCCAGAATGTGTGTGAGGAGGAAGTGCCCTGTGATGCAGCCTGGGGCCTGGGCCACGGTGCAGCCTGGTCAGCGTTAGCTGCCACTGCAAGTCCACCAGCCCTGGGGACTGGACGTCAGGGACAAAGCACGGAGAGGTGAGGTGGACGCGGAAACGCAAGGGCAGAGTGGTGAACCCGCCATGCCTGCACGATGACACGGGCAGGCGCGAGAATGCCCGGGGTGTGAGGGCCAGGGCGGTAGGGCCCCCGCAGGGCGGGTGAGCTAGGGTTTGAGCCAGCTCTTGTCTGCTCCCCCAGATGCTGAGCATCCTTGGGCAGGATCAAAGTGCTGGTCAGTCAGAGCTGGTGCAGGTCTGTGTGCACGGCCAGCTCGGCCAGGACGAGGACACCGTCAAAGGCTTAGACGCCAGCCCCTCAGGAGCGCTCACTGCCCACAACGACTCTAGGACTCACGGTCCACAGTCCTTCCCAGCGCTTCAGGTAACACTGGAAATGAGGTGCCATCCTTCCTGTAAACAGACTTGATCTCTACGGCTCCATCATCCAAGGAGACGCTCAATTACCGGGGCTAAATCAACACTCAACAGTGGAGGACCTCTTAGTGCGAATCCCTGTCTTCAGGCTTGAACTTTTCTCTGGAATTTCTCCCATCCTTTCCTTCCTTTTTCTCTGCTCCACGCGCCCCCCCCCCCATCTTTTCT
The DNA here is from genome assembly GCF_003676395.1 of Aethalodelphis obliquidens. Lineage (NCBI taxonomy): Eukaryota > Metazoa > Chordata > Mammalia > Artiodactyla > Delphinidae > Aethalodelphis > Aethalodelphis obliquidens. Next base: position 1,841,051 of record NW_020837973.1, read on the forward strand.
TCTTTCTCTCTTTCTGTCTTTCTTAATATTCTTTGGAAGCTCTTGAGACATACAGAAAGAGGTTGGGAAACACAATTCCCCTGCAGCTGTGGGCGGATGGACTTGCCCTCTCCCTCCGTACTCAGACTCTGTATGGACCACAAGGTCGTGTTGTGTTTTCCTTTGGTCCCTTTGTCTGTCTTGTTCCTCCTGTTTTCAGATAACTTTATGGAGTCCAGAGGTTTAATGTTGCATGAATATGAACAGCAACACTATCTAAATAATTGGATCTGACTCTACAAGATTCACTGGGTGGCATCATTTGAGGACTCACATCTCCAGGAGAAGTGCTGGCCCAGGAGTCACGCGTGTCCAGCTGCAGCGGCACTGAGAGAGCTGTGCAAACTGCAGGGAGGACCCGTCCCCGCAAATGCACACGTCGCCAAGTGCCTGGCCTGAGCCCTGACTGTCTGCCCACCCAGCAGAACCACGAGGAAGAGTCAATCAAAAACTAATACAGAAAGCTTTTCCGTCTACCCACGAGGCAGAGTACACCCAGACTTCCAGACTCTTAGATGCTGAGAGGTTCCAACCACCCCCTTCTGTGGTAATGGAAACGAGCCTGGATCCGTCCCTGCCGCCTGCTGGCCCAGGCCCCAGCTGCTACCTTGCCTTCCCAGAGGGGCAGCCTGCTCCGTGACGTGGGGACACATGCTGGTCCAGGATGGAGGGCAGGCCCGACACACCACAGCGAGCACCTTGACCTTGTGGGCTTCCCCGTGGGCTCATCACGGCTGCGGTTGGGAGGTTCCCAGGGGTCCAGGAGAGAATGAAGTCAATGATGTGAGTCAAAAGGCCTGAGGACCCTGGCTCCATGGAGATGACCTCAGCCTGCCCTGACCCAGGGCAACCACTGGTGGACCAGACCTGTGCACCAGACCTGGGACAGCCGCTCCGAGAGATGCGGCCTGAACTTCTGCTCTTGGGGGAAACGGCCGAGATGAGGTTTTCTCACCAAACAGTTTTCTGGTTTTGTTTTTATTTTCTTGCTGGTTTTCTGGGAAGAGTTGCTTTTTCCTCTCACGAGCTGCTTTCTCTGCTGCCTGCAAGAATACTGGAAACCAAGCGAACCCGCCTTTTGGGTTGTCCTGGTGTTCACTATCCAGACGCCTCCTGAGTTTGGACAGGTGTGTTAATCACATTCCCAGGCTCTCAGGCTTCGGCTTCCAGAACTATCTTTCTTAACCTGCTCTGCAGTGGGTGCTGACCAGCGAATAAATGGTGTCGCCGCCCCGTGGGCTCGGAGAGGAATGACGTCATGGAGAGAAACTCAGCCAAGTGAGGTGAGGAGAGTGCCCTGGGAGGAGGGAGGAGGTCCAGACCCCTGGGAAGACAGACGGGACTGTGCACAGCCTCAGATGGCACTCCTCTGCAGAGAGTGGGCTGGGTGGGCCAGGTCAGATCAGTGTCAGCCTGGGAGCAGTGCAACTGGGGCTTCCAGGAGCATGGCCTGATATTAATCCAAAATTGTTCCCTCCAATTTCTCATCACAGATTCTATTGCATTGACAAATAAGACGGAAACACAAGAAGGAAAAATAAGACAATAGCATCAGGAAGACTGCTAGTCAGCTCCCCTTCCATGTGTGAAATCTTTTCTTCACCCACGTCTGGCAGAGGACCCAGGAGTGTCCAGGGAGGCCAGGCTGGGTGCAGACGTGAGCTCCCCCAGCTCATGCGGCTGGCAGATGTGTGGGGCTTTGATAACCAGGAAACCCCAAAACAGATTGTGGAGGGAAATTATCTGCAGATGTGTCATAGGGAGAAGAGTCAAACAAGTGCCAATAAATTAGTCAAAATTACATTTTCCCAGATCAGCCTTATCTTCTGAAGTATAAATTACGTGTGATCTAAATTTTCCGAAGTCTTCAAAGGCAAAGCACCCAGAGTCCTGGATGTTCTTGGCAAATGTGTGTTCTTCCCTGAAAGTATTCACAGGAGAATGAAAGTGTGTACCAGCAGCTTGCCACTTGATGGTGGAGCGAGTTATGCAAGAGGGCAAGGGGAGGAGCAAGGCTGCCCCAGGAGCTGGGCTGAGGGTTTGCTGCCCCAGGTCCAGGACAGCAGCTTCTCCTCTGCTCCCAGGAGCCCAAGGTTCACCCCCCTGACACTAAACTTGCCACACCTGGGACTCTTCCAGCTCGGCAGGGTTTTCATGTGGTCCTTATGTGACTCTCCCCTTGGGGAGTACTAATCCTCGGCACGAACCCTATATTCATCTGATGACCCTGACATCATTATGGTGAACAGAGAGATCCCCTTTTTATTAATTCCCATTTTAAAAGAGAGGAAATCCAAACACAAAGAGATTCAGGTTAAATCCCCAGCCCTCCCGAGACACCCAGGAATGAAGCTGGGCCAGTCATCCCCACACAAGAGAGCTGTGTTCTGTTCGGCACTAGAATTTTTCAGAGCAGTGGCTCTTCTAAAACGTGTCATTATCTCAAGGGATTTTCAGAGAGTCTCAAATTCCTAAGACAAAATGCAAAGCAAACCCAAAGAAAAAGTTCAAGGAAATATACACACAGGAAGTTTCTTTTTGAAAAATCCCTCTGACACTGGGTTTGAATAGGTGTATTGAATTTTTGTCCTTCCCTTAGAAACCATGCTGACTGGTTTATCATAAAATGGTTAGCATGCTGATTTGATAAACATGCAAGAAGGAAAACAAACCTCCTTTTTTTCTTGGCTCTCATTTTCTCCCTATGGAGATGCACTTGTCTACGCAGGGGCAAGAGTCTAGACAAGAATACTGAGCACACCTGTGGGGGTTGCAGAGCATACCTGCCTGGTGTGTCTGGACCATGCAGGGTGGGTGCCTCTGATCCTTCCACCTCGAGTGCAAGGTGCCATTTAGCTAAACTTCACCGTAGTGGGTTGTACAGCGTCCCTCCAAGAGCTATGTCCACTGGCAACTTCAGAACGTGTCTGTCTCTGTCTGCCTGGGCTGCCGTGACAACATTCCACAGACTGGGTGGGTTATAAACAGCAGAACCATATTGCTCACAGTTCTGGAGGCTGGACGTCCAAGATCAAGGTGCCAGCAGGGTGAGTTCCAGTGAGAGCCCTGCACTGGGCTGTAGACAGTGCCTTCTCACCAGGTCCTCACTTGATAGAAGCTCTTTCATAAGGGCACTAATCCCATCCCTGAGGGCTCCATCCTCATGACCTAATCACCTCCCAAAGGCCCCACCTCCTGATACCTTCATCTTGGGCGTTAGGACTTCAAAGTATGAATTTGGGGACACACACACATTCAGACCACAGCGGTGACCTTATTTGAACTAAAGGACTTTGCAGAGGATCTTGATATGAGATCATCCTGGGTTTGGGTGAGCCCAAAATCTAGTAGTGGGTGTCCTTGTAAGACAGAAAAGGAGGTGACAGAGAGGAGAAGCCAACATGAAGGTGGAGGTGGGGACTGGAGTGATGAGGCCTCTATAAGCCAAGGAAGGCCACAGCCACCAGGGGCCCACAGAGGAGTGGGATAGGGTGCCCCCAGACCCTCCAGAGGGAGCCAGCTCTGCCCACACCTGGATTTTGGACTTCCGGCCTCTAGAGCTGTGAGACAATAAATGTCTGTTGTCTAAAGTCCCCCAGTTTATAGCAGTTTGTCATAGGACACTCGAATACTTACGCGCCCAGAGTGGGAGGAGGTGGACGTGCCTGGGGGAAGGGACAGCACAGCCCTGGCTGCTCCTCAGGGATGAATCTCTGGGAGGATGATGCCCGAGCCCTTGGTCTTCTCCTCTGGGATTCACAGCAGAGGCCACCTGAACACAGGAATAGTCACAGAGGGAGTGGGGGCGATGACCAGGGCTCCTGGCTGCCCTCCCACACACACACACGCCACAGCCCAGGCTGCCCTCGGTGCCCGGCTGACCTTACCCTTCTCACCCCTAAGGAGGGAATTGATGAAAGCATGAGGGACAGAGCTTCTGGGGGAAACAGCACAGACTGGGCAGGGGTGTGGTCTCTAGGGACACTGGCCAGACTCTGAGAGGGATGTGGGCCTGTGCCTGGCTCCCTCGTTCCCCAGATGTGCCATGGGTGGGGTCCAGGCTCCGAGTCCCCCCACTGAAAGAAGACCACACCCCTAGGAGGAGGGAACCACCCCTGGGATGACGGCAGCTGGTCACCGTCCACCCCCAGCACCAGGCAGGCCTGCAGCCAACTCGTGTCTGAGACATGTCTGCTGGGTTTTCGGCATCTCGGGACCTCCTCCTTCCACTTGGGACATGAGTTCCTTGTCTGAGTCGCCCCTGCTGACAGCCTCCTCCTCAAGGACCGGCACCTTATGGGTGTGTCCTATGTCCTGGCGTGTCCTAGGGTATGTTCTGGGTCTCCTAGGTTATGTCCTGGCGTGTCCTGTGTGTCCTAGGGTATGTTCTGGGTCTCCTAGGTTATGTCCTGGGGTGTCCTGGGGCGTGACCTGGTGTGTCCTGGAAGTGTTCTGACGTGTCATGGTGTGTGTCCTCAGGCGTCCTGGGGTGTGTCCTGGGAGTGTCCTGGCATGTCCTGGGCATGACCTAGCACAGATGAGGGCCCTACCAGAGGAGGGCGGATGACTGGGAAGCAGCAGGACAGGACAGGACACAAAAGGGGACCAGGGGCCAGACCGTCTGGGGTCCAGGGCTGCCTGCACACACACAGATACAGGAACACACCTCCACAAAGGAGCAGTGAGGGTTCTGGAGATGCCACTCCCGCGAACTCACCACCTGGGAGCAAGAAAGGATGGAAGGCCTGGGGAAACACTCGGGCGGCACCTGGCGAGGACTTCCACATGAAGACAAGGACCCCCCCAGCCCACCCATCACGGGAGAGCCATACGGGTGGTACCCGGGCCTGATGGCTCCGTCTATCCCTGTCGCCCCAGCAGCCTGTGTCCTCCGGCTCCACGCACCAGAGATAAAATCAGAATCGATGGCGCAGACAAGCCTCATCTTACCTGCATGTTAGCAGCGATGAAACCCAGTCCAGCAACTCCTTGAGGCATCTGGCCCAGCTAAGGCAGAAGCAGATCAGGCCAAATCCGGCGGCCCAGGGAACAGGAAGGGCCAGAGAGGATGCCACCCAACAAGGCCTCCCTCGGGTCAAAATGGGGCCGGTTTCCAGGGACCTCACAGCCAGTGTGCTCCTACCTTCCCTGCCCGACCTCCTCTCCATCCACACCTCACCCCCACCCGACGCACACACCTCTCAGCTCTGATTGTTTTTAAATCAGAAGGATCTGGGGTCCGTGCTTGTGCCTGAAATGGAGAGAAGCCATGCCCTTCTTCCCCCTCCAACTCTGATTAAACCTCCTGTCCATCTCCAGCCCCGCCTAAGACACCAAGCCCGGGCCTCCTTGTGAATTTGCTTCGGAAGCCCAGCCCGGCCAGGACTGCCCACCGCCATCTCTGCTGTGTGCTGAGCGAGCATGGTGAGGACAGGCCTAGGGAGGAACAGCCAGGGAGTTCTCTATAGTAGACAGTTATCCTCACAAGGGCTCTGGGCATGCATCTGGGGCAAGGAAGGGGATTCCTAGGATGTCATGTAGCTATCCAAGGCTGGAAGATTGATTTGCAAATTTACACATTTAAACACCCTTCATATCCCATGAAAAAACATTAAGGAACGTTATCTGCTCTTCTCAGATACAAAACAACTGAAAATGTGTGAGACTGTCATGCTCTTGGTGTTTGATTATTTAAAGTATTTACCAGACTATGGCCACACCCGTCTTCCATGGGATTTCAGCTCCCCTCCTGCCACCAAACTGTCCCGCCCTGTCACCACCCTGGTCATGTGATGCAGAAACCCAAAGACCACTTCTCTCAGTTCCTCTTTCTTGGCATCTTGGGGATGTGGAATCATCTGGAAACATGCTCTTCCCATATGGTTCCAGGAGGTTGCAGTCTCTGCCTCCACTCCCGACCCCCTTGGGGCTCCTTCTCTGCTTGATCCTCTTCCTCTGGTCCCCCAAGATGCCGGGCTCCTGGGGTTCCATCCTCAGCCCTCTGCTCTTCTCCATTCCCACCCTGCCCTGGGGGCTCCTTGTGCCCCCCAGGCTGCCCATCCTCCAAACATGCCAAATCCACACACCCAACAGCCTGCTGCAGGTCCCCCAAATGACCTGCTGTTGTCACCTGAAGCTCTACTTCTCTGCAACGCTCAACTGCACCCCAGCAGAGCCCTTCCCCCGATCCTGTCCCCTCCACCCACCATGCCATCACATCTTCATCTGCTCTCCAGTCCCTGCCTGTCTCCACCTCTACTGTGTCCTTGGGGCCCCTCCATCCTCCCCGGACCAGTGCAGCCCCCTCTGCTCACCCTCCCCTGCCCGCCCTCCATGCACATCAAGGGACACTCACAGGGGTTGCCTCAGGACTCCCTGCTTTGTCCCCCTCACATCAGACTGCTGTCTTGGGGTGAAAATGCTGGGCTGCTGCCCACTGGTCCCACCTGCTGCTTATTATCCTGTCTTGTCCTCCAGGAAGCCTTCTTTGCCTTCCCCATGCCTGGCAGACCTGAGCAACCTTTTCTACCATCCACAGCACCACCACAACTGGATATATTACAGCCCCTGGAGGTAGCCCTGTTTCCTTATTAGCCTGCAAGCTCCTTGAGAGAAGGAGCACATGGGGTCTGTCTTTGCCACTGGACACTCGCTCGCTCGCTCAGCCACTCACTCACTCACTCATTCACTCACTCAGCCATTCGTTCACTCACTCACTCAGTCACTCACTCAGTCACTCACTCATTTGACTCCACCACTCATTCACTCTCTCAGTTGCTCACTCATTCACTCACTCATTCATTCACTCACTCATTCATTCACTCAACCACTCATTCTCTCACTCATTCACTCTCTCACTGATTCACTCAACCACTCACTCATTCATTCACTCATTCACTAATTCACTCAACCACTCACTCTCTCTCATTCACTCACTCATTCATTCACTCACTCATTCATTCATTCACTCATTCATTCACTCAACCACTCATTCACTCACTCACTCGCTCACTCATTCACTCACTCATTCACTCAACCACTCACCCTCTCACTCATTCACTCAGCCACTCACCCTCTCACTCATTCACTCAGCCATTCATTCACTCACTCACTGATTCACTCAACCACTCACTCACTGATTCACTCAACCACTCACTCACTCATTCACTCACTCACTCTCTCACTCATTCACTCACTCATTCATTCAATCACTCATTCATTCACTCAACCACTCATTCTCTCACTCATTCACTCTCTCACTCATTCACTCAACCACTTACTCATTCATTCACTCACTGACTCATTCACTCAACCACTCACTCTCTCACTCATTCACTCATTCACTCACTCACTCTCATTCCCCTGGTCAGTTTTGGTCACACAGGACCCCTGTGCTGGGCAGTGGTAAGGAGGAGCAGTGATGAGACAGGCGAGGTGGCCACCGGGAGCTCACTCAAGACAGGGGAGACTGACACCCAGTCCAAAGTCCAAAGACAAAATATCCCACACAAGTTAAAAGCAAATGCTCCAGCTTTAACTCGAAGTGACCAGACCTTAGAAACATACTTCTGAGAGGGGAAAAAAGCAAGTTTTGTATACGTTTTGATCTTACAGACATTAAAAACACAGGAAGTGAGTGTCTTTTCTGTGTCACTAACATGCATGGCGTCTTTCCAGACACCAGCACATCAGCTGACGTTTGCTGAAGGCCTTTCCACCAGCTTGTGTGTCCTGACAAATACCCACCTGTACCTCCTCTTTCTGTCACCCTGTGGGGTGGCCCCAAATACCTGAAAACCGCCCTGTCTACTCAGGGCCTCGGCCAGGGCCGCCTGGCTCGTGGGAGGAGCATCCAGCCCCTCCCAGGTCTCCTGTGTGTCCCAGGGTCTCTGGATACCAGGCTGGCCTCAGGGTCCCACAGAGCCGGGACTGAGCTGACCACACTTCTGGGCACCCCCTTAACTTAATATTTTTGTCCCTTGCACAAACAACTGTGCTATGGGATTTTCTGTGTAACACACACACGGAGCCTCGGAAGTTAACCTGCCCTGGTGTTTATGAAGAGCCGTCTGCGTCCCTGTGACACCATCCGGCAGCTCCAGGGAGCCTGGCCTTGGAAAAACAAGACCCCAAAGTGTGTTGAAGCCGGGCCTCACTCGGCCATACACTGGGACCAGCCGGGGGGTCTTTCAGACAAGATGTGCCGGAACTCCCCCAGGGATTATACTGGGCACACGGCCGCCAGGCTGTTCTGCCCCATTGCTTCTTGGTGAAATGAAAATAACAATAATTTCTAAGACTTCAGATTCTACCTCCCAAAGTACTTTTCCAGGAACATACTTTGAAAGAACACCATAGAAAATATGGTCCCAGCGACACAAAGCTTCAGACATTCTCATGATTTAGGGGATGAGGCCGTGAAGGGGCTCCTGTGAGAATTTGTTGTTTCTGAAATTTTGAGCTGAGCCTGGACTGTCAGCACTCAAAGTTCCATGTGAGCTTTGCTGGGCTGGTACTTGTTCTGAGAAAAAAGAACATGTGTGCCATGGGGGTCTGGCTGTCGGCAGGCATTCCCATCCCGGGGTCAGGGGAAGTAGCACTAAAGATGGCGTCTCAGGTACAAAGTCTTGTACGAAAGTCTCCGTATGAAGCACAGAAGAAGAGCAAATACTCTAGAGCAACCCCTGTGAGCGAGTCACAAAGCAATTCTTCAGGGTACGTGAAGGTCCCAGAATGAGCTTGCGGACTCCAGGTAGGCAGAGCACAGATTCACCCAAACACGCCTGGATGCACTGGGCACTTGGTGAGCACCTACCGGGTGCTTGGTCCGTACCAGGCTCTGGGGAGAGAGCGGAGACAGGTGGTGGGTTTGTCCTGTGACTGTGACCACTCGTGCACTTGAGGCCCCCGGGCCGCCACGGGAGGGACGCAGAGCCACCTCCTCGGGGCTGACTCGCTCTAGACTTGATGACACGCACACCAAGTGCCGCTCGGACCAGAAGACCTTTGTCTTTTCTGAGGGAGGAATCAAAGCTGGAGTTTCCTTGCACGACACAGAATTCCCAATTCTGCTCCAGAAAATTGACCTTAAACTGCAAAATGTAAGAGGAGGAATGAAAACTTCAGCCCGCCTGGAACACAGCCATAGTTTAGTGGATTCAACTCAAAAAAAGTCCCGGGCAGCTGGTGAGGTTTCAGGCGGCGCTGTTGATCGAAACTCTCGTTTTTATCCACAAATCCTGAAAAGCAACATGTTGAAGGGAATGGATGTCTCTAACATCTTCCTCTTGCATTCCCTGGGAATTCAACATTAAACAATGAAGAATACTATTTATTTCTTTCAAGAAAATTGTGAAGATAAATACAGAGTGGGTCACATCGTTCCAAGACTTAGCTGGAACAAGTAAACAGGTTTTCCCCTGCGTCCAAAGAACAAAGTATAAAACTAATCACTTTGGGGGGATGGTGGGCACGTCTCCTCCTTGACATCAGGTCAGACCAGGTAGCCCTTTGGTCCAAACACTCCGTGGACCCGTTGCTGGAAGCATCTCAAAGCCCCTTGATGCTCCACTGAAGAGCTGCCACGGCCTCGTGACAGTTATACCGCATCTTGTGGGTAAGGACACAGGACGATGCACTAGATTAATACTTTGCCTTTTTAATCTATTAATCTACCACCTTTGGGACATGATTTTAAATCCACTCCAGAGCAAAGTGACTGGAAATCACTCTGGTCTGACAGCTTTAAAAGATCACAAGTGAAACGTGTTAAGAAGGTCTCAACCCATCGATACGGTGCAAGCACGGCTCTCTGGAAGTTTCCCTGGCCTGCTGATGCTTCTACACCCTCCCGCTGGGAGCGTCCAAAACAGACAATCATGCACCAGCAAGAAAATATTTCTATTAGACAGAGTTAAAGGGGTGAGTCCGTGCTCTGTCAGATCTGGGCCAAGGATGTTTATCACTGCTGGGGTTGAAAATCTCCCGAGTTCCCGGAAAATATATGCTTCCTCCTTGCTGGGTTGGGTCCTGGTATCATCTGAGACAGGGAAAGGGGAGGGGGGTGCAGGCTAGGAACTTAAATAGATGGAGCCTCGCAATGGGACAAAACAGAAAACCGATTAAAAAAAAGCTTCATTTTGATGACACCGAAGTAAAGCATGTCATATTTTTAAAACCAATGACTGAGCCCCTGCTTCCCTTGTCAGTCCCTGTGCTCACTGGCCAAGGTCACCCCCATGGCCAGGGATGGCCCCCCTAAATAGGCTCTGCAGGCATCTCTCCACGAGCGTGGTCTGGGGAGAATGCCGAGGAGGTCCTCAGGCCACAGGCGTCCCCGGCCAGCCCCCAGCCAGCACGGGGCGATGACTCACAGCTCTCAGCCTCCCACGTAGTGGGAAGATGAGATAGTACATGCAAAACCTCACTTTTGTAAAGCAACTATAAATAAAAATTAATTTAAAAAAACACCTCACTTTCTCCTGTGGTCAAGGACCCACACCACACATCTGGCCATTTGGACGCAAATCCCAAAGTGTAGGAACCTCTAGGAATTGCTTACATATGGAGGAGAAGAAAGAGGAAACATCACCGCGAGAGATGGGTCACCTGGGAAAGCAGGAGGGGTGGACTCCTGTAAAGAAGGAAAGCTCCTGGGGACAGCCTGGGAGCTATGGACAGTGGGCTGAAGACTCTGCCTCTGGACAGCAGGACAAAACAACTCAACAGGACCGACTCCAGGCAGCTAAGTTGTCCTGTCGTGGGGACAGATAGGGAAGTGTGGACGCTCCTTCTAGGATCTGCCAGAGAATGGAGGGAAACCAGACGGGTGTATGGGGATGGCAGGGGCCAGGAGAAGGTCTAGGGTGTGGGATGGCCATGCTCACAAGGCAGAGACAGCAGGCACATGGGCCAGCACGGAGGGACAGGGGGCAGGGGACCCCCAGCACAGACGATGTTGTGCCCATGATGAGGCTGGAGCAGAAGCTTGGGGAACCTGCCCACTGCAGCCCACCTTGGAGGCCACCTGTGCAGGGGCCTCCGCTCCTGCCAAGGCTTCCTGCTTGACAACCTTCCTCTGTGCCCGGAAGCCACCTGCAGCCACTGGGCTGGGAATCAGTGGATAAATACCCAGCTCGCCTCCCCTCGGTGTTCCCGCCAAGGTTCCAAGACTCCCACCAAGCAGTCTCCTGACCCAGCCTCCGGAATCCCCTCCCAGAGAAACTCCTGGCCCTCAAATCCTTTACTCAGAAGCTGCTTTGGGGTCACTGCAAGCAATTATAAGGCATGAATGGGGGAAGTGGGGGGACTGTTAGCAGAATGCCTCCTGGGAGAAACCAAAAGGACGGTCAGGGCTGTGCAGATGGAGAGACAGGGAGACGTGGGGTCCCCTAGGGGGAATGCAGGGGAGGCTCAGGGGGCAGAGTAGAGAGGGATTCAGATCTCAGAAAATGCCCACTTTTGCCCTTTGAAAAGAATTGATAATATGCTGAAGAAGAAACGTCGTGCAGTCAAGGTTACCAACATGGGATTCCATGATTAGTCACAGGGAAAGGCTGGGTTCAGCCACGTGCAGGACAAGCAGCCCTCCTGTAACAACAGTGCACTTTTTAAAAATGATGATTCATTTTTATTGGAGTACGGTTGCTTTACAATGTTGTGCACAGCAAATGCATCAGCCACACACATGCAGATATCCCCTCCCTTTGGGACTTCCGTCCCATTTAGGTCACCACATATACATTATTGATACTATGTATAAAATAGATAACCGATCACAATGCACTTTTATCAGCAAGTCTAGGTGGATTTGCACAATCCAGTGAAGCTTCCCCTTTCTTCCACCAAGTTGCCCTGCAGGTTAGAGAGGAGCCACCACTGTTCTCTCTCGCCCTGGACATATTCCTAATTAGTTTGCTTTTCTTAATTAGAAAAGGCTCTACATCCCCACCTTGTCCCCAACTTTATGGGCTCCTCCAGATGTTGAATAGGAAACAGGAAGCCCCAGAAAAACAACTGGATGTTAAAGACAGCGAGAATTACAAACAGGTCACTTTGGAAATGATGCCTTCTCCTCACATTATCTCTGTGTAACCACTGCTGTGGCATCTTCCTTCTAGAAGGACCGAGTGGTGTGAGCCTGGGGCAGGACGTCCACTCTCGCTGTGCTCTGGGGTCTCCTGCGCTTACTTCCCTGGGGTGCACCCACGCCACCGCCTGCCCCCGCTTACAGTCGCTGCCCTGCATCTCCCCCGGGCTCACAGGACCTGGCTTCCCTCTTCTGGCTCTGCAGATGGCTTTGCCGAAGGTGGTGGGTGGAGGTGTCCTCTCACCCAAACTTCCCGACTTCAGCCACTAATGCTAACCTCCCCTCCCTCAGGCTGAGAATGATTTGGCATCTTTTCCTTAGAAAACCACATCTCTCAAGTGACTTAGAATTGGTAGAGATGTCTCCCTTCCAGACCAGTGACCTGCCTGTTCTGGACCGAGAGCCTGTAGTGAGGAGACCTCTGCAGGAACGCACCCGGCATCCACAGTGGTAACCTCAGCCGCTGCTCAGGGCCGTTGCGTGGGTGTTTGTTGAGGGCAGGACCCTCCCTCCTCCCCCCACCCCTTCAGATGGAGGTCAGTTGGGATCCAGAGCAAAGCCAGCACCCCCAAGGCCCTCATCCTTGGTCACATGGAGCTTTCTCTAGCAGGACTCACTCTTCCAAGAAGACGAGGGGAGATGGCAGGGGGCCTGCTGGTGTCAACCCAGCAAATTCTGGTCATCTCTGCAGCACCTGGTGGGGAGGAATTGCAACTCGTGGACGCCTGGCCAAGCGTTCCCGTCTTGATTCTGTGAAGAAGAACGACCTTGGTTCTTGTCTTCTTTGAAGAAAGAATTCAGCAAAGAGACCAAGATTGTGCAATAGACACAGTGTTTATTTGAAGCAAAGTACATGTGGAAGGGCACATGGGCGAACTTGGAGTGAGTTATGCGGGCAGTCGGGGAGGCTTAGTTTGCTTATGTGGGGATGGTTTTCTGGGTTGTCTCCAGCCTATCATCTCACTTGTGCCCACATTTGGTCTGACTCCTTCCAGGTGTGTGCGCATCGCTCGGCCAAGATGGATTCCAGCTGCCTCTTCTCCCTCCTTTTGTCCTTCCTCTAGACTGAGGGCCTTCTCTGCACACGTGTTGGGCTGAGAAATCCACAGGAATGCACCCATCAGAGCCCATCACGAAGCATCAGCAGGAGACCAGCTGCAGCTGCTTCGCCTGGGGCCTAACTCCTTCCTCAGACTGAGTCCTCTATCATTCCTGAAATGATTAAAGCAAAACGTATGACAAAAGAAAAACCCAAAGTATCTTTCTGTCATTTTCATGACTGCGTTTATATAATTAACATACATAATAAATAAATAGATATTCAAGTTGAGTTAAGTTCAGGATAAGTTCATGGTGATAAATACACTCGTTTATTACCAAAAAATTGAAAAATGGAATAGAAACACCTGTGTGAGTTGACCAGCCCATAACTGCCTTGTTCCAGGTATTCTGTTTCAGTGTTTCTCTACATGCATCGCTTTTTCATAAAATTCCATTTATTTACGGTTTTTGTGACCTCACGTCCGGCTCCTTTCATTTACTGTCACAAAAAAAAATTATATGTTTGGTCTCTGCTCATTATTTTTTGTTTAAAAGAAATGACTTTGATGTTTCAATCTTTTGCTGTCTGAATTATGTTTCGTTTACCTTGTCTTTTCTAAGAAACTGCAGGATATATTTCTCCTGCCTTCAATTTTTCACATGATTACTTTAAATTTAGAAATGTGTTAATTCATATTTTATCATTAGAGTCAGAAATTACAATCGTCTTAATCCCTTCGCACAAGATAACATTTCGGTCTATTTTTTACCATTTCCCAACATCCTAGGTTTTCTTGACAAAGTCTGAGGGTTGAAACGCGAGTTACCCTCCTTTGAAGAGCTGGGTCTTCATTTCGTTGTGGTTTGTAAACAGCTCTCCAACTTCTTTCTGGATTTACTTGATATGCACTTTCTAAGGCCCTCTGCCAAGTCTGGGCCTGCCTGCTCCACTCTGGTTTGCTTCAACTCCCAGCCTCCTCAAGTTGTAGAACTTTTGTTTTTCGAAGAAGGCAACCACGCACCCTGCTCTCTGAGCACTGTCCATCTGGGTGGCTTGTCTGTGGGAATGGAAGCTTTCAGCTGCAGTAACAACAGGCCCTAGTCCAACAGGCTGGAGCAGCAGGGAACACCCAGCCGTGTGCAGGGTTGAGGGAGGCCACCCGGGTGCTAGATGGAGAAGTTAAATGGGGCCACAGATGTCGCAGGTGTGTTCTGCGTCTCTCTCTGTGACACAGGCCACCAGTGTCGTCCTAGGCTGGAAGCCCTCATGGTCACAGCAGGGCTGCCAGTGCCCAGCAGGACTGCATAACTCTTCCCTGGTCATGCCCTCTGGACAGAGAGTGGCTCATGTGACACCATCAGAGTGTTTTCCCAGCAACCTCCACAAACCTCTCCTGAGCTCTCATCGTCAACTCTCGCTCCTCCCAGGGGTCAGGCTTGGCAGGGATAGGGTTAGTCCTAGAGCAGTCAGGCCTCCTGCTAGCCGAGGTCTGTGACCACATAGGGGGAGCATGGGGAGCCCCCCAACACAATATGGGAAGAGGGAGTGGGGAACACACACACCCTCCAGGACAGAGTTCTGTTGACTTCCTACATAAACAGCCCATTGTCTGGGCCCACGACAATGTTAGAATAAGTGTATTCCTTTGGCCTCTGTGCAGTTGGGGAGGCCTAACCTCTGTTCCCTTTATAGAACAGTAACTTTGGTTGCAACTCTAAAATTAACAAAATGATAGAACTGCAAGCAGTATTTCTGCCTGGAATATTCCAGGCATCTAAAATTTCCTTCCTTAATGAAAGAAAATTTTCTTCAATTTTAGTTCTGATTATGCTTCTCTTTTAGTTGCCCTAGATTTTCCTACAAGGACATTTATAATTCTTAGTCTAGATTCTTTCTCTGTCCTCTCTATCTTCATTTACAAAGAACAAAACAATTAGTTTCATTTACTCTGCATATTAAAAAAAATGTTTCTTATTGCAGTGAGCCAACACCAGAAGTTAGACATAAGAACACAAACGCCCATCACCAGGGGGAAAAGCAGTATTAATAGTTCACCATGTATCCTTTGGTCTTTTTTCGATGTGATGTACGTCAAGCCACGTGTTAAACAGTCATCAAATTCTTCTTGGCGACCTATTACGTTGGCCTTAGAATATATCCCTCTGAAGGTATAGAGAATGCAGCACTTAAAAATTAATCCAATTGGTTATTTGTCCCCTGTACTTATATCAGTGTGGTCTACATTTATTCGTATTTTGATGTTGCCTTTGATCTCTTTTAAAATTGGATCGTAGTTTTGCCACGTGCAGCATGTCTTGTTGCAAACATCATCTGGCACTCCGCACAGATCTCTCCCGCTTACACCCTCCCCGCTCCCCTCCTGAGCGAGCACTTTCACCATCGGTCCCCGTGGGCCCTTACCAACGTAAGGAAGCTGCGGGCCTTCTTATTTCGTCTTCTCTCTGGTTACACATGTAACGTCCTCGCCCCTGAGCATCTGACTCCACAGCGTCACCATATCCTGCTCTGGGCGGGGATGGGGGGCGGACAGTCCTCCACACCTTTTCCGCACGTGGCCACACGACTTTGTGGTCACCTTCTCCCCGACGGGCTCTCTGTGTTTGTTTCCTGTGATTGCTGTGATAAAACACCGCAGAATGAGTGGCTTACAACACCCAAAACTTTTTCTCTCCCAGCTCGGGAGGCCAGAGTCTGAGATCAAAGTGTCAGCAGGTGCTTAGAGCCTCCAAAGGCTCTAAGGGAGGCTCCTTCTTGCCTCTCCGGCTTCTGGGGCCCCAACACTCCAACCTCTGCCTCTGTCTTCACGTGGCCTCCTCCTCTGTGTCTCTCTTTTCCCCGTCGTCTGTCTAATCTCCCTCTTAGAAGGACACCTGTCATTGGAGTTAGGGTCCACCCAGGTAACCAGGATAAGCTCCTCAACTCGAAATCCTTAGTTACATCTTCCGAGACCCTTTTTCTGAATAAGGTGCCATTCTCAGGTCTGAGGTCAGGACGTGGACAGTGTTCTGGACACCGCTGTTCAGCCCACTGCCGTTGGTGGCTTGCCATGTCTTACTGCAGCAAACACCACCTCGTGCACACACCGCTTTGTGCTGTGCAGATAAACCTTTGGCACAATTTCTAGAGGAGGTGTTGAGACTTGAAGGGTGACCGTTTGCACGGTTTTGTTAGATTTTGTCCAATTCCCTTCCATGGATGGCATCTCTCTTAACACAAGTGACCTTGAACATCTATCCATGGGTGTAAAGGCAATTTGTATGTGTTTGCATTTGCGGTGAAATATCTTTTCATGTTGTTTGTCCACTTTTCTTTTGAGTGTTTGGGTCTTTATTTCTCCTTGATTGTTTAAAACATCTTAAAATTTAAGGTTTTTAGCCCTCAAGCTAAGATAGGAACTGTTGATATGTCCCCCAGTTTGCCATTGCTTTGGATCAAGACAGTTTGGTGGGGGCGGGGAGATTTCTGGGCCACACAAACTTTTATATAGTGTTGATTTTATTCATTTTTTTCTTATTTACTTGCGTCTTTTTTTTTTTTTTTTTTTTTGCAGTATGTGGGCATCTCACTGTTGTGGCCTCTCCCATTGCGGAGCACAGGCTCTGGACGCGGCATGTGGGATCTTCCCGGACCGGGGCACGAACCCGCCTCCCCTGCATCGGCAGGCGGACTCTCAACCACTGTGCCACCAGGGAAGCCCCTGATGTCATTTACTTTTACCTTGATGGTATGAGATGCCACCTTTGCCATAAACAAAAAAAGTCCCCTGGGTTGGTCTCTCTACTCTGCCCCTAGGGCCCATTTGTCCAGCCAGGCATGAGAGCTATTAGTTACAGGCTTTGTACCATGTTTGCGTGTCCTTCCTCGAGCGTCTTTTCGGGATATTCATATTCTTACATGATTATTTGTCCGTACAAACTTTAAGGTCAACTGCATGTCTATAAAAAATACCTGCTGGCACGAGTGTTGGATTTATGCTAAATTCGTATATTAACTCAGTAGAATTAACTCTTCTTATCCAAGAGCAAGGTACAAGTCTACCTAGGAAACTTTGAAAAGTATTTGAGAGTTTCCTCATATAGATTTTACAATTGCTTATCAAGGGCATAAGAATTTCATGTTCTTAGTTGTTTTAAACAAGATTTTCTCTTTCTTTCTGTTTTCTAAGGGGCCGTTGTGGGTCCATAGGAAAGAGATTGATTTTTGTTGGTTAGGCTTATATCCTCCTAACTGTTCCGAAAGGCAGCTTTTAATTATTTAAAAAACTTCCTTAGTTCTCAAAGTCACGTTGATGAAGGGATAAGAGTTGAATCTTCTCTCTAAACACATGGCTATGGTAGATAAAGATGATTCAATATTTTAAAAAATGCACAGCCACCCATGAAAGCAAGCAAGGAGAATCCCTGTGGCTGGAAATGGGTGAGTGCACGGTGATGCCAGAGGCTGGGTTCCACGGTCACAGTGGACCCAGAGCAAAACAGGTCCTGGTGCAGGGCCGGACTTGGTGGGTGAGGACTTTGGGTCGCGGCAGGAAGCTGCCCACCCAGGAAAGGGTTGAAGTTACCCACCCCTCACTCCCTCCCACACACTCAGGGTTGAGATTGGGAATGAGTTTCCTGCCCAGAATGGGCCCAGCCACGTATTCATATCAAGCCAGGCCCCCAGTGCCTCCGTGTGCAGCCCCTGACCTGGGCTGTCGGGGCAGGCTGAGGCCAGACCAGGTGCCTGCCCCGGGGACTGCGTTCCAAGCAGGTGGGAACAGTTGGCAAAGGGCCCTGCAGGAGAGGCCCTACTCAGGATGAGCTCTTAAAACACAAGGATTTGAAAAACAGTTAACAGTCCCATAAATGGGTGACGTCAATAATGATCAAAGCAATGTTCACATGTTGAGGTGTGGGGAAGTCATTCTGGCTTATACATGAGATAACTTGAATTTTCTTCTAACTAGAACAGCCTGTTTGCGGCCCATCAAACACACATTGTGCATCTGCTTTAATGATTAAAGAAAAGGGCACATAGACTAGAAGGAAAGAATGTCCGTGTTAAAAATAAAGATTAAATGCCCCTCTTGCTTGGACGCCAATGCCGGTCCTCCTCTGACGATAAGAACACCTTCCCAGGCACCAAGGCCATACTGACTCACTGTGTATGTGCAGATCTTTTTTTTAAAAACCAGGAATGCCTCCCTGACTAGTTTGATGTTCTTTGTTCTGACGAGACATAAAACTGTGCTGAAAACCGTGCTTCTCAGGAGCAGTTCCGCAGAGTGAAATCTGAGAGGCTATCTCCCAGGCTATAGTCCTCAGTTTGATTCACATAAAACTCTTTTCCCTTCCTATTATACATTGTTTATTGATTATTTTCATCCGACAATAAGGAGGATATAGAAGTAGCAGAGCGGGAATTCCCTGGAGATCCAGTGGTTAGGACTCCGCGCTTTCACTGCTGAGGGCCTGGTCAGGAAACTAAAATCCCTCGAGCCACGTGGTGTGGCCAAAAAACAGAGAAAATAGCAAAGCAATTTTCAAGAAACACTAAGCTAAGCAAGCGTGTACCACATTCTCAAGTAAATAAAGTCAAAATCTTACCTGTGGCAAAATAAAACAGAAGGTTATAAAGAACACATAGGCAGATTAGGAAAATGGAAACACTGGAGACAAGAAATAGCAGGGATTAAACTTACCCAAATTCTTACACACAAATCCCAGGAGGAGGGCTGGGCTGTGTAGCAGGCATTGTGGAGCCTGTTGGAAAGGGTGGGTGGTGGGGTTGGAGCCAGTGGGGCCCCCGGCTGTGCAGTCGCTCCTGCACTGAGGTCAGCCCAGCAGCCAGCAGGGTGGTCTGGTCCAGAGATTCCTACCTGCTGTGGGGGGACAGCAGGGTCCCAGGGGTCACACTGGCGCCTCTGGCCCCAGAAAGTCTTCCCCTTTGGACGGAGCTGCCGCCCCAGTTGGGTCTTCGGGTTTGATCAGGCTTCATGCACCACCACCACCACCACCACCCTCCCCACAGTCTGGCTCACTCCTTCGTTTAGGCCAGTTCCTGGAAAGAACCTTTTGGAGCATCTGCCCACCCTGCAGCCCGTGCCGGCCACTGGGCCTGCGTCCTCGGCAAGGACATCCACCCCGCTGCAGGCGCCCTGCCTGGAGCTGACCAGCACCGAGACGCCGGGCTGCCGTTGCCTTTCGGAGGAAAGCTAGACTTACTCTGGGGTCCCCTAAGGGAAATCTTCTCAGAGCAGAGAGAGCTCCCCCACGCCCTGGGCCCAGACCCCTTTGATGGGGTGGGCAGGGGCCTCTGAAGGGAGCTCCCAGCTGGAGGCAGGTGAGGCCTTGGATGTTGTAACTGATGGAGACCCCTGTTCACTCCGACAGGCCAATTAGCTCGAGGTGACCCTTTGTCCAGGACGGACCTGCCCCTCAGGAGACCAGGGAAGGTGCAGGAGGCACCGTGCACTCCAGACAGGCCTCCATCCTCCCTGTCCAGGCATCCAGCCTCCCATCACCCCTTCGGGCAGTGGAAGGTCTGTTTGAGCTGCAGCCCCTTGCCCGTAACCCTTAATCCGGTGACACCAAAAGGGAGCTTCAAGGTTCAGCAAGGAGTCTGAGAGTTACAGCGAGGGCCTGGATTTCAGACCCAGGATGGAAATGGGGAATATAGCATCAGACAGGACCCAACCCCCTCCTCAGAGCACTTTGCAGGGAGCACTCCAGCTGATTCCAGGGTTTGGGGTATCTCCGCAAACTCTTGGATCAGATGCCCTCCCAGGAGAAGCAAAACCACTGTAGAATTACCAGAAGACAGATTCTAGAGTTTCAATCGCATTTTTGTGAAGTTCTGTACCATATACATTCAATTTCAAATGTCAACACTTTTCTTTTTCCATCTGATGGGCAAATGTAGATCTAAAAAACAGTCTAAAACCAAATCTAAGACAAGAAATAACCATGGATTTACAGAATTTAACATATCCTTGTCCTCAAAGATGAGGTTAGTTCATGCACAGTTTAAGCAAAATACCTACAATTACAGCCCCAGGTGCATGTTTAGATACAATTCACAGAGGAGCGATCAGTCAGTAAACTATCTCATGGTTAATAAACCATTGCATGGAGGTGGACCCTCCGTGGTAACCATGCCCAAGCATTTCAACATACAGTTCCTGGTCCTGTTGCTGGAAGCTTCCAGCCCACCTGAACGCCCAGACTGGGTCATCTCACAGGTGCACAGACACAAAATAATCTCTACAACTTACACTTTAGACCATTGTTCGGACTCCTACTTCTGAAAATGTTCAATGTTTCGTATTAGCTGTTTTTAAACAGCAAAACCAGTAAAGAAAATACTATGCAAAAAAAAAAAAAAAAAGAGAGAGAGAGAGAGAAGTATAGTTCTCTTGCACGGTGCATTGATGGAACATTTACAGACGGGCTGTGTACGGAGGCCCTGCCACCAGCATATTTAAAATAATCATTTTCAGAGCTGGGAGCTGGGCCGGGCGGGGCTTGCTCTCCTTTGGGCGCTGAGGAAGGACCACTGGAGGAAGGGCAGGGAGTCCCCTGTGGAGCCCACTCAGGAGCATGATGTCAAGGTGGGGATCCTACCTGTGGCTTCAGTATTACTCACGAATTTAAAGTAACAAAGTGTTAAAAAATATATCAGAACAAGTAACTCCCAACGATAAATGCATCAAGGCGGTGGAAAGGATTACATTTAAGGTATCAAAATTGAAGTTGATGCTGATCCCACATTATTCATTACTTCAAATGGAGATGCCTTTAAATTTATATTAAATTCAATTTAAATGCCATCGGAACCATGGTTGACAAAGTACTGACGGATGAATATTTTAGTCTGATTCAATAGCAGCAAACTTTATTTTCTTACCTTGAGGCAAGGTGATGGAGTTTTTATATGCAGTAGGTTGAACTGGGTTTGTAGTGACATGGCTTCTGATTTCCATAAAATAAAATTCTATCTTTAAAAAATGATTTTCAAGGGTTTAAGCCTTGAACTCTGAAAACATTTCTTCAGGGCTCTTTCTGCTTCACTCATTAATTTATACTCTGAAATCCAAAAGCTTTCTTATGCTTCTCTTCAAAATATCTTCAGGTTCAGAATTAACAATTAGTCATCTTAAAGGTTTTATGTTTGATGTTGCTGTTCAGTAATATTTCAACTTGATTTTCCCACTTACAGCTCTTGGTCATAGGGGAAAAGCGCCTTATACAGAAACGCACTTGGAGTTGGTGTTGAATGCACGTGCGTTAGGTGAATGAATGAAATGATTCAATAATTGATTAATTATAATTAGTCTCTATAACTGGTTCTAAGAAAGAATAGGCAGCCATTGTCCGTCTGCTAGAATAGCCCTTGGCTTCAGAGTTTGCAGGTCTCCTCACAAAATGATACGGGCAGTCCCTCTGAAGAGGTTATTA
Source organism: Aethalodelphis obliquidens (assembly GCF_003676395.1). Taxonomy (NCBI): domain Eukaryota; kingdom Metazoa; phylum Chordata; class Mammalia; order Artiodactyla; family Delphinidae; genus Aethalodelphis; species Aethalodelphis obliquidens. The sequence continues at coordinate 1,862,676 of NW_020837973.1, forward strand.
GTGATGTAAATATTGATTATTACTTATGCAGGGAAATAGATAGTCGTCTCTGGGCTGAGTCCTTCAGCCTCTGGCTCTATGTGCTTCCATCTAAGCTCCTAGAATTCAGAGAAGGTTTTTCTCTCTGTATCTCGTTCCCAGTGTGCTGTCTTTCCCAGAGATGTACAGGAGTTCCTGTGGTGGGATCACATTCTGTCAACCCTTCCTCGTGTATTACTATTTTCTTTAGCACAGTGTATTTTTAATTCCTGTCGATTCTTATCTAGCTAATGGCTCATTTCTCCCCTAAACCAAGGCAGCCACAGCTTCTGGGGAAGGACAGGTGCAACTGAAGGTCAGGAAGCCATGGCTTGGCTGTGACTTTCAAAATAGCCTTCACAAAAGGGCAGGGGCGTCCACGAGATTTGGGAGCCAGAACTTCAACTGTAAAAGCCAAATCCTTGATAAATAAAAAAGGCCCACAGACATTTTCCATTTTGCCTCGTTGAATAGAGTGGGTCCTGTAGCCAAGGCTGGGCTGCAGGGAGCTCTGAGGAGTAAACACACAGCTTTTCCAGGCTCTACTGGGGGAAGGGGGAGGGGGAAGGGGCTGAGCATGAGGGACAGCTGGCAGTGTGGGACCGGGACCGGGATGTGGGCAGAGGCGTCTGCCTCAGAGTCCGTCCCAGGCTCTCCAGGCCGCTGTGCTGCGTTCCTCCCTGTGTCTCAGGTACGGCTACTCTGGTGATGAGGGCTGGCAGCTCACAGAGACGCTGTGCACAGAGGTTTACATTTTAACCATCCCTCTCCAGACTACTGAGCAAGGCCTTCGGGAGACATTGTCACAATCTTATTACGATTAGCATCATCCATTATTTCATCTCTGGGATGCAAGGGCTGCATCCTGGTGGCCAAAAAGTGGGTTTGGGTCTTCAGGTCCCACATGCCATAGTCACCGTCTCAGGGCTCCCTGAGGGACCACCCAGTCAGAACAACAGTCGTCAGTCCAGCCTAGTTTTAGGTGGTGACCACTTCAAGTGCTTAATTCTGATTGCCCTATTATTTTTATACATGTTTAGAAATTGTTTTCCAAATGTATTTTTTAATTAATCCAAAATGAATCATTTTAAATAATCTGCAGTAGGAGGGAAGAATCAGTGCGGAAAGGTGATTCATTTCGGCATAAAATCAGCCACTCTGGCTGAAAAGCAAAGATCTGTGACTGACATATAGAGTATCGGGAAAATAATCTCAGAACGGGTTTTGTCTGTTTCTTGGCTTTGCAGTACCGAAACACAGATTCAGAAATAAAAAATAACTTCATCACATAATGACATGCCGAAAGTATCGCATCTTACTAACCTTTCACATGAGTAATTTATAATAAAGTCGCTATGTGATTATATAGATTTACATGTTACTTGTCAATTAGAAATATTTTATTTGAAAGGAATATGGATTTGTTTTACTTATCAGAATCCCAATATACACATTCATGAAATGACTTACAAACTTCATTTTATACTTTTGAATTATCCCAGGCTCTGGAGGCTCCAGGGAGTCACTAAAACTTACAATTCTGAGCAGAGTATCCCCGTCTCCCACTTAAAATAGAAGCTATAATACTCTCGAGCTTTTGCCAAATTGCAAATAAGCGAGCAGAGTGAAGAGTGATGTGATGAGTCAGAGCTGAATATTCTCAAACCCAACAAGTGTCAAAGCGTGATTACACAGCCTTACCCTGGATCCCGCACCCTCAGCTCTGGCCCGGAGCCCATCTCAGGTAGGCAGGCACCAAAGTCAGGTCCATTTGTGCACCCTGGAGCATCTTTGAGGAAAGCCGGCATATCCCAGCATTGTAAGTAACTTCACAAATGTGTCTCTTGGGATTCTGATAAGCAGAGCAAATGCATACTCCTTTAGGAATACGTTAGGACACATTGTTTCAGTTACTGTGGATATCATTATAATTAATTTGGAAAATACAAAACATATAAAAGACAAGCCGGGGCTTCCCTGGTGGCGCAGCGGTTGAGAGCCCGCCTGCGATGCAGGGGACGCGGGTTCATGCCCCGGTCCGGGAAGATCCCACGTGCCGTGGAGCAGCTGGGCCCGTGGGCCATGGCCGCTGGGCCTGCGAGTCTGGAGCCTGTGCTCCTCAACGGGATCACAGCCCCCTCCTCTTTCACTCTCAGCCAGAAGAATCCTCACTGCCCACCTGGTCTTCACTAGAGCACTGTGAGGCCTGGGAGCTCCTCGTTCACTGAAGGTTGAGCCCCCAAGTCCAGAAGAATGGCCAGGTTGAAGGGGAGTGGCCCTCACCCCAGTGGCATGTCCTGGCTGCACTAACGTGTTGCTGGGACATCACATAGGAGAGGGTTTATTCCCCATCAGAACAGAAACAGAGCCAAGGTCACGTGTGCCAAGGTCATTCCATCTTGACATAGTGCATAGTGACCACTGACCTGTCTGCACAGGAGAGAAGGGAATTTACCAATGGAAATGAAGGTGGGCGTCTGCAGACAGGACACCCCAGAGTCCCGTCGCTCTGGGATAGGGGGACACTCCTACATCCTGGTCACCTCAGGGTCCTCAGTGCACCAGGCTCCAGCACTCAGCAGTGGTCCATTTATTGGTTTAAACAAACCAGGGCTTCCAATTCACCATGCTGGCGCTGTAGCCAGAGAATGTGAGATTTCAGGATAACTGCAAAGAGAGCATAGCGCACTGGAGCAACATGTTGGAGGAAAAGCCTCCTTCGTATTCTAAAGTAGAGTCGCAGAGAAGACGTAGCATCTCACAGGCACCGGGAGCACGAACAGACCACCGGTTAGTTATACTTGTACCTGGCATGCTGACTATGGTTTCTTTCCCCAACCATTTTGGGACTTCAAGCTCAATGCATTTGAAGGGGTAAATGTACTTGACAAAACAAAGACTTAGCTGGAACCGATGTCCACAATCTCCAGAAATTTCAGGGTGTGTAATATGTATTAAAGCGTGTCAAAAGTTAAGCCCGTAAGTCACAGAACCTCTGCTGGATTTGGATTCCAGCTCAGGAATGAGATGATGAAAGTATAAATACGCAGCCAACTGCGCTGAGCACCTCGGAGAGTTCCCAGGCTCGCCCTCCGCCAAGTGGCAGGGAACAGCTGGCCAGAATTTCTGAGCGCCTTTAATGAAGAGGATTCCTCGTTGTTCGGATTTGGTGATTAAATGGAATAAGACATGTTCCTTAGTGGGTTTCCTGAAAGAAGGTTGTCCTGGAAGACAACTGGGTCTATGAATCCATCCTGGGGCCCGACAGGGCAAGGGCAGGGGTGGGGGGACCACACTTGGAAATCAAGCTTTTGGTCACATGGTTCTTGTCAGTGTGCTTTTTGTCTTTCCACACATTTCAAGAATCTTTCTTAGACTCAACTAAGAAGTCTGGGCTACTTTATGTGTTGAGACTTCCTTCCTCAGAATACAGCACCAAGGATTTGTAAAACAGTCTCTCTGTGGGTCCGTGGATGTGTCCTGGCTGGTGGAATTATGGAGTGAAACTACGCTGCACTCAGGGCAGAAGCGGGGAGACCGAGGAGCCTCCAGAAGCCAGGACGCCTCCAAGGGCGCTGCGGACACGTTCCCAGGCCTTGGGAAGTTTCTCTCCATGATGGAAGAAGCTGTGATCATCACCAGTAGCTCAAGGCTGAAGTCTGTACCTACGAAGTGTTTACTGAAACTAGGAACAGTCCCCATGGTCCCCGCGTTCCCACTTAATTAGCTTCTGTCTCACTCACCTTTTAGGGTTATTTATTGTCTTTCTTGACAGACAGAAATGGAGGCCTGGGGTGGTGGGTGGTGGAGTGTCCGGCTGGGCTGCCTCACCCCACACTAGGAATTACACAGGCCCAGCTCCGTGCTGGTTCACTGACCCTGAAGCCAGGCACCCTGGCTCTGCTGCGCAAAGCCCCGTGGAAATGAAGGGTCCCAGGTAGAACACAATTGAAATCCTGGTCACCTGTCAGAAAAGCATGAGTCATCACTTACTTGCCCAAGCAGCGGACTTCAGACTGTTGACCAAAATCCTCAGAAAGAAATATGCTGTGTTATCTACACGCGCACACACGCGCACACACACACACACACACCTGAAATACAAGTTCACAAAACACTCTTTATATTCCCGATCTGATACTTTCTCTTCTATCCTATTTCATTTAAGGAAAACTGGACACACAGTGCATAGAAACCCACAGTTTGAAAATAAGCCTGAATTGCTTAGACCGTCTTGCATATTCACGGCTGCATCCCTACAGATCCACGGCCCAAGCATCTATCCACTAGGCTGTTTCCACGTAGGGTGAGACACTTCCGTTTCTGTAGCCACAAGAAATGTGTATTCAAGAGACACTGAGCTAGATTCTCAGTGTGGTTTCTAACCACCACTGCTGTCTGAGCCCTTGTGTAGTTGAATCTATGGCTTGAGCTTTTATCCAAGGTAGTTTAAACAACTTCATGAAACAGATGTGTGTTATCAGCAAACTTCATAGGGGATGTCCTTTGTTTAAGGAGCTCTTACTAACTCCAAGAAGATCACATGTCAATCCAGAGAATCTTGGGATTGTAAACTCTTAGGTCTAGAAGAAATCGAATTGGTCCTGCTTCCCAATTCTTGTTTTATTAATTAAAAGGAAAGCGTCTGTGGACTAAATTGTCCCACCCAGCATCTGGTACACGACGGCAGGGCAGTTATACGAATTGAATTAATGAACTTGCTAATGTGGCAAGGCCAAGGCTGAACAACAGGCACCAGGCTGGGGATGCAGACTTTGTAACCACGGTGGTGTGTGTGGGAAGTTCTGGGTTTGCACCACAGTGTCCGTGGTCCGAGCTCGGCTTCACGCCGGGAGAGGAGCCGCTTGCCCACAGCCAAAGGCACTCCCAGCAGAGTGAGCAGACTTACGGCTACTCTGTACCATCTGCACATTCCCGTGTGGCCTCCCACACCTCTGAGCTGAGAGATAAGATGGGGTCCTGGCTCCCCAAAGGCTTCATCTCTCCTAAACTCGTCTAGAAGGCAAACCCACAACCCTAGCCTCAGGAGCTCCATGTTTTGATGAGGTTGGAAAACATGGCGGGGGGGTGGGAAACATGGAACAGGAAGTTTTGTTTAATCTATATGCACACCCCTGAGATGGCATTCCCAAGGGAAGTTAAAATAAGACTTTGAAATGGAAATTGCTTAAGAAGGGCCACGCAAATGATAGGGAGGGACAGGAACCCACAGGGCCCTTCTGCTTCCTCACCCCTGGATGTGGCTGGGAAGGTTTTTCATTTGTAAAATCCAAGGTCATTCTAGTCACTAGTGAAGTGCTTGTGAGGAATTATTAATAGAAATTGTGAACAATACCACTCAGACAGAATCCTGATCTATCTGCCTGTGACAAGCAGAGTGTTAGGGGTTCTGAGAGCTTTGGATAACAACAGCTGGTTCTTCTCATAAAAACGGGGCACCTGTCAGCTTTTCCAATGAAGAAATTTCATGCGAAGCATACTAAACTCTCCTCATCCGGCTGCCAGCGCCCTGCCATCGGGCAAAGGTATTTTTAAATGTCTTCCAATATATTTTATTACCTGCAAGGGCAGCAGAAATAGTTTGTCGATGTGTGACGCCCTCCTTTCCCAGCACGACCCGAAGCGAGCCAGCAGCTTAGAGATGGCAAGCCATCACCCTAATCACTTTTGACTTTTTTCTTCAAAACCACATCATGAAAATGCTGCACTATGAAAAAAGGGGATTGTTCGCAAGGAAAAAAAAAAAAGCCGGGGTTTCCGTTCAGAGTGCACAGAGTCTCCTGCCGCTCCGTGTGCTACCCTGGGCCGTGGTCAGGGTGACACTTGCACCGTTAAGGGTGATGGGCTTCTCCCCAGTCCTGGAACAACCAGGTGACCTCAGAAAAGGCACATGGTCTCTGGGACGCTGCCCCAGGTGATGTTGATCCGCCTTCCTGCCCCCACCCCGCCAGCTGTTGGTGCACTGATGAATTAATATTTGTAAAGAGCTGAGAGCTATTTGCAGAGGGTGTCGGGGGTCAGGAATCACATACCTCCGCTCAGAGTGAAAACGCATGAGGAAGAGACGTGCAGATACGTATCAGGCTAAATGCCCGTTGTAAGTTACAAGTCTGCCCTAATTCTTAGTTTCCCGTGAGCCCGTGGCTCCGTGAATTCAGATGTCCTCCCTCAAATAGGAACACAGAAGCTCCGGGGCCCACTTTTGATCTAAACAATTAGCCAGGACATTCTTCTGATTTGCCAACAAAGGTCCTAAATCAGTGGAGCTCCCCCTGGCTTTCTTTTCAACGTTATAAAGTCTCTGTCAGTTTCCCCCCTTCCGTTGGAAGGTTACATCACTTTCTTTTTCTTCTCTATTTCCTTTTAGGTTTGGAATCACATTCATGGACAGTAGACACAACGCCTATTTGCCGTCTATAAGGTTCAGGAACCTTTCTGAGTTATCCCTCCAACAAAGAATTCTATAATTAGCACAGCAGAGTTAATAATATTCAATGAATTGAATAATACATTACATAATCCTTAACAGTGTCAGAAAATCTTCTGATTGTCTGGTGTTTCACATGGGCTCCATTTTACTTATTTTTGTTGTTGAAGTGTAGTTGATTTACAATGTTGTGTTAATTTCTGCTGTACAGCAAAGTGATTCAGGTATGTGTGTATATATATATATATATATATATATATATACACACACACACACACATTCTTTTTTTATTCACATGGGCTCCATTTTAAACACAGCCTTTTCATGAGAAAATCATCTTGAAGTTGTTACCACAATGTACACTTTGCAGCTAAGGAATTCTAGAATGAAAACAGACATTCCTTCCAGATAACACATTAATGACTATGTCATCTGACATTCTTTCAATTTGGTAGAATTGCAGGGCTGCCTGATCCGGGAAGGCCCCGAGTCCCAGTGCCTCTGTGTGGATATGGCTTTAGGGATGGTTTCCTACGACCTGCTCCTGGCACGGGTGAGATGGAGAAGGCCAGGGAGTTGAGGGAGGCCACGTCTGACCCCTCCCTCGACGACCCCTTCCCACGCCTTCTCAGATCACAAGATACTCGATAAAGGCACATTTAAAATGTGGCTTTCAAACTGCTCCCTCTTACAATGATTCCTTGGGACACAGGAGTCAGACACGGGGCCAAGACTGGAGCCAACAGCAGGTAAGGGAGAGTTTCTCCCGGGGCACCCCCTGCCCCCAACAGGGAAGACGCTGCATCCCTGCCGCCCCCAGGGGCACTGTCAGGGGGACCAGGCGGTGCCCCGAGGGGCGGGGACGAAGACAGCCCCCATGGAGAGGCCTGGGAGCAGGATGCCCAGGTCACACAGCCGGAGGGGGACCCAGGTCACCAGGAAGCTGTGCTGGGGGAAGACGACCTCAGGCCCCAGTCCCAACCTTCGCCCATCATTCCCCAGAAGCACATCGCTTGTTGAGCCCCCAGTGGTGTCTCTTACCCGTCATCCTGAACTTGAAATATTTACTTGTGCTCAGAATCTGGAGATGCGTGTCCACTGAAACTAGGCACGTGGACCCCTCTCACTCAGCTCCCGATGTATCTGAAAGAGACAGAGTAACACAAGGAAAGAGTGAACTCCACTCGGGCCTGTCTTTCCCCAGGCAGCTGGTGCACGACAAGCGGTGCCGCGTTGCTGACGGGTGATGAGTGACAGTCCCCAAATATTCCTGAAATACTCGGTCAACTGGATACATCTTACTTAGGGGCTGTTACTCCACATGATGTAAGGTAGACATACCTCCTGCTCCAAATTAGATTGTGCAGGTGAGGCAGGAATCTGAGGGGCCCAACTTCAGTGTGCAGTTAGGGGCGCATCGCGGTCTGCCCTGGGAGCTTAACAGGGTGTGTGTTTATGTGTGTGTCGAACCAAAAGGCAAAGATGTGCCTGATTCCTGAGGGCTGAGCAATTTCAACTACTGTTTGTGCCAAGAACACTCCGTTAAAAAAAAAAAAGGAAAGGAATTTACTGGAAAGGGCAAGAGATGGGGCCTGCCTGTGTAAGTGAGGGAGCCTGGGGGGCGTCCTGTGGAACTCGGGTCAACTGGAAGCTAACAGTTTACTCTTTAGAAGAGGAAATTCAAGCAACGTTTGCATAAGCCACGGCTCTAGACTTTATCTCCCTTTCACATTTTGGTTTATTCTTGGAAATTTAAACTCCATGGGTGAGTGTGTGTGTGTGGTGTGTGTGTAGAAAGAGAGACAGACAGACAGAAACAGAGAGAGACAGACACAGACAGAGACACAGAGACAGGTATATCATATCAAAAAACTGGAAGGTCTCAGGAAAGAAACCAAGGGCTAACATTTTAGTTTCCAGTTGCAGAAGATAAAAGGCCAGAGGCCCTGTTAGTCCTCATTCGCTGAGCCCGGGCAGAGAGCAGGTGAGCACCCCTGGCGGATGGCAGAGGGTGGGCCCCCCCTGAAGTGGGCCCCCGAGGTTTGAGGGCTGAGACCACCATCATCCCTGCCTTTCTGCGGGCAGGGGTTTGGATGCTACAGCATGTCTGTCTGTTTCTGCAAATCCTGAAGCCCTCTTTTGTGAACTTGCTGTAGAAAAATTTAAGGAGAAAATGATGCTCGCAGCTGCTCTACTGAAACCAAGAAGGACTCTCCACCATTCCCCACCTGCATAGGAAGTTGCAGGCTGCACGCAGGATTTCACGTTGCTGTGTTTGCGCCTGTCTACAGGTCCAGTTGGCATTTACTGGGTCGCTCCCTCTGGCAAAGCTGAGACACGAGGACGCCTCACCCCCGCCGCCCTTGGCCGGCCCCAGCCCATTGACCTCACTTCATCCATGACCTTCGGGCAGCAGGGGAGGCCGGGGACAGCGCTGAGGGCCTGCGTTGCAGGGAGGGGAAATAGCCTGGAAAAGCAGGTCTGGGCTGGACCACTCGGGGAGCGTGGGGTTGGTACCTGGCCCAAGGTGGAATCCGCAGCACAGCCCTCGCCCTGGGTTAATCCGGGCAACTCACAAATCTCAGGTGTCTCACCTGTGAAGCCAAGAGGACAATCACGACTCTTTTGTAGTTGTAGGGAAGATTAGGTGAGACAACCCAGAGCAAGGGCACAGAGTAAGCGCTAACTGAACACCGGCAGCTACTTCCTTTACTTATTAACTGCGTGTCCTCAAACAAAACGTTCAGAACTCCTGGTGGGCCCCTGTGTAGCACGTAAAGAGAGTAGCATCAACCCAGAGAGGGCTGAGGGATGTCGTTTAAATGAGATACTGCACGTGGTCTGCCAGGTGAAGGAGATACAGCTTGTCCACAAGGACGTGTGTCAACTCCAGCTCTGCTCGTTAAGCATCTCCAGCCAAAAGACCCCCCGCCCCATGCAAGTTCCATGAGATTCCCCGGTTTCTCTTCCAAACTACCGAACCTTCCCACCTCTTAACTTCACCCAGATCGCTGGAATGAACTGAGGTTTAGACATTAGCCATAAAAGGTGCGTGTGTTTTAGATGAGTGGGTCTCTTTTGGGTCCCAGAAACTGACACATAAGGCTGGAATGGCTGTGCCTAGCAGTAGCTGAATGAAAACTTTCCTGGTCATTGGCAGCTCTCAGTCTGTCCAACCTCTGTCCTCTGAGACTCCCCCCACTACACCTGCTACATTCCAGAAGCCCAGGGCTAAGTTCGCAGAAGCACAATGACACAATGATGCCTCCCTCCACACGCTCCATGTGGGCTAACCATGCCGCCGCCACCATCACCCCAAAACAAAATTTCCTCAGAAGCCAAAGAGTAAACACACCTCTGATCTATTCCTTTCCCAGCCCAACGTTGTCTGAGTTATGAAGCAAATTAGTAGCCACTGATTAAACAACTAAACTACTGGGTTGAGAGGAAAGTTTTCAAATGCACTTACCTATTTAACCTTTCTTTCAAGGCCACTCATTAAAACTAATGGCAGTTAACGTTAATAAGAGTCCCTTTTTCATCATTGAGCTGCCCACCCGATCAACATGTGTCTGCAGAGGCTTCTGAGGTGGATAAAGGGCCCGGAAGTAAATCCATGCTTCAGGGGAAGCTTCCCCGCCCCTCAATCCGGTGCCTGTGTGGACAGACGCAAGCACACACACGCGCACACACACACCACACACACACACACACACGCATGAGCATACACACACGTGTGCATACACGTGCACGCACATACATACACACCCACACGTGCGCATACACACACGTGCACACACACCACACACGAGCACACACGTGTGCATACACGTGCACACGCATACACACACGTGCACACACACAACCCATACACACCCACACGTGCACGTGCGCACACACCCATACACACACGTGCACACACACACATGCACACGCACATCCCCAAACAAGTGTGCACACACACTCTCACACACACACACACACACACTGTGTTCCTGCAATTTTAAGTTTTTGGCTATAACATATACAAAATGTATTTCTAAGCAGAGTTGTCAAATTAATTGATGTAATTGCTAAAAAGCCACTGCTTCTTCCATGGCAGTTAAAAGCCCATAACTTCAGTAATGTAGTCAACGAACTTGCTTTATCCACGGAAGACCCCTTTGAATTTTCACCTAACAGGGATCCAGCACATATCCCAGAGAATTTTACTAGAAGATGCCTCAGGTGAGAAAACATGTTTCTTCTCACTTCCTGCATAAAGAAAGCTGGAGGCGTGCGGGAGATGGTCAGTCATCACCCGCAAGGAGCCGCCAGCAGGTGGCTGGACGGGAATGGAACCCCAGCTGCTCCCTCTTCGACTTCTCACCTTGCAGACACTTCACCTGCACGTGGCATTTCAAGACTCCAGGATCACTTCACAAGTGTTTCATAGGACACATATTTAAAATAGATGCTAATCGTCTGCATCTAACAAATTGCACTAAAAAGCAGTTGAGGCAGCGCCGTGTGGAGTGGGTCCAGACAAGGTCAGAGATCACAAAGGAGAGAGAAAAAAGGGTGCTGGCGGAGACCACGGCTTTGTGGTCCTGGCCTCCAGGACCTGTCCTCACCGCCTCTTGCACCCAACTGTCTACACTACTTTCTGCACTGGACTGTTCACACTGCTACCTGCACCCAACTTTCTGCACTGCCTCCCTCACCTGACTGTCTACACAGCCTTCTGCAGTTAACTGTCCACACAAGACCCCTGCACCTAGCAGTATGTGCAATTTCCCAGCACAAAGATGTGTTTTCAAACAAGAGCAGGCAAGGAAATGAGGATGATTATGTAGGAAGATGGCGCTCCGGGTCCTGCTGGGGGGTGAGAGTCTCGGGTCTGATTCTGCAGGCAGCTGGGTCCCCCCTCCGCCCCTCCACCAAGAGACTGTTAGGTCTGCGATATTTTGGAGGTCAGTGTAGAACAGCTTGGTGCAAGGAGGCCTTCGAAGCAGGATCCCAGGGCTTGGATACTGCAGGGGGCAGACAGAGGGGTGAGGGCCACAGGGAAGGCCAAGAGAAGGATGGAGAGGCAGCAGAAGGGGACAGAGGAGGCGGACCTCAGGCATCACTTTTCCGCTATCACGTGTCTTCCCATCAGAACAGTTTGGGGACTTCCCTGGTGGTCCAGTGGTTAAGACTTCGTCTTCTAATGCAGGAGGTGCTGGTTCAATCCCTAGTCCGGTAGCTAAGATCCCATATGCCTCGCAGCCAAAAACACAAAAAAAACATTAAACAGAAGCAATATTGTAACAAATTCAGTAAAGACTTAAAAAACCTGTTGAAAGGACAATGTTCAATTTCACTTGAGTCTGTGGCTTAATGCGTCTCTGGTTCTTCCTTCTCAATAAGTTCTCTCTGCTTAGAGCATAAACTACTACTTGAAAGTCACGGTCTCTTTGAACAAACCCCGATGTCTTTCCACAGACATGCAAGGCAGCCACCATGAACGAGAAATGCACAGGGCCGGGCTCTGGGCGTAGGATTACTCTGCTCTGTGCTCGTAGACAAAGACCATGGACCGAAGACCACAGATCACTGTGTTCCAAATACATACTTTGATGGATGCCCAGTGACTGAAGTGCTGAGATGCCAATAGGAAGCTCCTAAGAAACCCACATCCCCTAGAGGTTTACGGAGGATCCTAAGGGGCTCATTGATAACACACTTGGATTCACTAGTGGGACTGTGAGTCACTCACACAATGAAATCCAACAAGAAATTCTTCAAAACTCATCCTGCTTCTCCTGCTTTTAATTCTTGTTGAACTGAAAAAGTAAGTACTTTAAAGAAACCCAAGTCCACCCCCAAGAGCCCAGGATTCCAACATGAACCAATTTGAAAGCAGCTTGCGCAGGTGACTACACGTCCCAAGATTCCAGAGCTCAGGAAGCGCCTCACGACCAAACCTATCACTTTGATTCTATCATATTGTTCCTTACCTTTTCTATCTGCAAACACTTGAGTCGACAAATATTCAGTTTGATGTTGAGTTCACATCAAGGCAAACCTAGGAAGGTTCCCTACCTATTGCGTTCCTGGATCTCGGAGCTGGCTGGAGCCAGAACACGCAGGCTTGTATCTAACTGTCTGCACAAAAGGGGTCAGGGCCCAGGTTTGACCACCAGCATGCCTCCTTCCTGCTGAGTGTGGTGAAGGGTGATCTGTGCACCCGCAGGGCCAAAGCCTCTTCCCACCCTGGGTATCACTACCTATAATGCAGACACTTCCCTGCCTCTGATGAAAACCAAAGGGCTTTCGGACCACCCTGTGGTGGCCACGCTAAGCCACTGTCTCCACACAGCTCTGTTTGCAGGACGTCAGTGGCCTCTGGAAACGTCTGACACATTCAAGAGCTTGTGGGGTCATCACATCCGCGATCTGCCCTGAAGGAAATACGCCCATGCTGCAGAGGCCCCAGCTCTGTCTCACAGAGCTCCACCACTCGAATGCTGCCTGAATTTCCACGGCAGGCATTTTATATTTTCTTGTTTTCTCACCTCAGTCCTGCAGCCATGGCCCTGCCAGATCAATGGACCCCAAATCTCTCTCCAGGTGACTCCAGTGCCATCCTGGCTTAAGGGCCATCGGATTAATGCATGAAGCCACTTAATGTGGAACATAAAAGCCCTGAGTGTGGGTGACTGTCAACAAATCCATGCCAAGGTCAAGTGACCGTTTTAAAACAGCAGCATTTACTTATGAGAGGAGCATGTGATTTGGGAATGGGTTTTCGCGAGGGAAAGTGAGGTGGAGGGTTTGGAGGGCCGTGCTTTGGTGGGAAGGATTGTTCAGGCCTCTGTGTGTAAGGAGAGACCTGCTTCCTACCACAGTGTGATGGGATTCTGGCTTGAACACGAGCCACCTTACACCCCTAATTCCATCCACTCACCGTCACTAAATTCAGTTCTGTCCATTCTGCCTCAATTTCTGCCTTCCATACACCTCTGCTCCAAGCCACGTATGAAAAAATCTCACTTGACAAATATTTTTAATGTATCTCATCAGTATTAGGTTTGCCAGACTTAGCAAATAAAAATAAAGAAAAAATTACGTTTATTCTTATTTTTTGCATGCGGTTTACTACACAGTTTCTATTGAAAATATACTTAAATGTACACTTTGAATACAATCACTTTTTAATTTTTGAGTGATTATTGCCAGTGGAACACAAATTATGTGAAAATCTTGATTACTACAAGGTAAGGAGTGATCCTGCTGCAAAGAAGACAAGGAAAGAAATGAATCAATATATAATTTATGAATTACACAGTCTTTATTACTAATCCAAGCCTTGCCACCCCTCAGAACGAAACACCCAGACATGCACAGTAATCGTTCAATTCAGTCCTCTTTGATGTGGTGATGACTCCCGTGCAAGTTATGCTTTTCACATATTTTGTGACTGTGTCAGTTGAAGGTGTATTTTCCCAGGTAGAAAGCTAAAACATATGGCATGGAACAGTTTATAAGCCTGATTTACAAATGTTCAGGATTCAGACACTGAGTGGGCCTCATTTATCCTCTTGGCCTGACCCCGGCATGGCCGTCACTGGGCCTTGGGCTGGGATGAGGTCTGTGAGTGGACCGACCGGGGCAGGTAGACAGTGAAGCTAGGGCCAGCCTAGCCCGACGAGGAGTACCTTGGAAGAGCCTCCGGGGCAGGAGGCTCCGGGCTTTGGGAGGAGAGCCACTTGGGGCGCTCAAAGGGCCACGGCAGAATCGTTAAGAGCTGTTCCCTCCCCTGCCAAGGTTGTGGAGGTCACCAGCTTCCATTGCCTTGTCTGGGGTTCTCTGCCTAGCAGAGTGCAGGCACTACCCCTCCTGCAGGACCACCGTCCAGAGCCGGCACTGGGCCCCTGCTAAGGAGGCGCCTGCCCACCCTGTTCAGAGCTTCCACCCCATCATCTCCTGTGGGACACCCTCCAGGCGACGACCCCATCACAGTAGCCCCTTCCTCTAAGCATCCGGCCTGAGGCTGCCGGTGCCCTTGTGCATAAGCCCCTACCGGAAAAAAAAGTGCCTCCTGGGCCTCCTAACACCACGGTGATTCAGGAACGCGCCTGGTCCCTGTCTCACAGATTTGCTCTCAGCGGCTTTTCCTCACCTCAGGGTAAGAGGCCAGGAGTGCACCCAGCCTGGGACAACCCGCCCAACTCCTGCAGCCCACAGCCCACCTGCAGCTAAGCCTCTCGCTGCGCACTCTGCCGAGTTTGCACGGGGAAGGCAGGGAGAGGAGGGGCTTCGAGCACCTGAGCACATCATTTGCTTCTACTTAAAGATCTAACGTCAGTCGAAAGTTTACATTATAACTCGTTTGTGTGCTGAGTCCTGGCGAGACGGCTTTATCTTCTTTCAAAGCACAGCCTTGACTCAGCGCCTGCTTCGTAAGAGGTCCAGCCCCGCGGAGAGGTTAAACCAACTGTGTTTCCCATCAGGGCTTGGGCTCATCCCACCCACCGCAGACAGGCCCTCCCGGAGGAAGTGGGCCCTTTCGGTAACTCCTGTTTACATGTGGGCCCGTTACCACCTAACTCACTATTATTTGATGGGCTGAGTATCACTAATCATTCTAAACGGATTATTTTTCCACTGCTTGAGAGCCAGAAGAATAAACCTGAAACTGGCCTGGGCCTCCTATTTAAATAAACTAGCGTCCTAGCGCCCGATCTGCCCCACACTTGGGCCCAGGGGTCCCCAAGGCCCCGCTTCCTGCCTCCCGCCCCACCCCCTTCCCGCCTCCAGGCCTTGGCGGGCTGGTCCAGGCTCCAGTCCACCGTCTCTGCTCCAGTCCACCATCTCCCCATCTCGGCTGTACGGACCTCCAGGGTCGAGTTACCCCCGGGAGTCGGATGGCGGGAGGGATGGGGCCGAGGTCGCGTCGGGGGCACAACTTACCCGGATCAACAACAGGGCCCCGACTCCCAAAGGTTACAAAGCACACCGCCTCCCCGGACCCAAACTTCACTGCCCCCAGCCCCACCCCAGAGCCTCCCCCGCGGCCGCTGGGGCCTCCTGCAGGTCCTGCCCTCGGGGACCCTCTCCCCACCGGTGGGAGGATGGGGACGCTGCTCCCATGGTCCCGCCCCTGCACTACCAGCTCTGAGCGTCCAAGTCAAAGTCGCCAGTGGCCACCCGAGAACGAGGGCCACAGTATGGTCTGGCAGCCAGGAGTCCCGGAAATGAAGTGCTGGCAGTGAGGCTGGGTTCCAGGACGCCCCCCCCGCCCCACCGCCTTTGACTCTGGAACTTGTCCTGAGGGGCTGTAGCTGGACGAAACCCAGGCGACCTGGCGCGCTCGCGGGCGCCCCCATCCAGGCCGTGAACTCTGCTGCGTCCACGTGGGCTTGTCACCACCTCCAGGCAGCCCTCCAGCTGGTTCTTAAAGAGAAGTGTGGGACGGGAGTGGGAGAGAGGGAGAGTGTGTCGAGGTAACTAAACTTGCTTGATCGGGCCTGTAAAACCCTGACTTCTCCTGGTAAATTCCCTGAAAAGGAGAAGAGATGTCTCAGGCCACTGGACTGCGTGCGGGGAGTCGCACCCAGACGCCAGCGGCTCAATCGAGCGCCCTCCCGCCCCTGGCTAGGTTTATCCAGGTCGTCCCAGAGGTGCAGCCCCGCCAGGCAAGCTGTGCAGTCAGGCTCCTCCGCGCGGGTCCTGGGAAGGCGGCTGGGGGTGCACGGGGTCCCCGCCCCGGTCACTGCCCGGCGGGACCTTCCGGGCGCGCGCCACGAAGGCGGCCACCGGTGCGGGGCAAGTGCTCTCAGCTACCGAGCGAATATCACCTCGAGCTCTGCTCCCGGCACCGCGTAGTTGCCTGGTGCGTGCCGTAAAGACCCGCAAAAGAACCGAGGGAAGGGGGCAAACAGCAAGGCTGGCGGCGGCTCCTCCCTCCTGGGCGTGGGGAAGGCGCCCAGCCGACCCTCCCTCATCCTAAACTTGGAGGCAGTGCTTTCGATTTGCGGCAGCTAGGGCGTGGACTCTGCGCCCCTTCCCCGCGCACGCCCGCGCTCCGGAGGAGCAGGGGTGCGGCACCCAGAGCCGCCCGCGAGGGTGTCCGGAGCAGGGCTGGAGGACAGGGGGCCCGCGAGAGGGGCCGGGAGGAGGAGGGGAGACTTGTCGAGGGGAGGGAGCAGCAGTAGGGCCAGGGTGGGGGCTAGCGGAGTGGAGCTGGGGGCGCAGTCGTCGGAGGAGCCCGGGATGGGGCCTCCTCTGGGAGCTGGCAGGTGTCGCGCGTCCCTGCAGGCTGGTGGACGGGCCCCGGGCGCCCGGCTGCGGCCTCCCCTAAGGAGGCTGCGAAGGGCCAGACCGTCTCCCCTCGAGGGGACGGGGCCTGGAAGTGGCGGGAGGACATCAGCAGGCCACTGGACCCGGGCCTCCCGGAGCGAGATCTGGGAGGGGCTCTGCCCTCTCCTCAGCGCCCCCCGCGCCCCCTGCACTTCCCAGTGCCCCGGGCGAGGGCTCCCAGCCGGGCCCTGCGGTCCCTCCCGCGCTCTTCGCGGTCCCTGGACCTGCCAGCTGAAGGACGTCCTCAGCCCGGACGGCCCGCGGGGGCTGGGGACCGTGGACGAAAGATAGTTCCTTGAAGAAATGATTGTAGTAGTTGTGCAGGGGCCAAACGTGGGCTCAGAACCGACCCTGGGTTAAATGCCATTAATGAACTGCGGGCCCCCGGGTGTCCCCGTGGAGAGCGCGGCCGGGAGCGGGGCGCCTCCAGGTCACGCACCTCACCCGGGGCCGCCGGCGCCCACGGTCCCCCCCTCCGCGCGCTGCAGAGCGGCCTCCCCGGCTGACACTGCCTCTCCGCACCCAGCACGTCGGGGCACCGATTGGCCTTCCCTGTCTCCCTGGGCCACCTACACGTCCCCACCTGACCTGCTAACTCACCTCCCAACTTTTCAGGGCTCGTGACACCCCCGGGTCACGCGGGACCCGCACCTGCTCAGGACGAACGCTCGGCACCCTTCCCATCCCCAGGCCAGGGTGGTCCCACTGTGCTGGTAGGAGCAGGGCCTGAAAACAGGGGTCCTCCCCCAGCCCGCCTTCCCCTGTTCGAAAATGTCAGGGGTTAAAATGTTCGCTTTGCGCCTTCTTTTGATCTTGGAGGAGAAAGGCTAAAATGCTGACACCTTTACGGGCCTTGCTTAGACCTGCGCTGCGAGCAGTCCCAGCCCCACTAACTTTGGTCCGCCTTATTAATTCCAGCTGCTCTCTATTTGTTTGTCATTTTCCCCTTTTCCTCGCGAATCCTTATTTATGGCAGAGGGGGGACATAAAGGTGCCCGCTAGTAGAATGGAGGCTGGGAGGGAATTTCTGACAAGGAGAGCATGAATGTGTGTTTTCCCTAAAGGTCACCAACAGAAGGGGCCTGGTCTGATCACCTCTTAGAACCGTTGCTCAAGTGCATTAACTAATTACCCAATCAGAGAAATGAAAAAAAAATATTCTTTAAAATAACCAAAGGTAATTGTAACCCGGTTGTTGACACTAATGGTTAATAATTGATCAGAACTTACACACAATCAATTGTTAATTCCCCCCGCCCCCCCACCTAAAAAAACGTGAGTGCTTGTGTAGTGTTATTTTGTTCCTTCCCTCTGGGCATTGCCCATGAAGATCCAGTTAGTTTCCACTTGGAGGCAGCCCCAAACCTCACAGCTGCTTCTTTAAGAATCTTAGATTTAATTTGTTTTCAGTTTCATCTAGAACCAAGTAACACTGGGACACCTTTTAAAAGATGCTTCCTTATTATCTCGGAGCCACACTTAAACAAATAAAAGTCATTCTTCCTCTTTCCTTTCACCTGGGGTTGCGAAAGAACAGAAGGCAGATTTCCTGGCTCATCCCATCTGCATTATGTTACCAGTAGAGTCCTCCTTGCAAACAGCTTCCATTTTTATCTTTCTTAGAAAGAGCGAGAACACTGCCCTCAGCAGAGGGAATGCAAGCCTATTTTCTCTGCCTAGAGGGTGGAGGGTGGAGGTGCCAGCTGAGACTATATCCCTCTGTTTGCAGGAGAGGCAGGTGAAAAAGCAGAGGAGAGCATGAAAGTGGGGGTATTTCCTCCCCAAACTGGGGCTAGACACCATGTCTAGCCTACCAATGCCTGACGTCCAAGTGCATAGCCTCAAACACCGGTTTCCTAGCATTCTAGCCCAAGCAAAGGGAAGGGCTGGCGTGTGGTTTCATCATGGCCAATAGAAAGTAATTTCCAGCAACTGGAAAATTATATTGTCATAGATTACTTCTCCTTATAATAAGCCTTTAAAATATCTGCAGGGATTTGTCACTTACATAAAGGTTTGCAAATACATCAAAGGGATATGTCCCCTTTGCGATTTGTAGAAATTCAAATGATGTTAATCATAATATCCACATATCACAGACTGTTGTGTATTGTTCCCAAGATTGTCTCTTGGGTTAACACATTTTTTTTAATGTTTAAAATGTTATTTTTGTAAAAGGTAGTGTAAAAACACATATTTAATGGGTCTATTTATATCCTTAGTTTGGGGTTAAAATGAATGTTTTCCTTGGGATTTTCAATGCACTGGGAAGCTAAAGAAAAGGTATGTGGTGGATAATCAGTGTAGACTGTTACTTTGAGGAACTTTCTAATAATCCAGCGTATTGTTTACATTTGAAAAGGGATGCCTCCGGCTGAAAAGATAAATGGCTTTGTAATGATTTTTGCAAACTTATGTCTCTTTACTGCGACTCGAGCAGAGAATTTAGGGCACATTTATTCCGTCACGTTAAGAAACAAAAGGGTCGACTTGACTCTTAGCCTCTGATAATATTTCAGTGCGATTTTAAATGACCCTAAAACGCACGCGGCCAGTGGAGGGCGGCTGCTCCGTCCGCGCTTTCCGCAGCGGTGCGCAAGGGCCAGATCCAAAGATGCCGGATAACCACGCGCGGGAGGACAGCCTCGCGGGCACCCGGCCGCTTCCGCGCTTCCTGGACCTGCTCGGCTGCGGCGGCGGCGGCGGCAGCAGCGAGGGATGCGGGATGCGCGGAGCCCCGGTCCGGGCGCCCGGCCCCTTCCTCTCCGCCGCCCCCGCGGCCTCGCCGCAGACAAAGGTGGATGAAGTTCTTTTTAAGTTTCAAAGGCAGTTGCCCGGCAGCTTTGCAGAAACAATAACTCTTTTATTGGGAACAAATGTTGACATTTGACGGGCGCGGAGCCTGCGGCCGCCGGGCAAGCGCTCCCCTTGCTCTCAGCAGCGCCCGGCCCCGGGGCCCACCTGAGATTAAAGCGCGAATTCCGATAAATCTGCTTTAAAGCACCCGGGGCCGCGCGGGGCAGAGGCCGGCAAGCCGGACCGCGGGGCTGCATCCCAGCCGAGGGGCGGGAGGCCGGGCCAGGCCCGCGTCCCCAAGGCCCCGCGTGCTCGCCACTGCGCGCCCCCCTCTCCTCCGCCTCCGCTAACATCTGCGAAAGTCTTCGTAGGCCAGGTCGTAATGTTTGATTAGCTCGATTTTAAAGCAAAAGATAAAAATCAGACGCAGCAACTTCCTTCCCTGTCTCTGTGTCTGTGTCTCTATGGGTCTCTCTTTCTCCCTCATCTTCCCTAAGGATCTGCGTGGAGAAACCATACCCCACTCTGCATTTCCTTAAAAAGATCCCGCTAAACACCTGCAGCTTTTATGTGCTTAGAGCACATTTCAAAATCAAGTTTTCCAGAAAGAAATTCAGGTCAGGAGGCAGGGTGGGTAAGTTATGGAAATCTTTGATAATTTGTTGGACTTATAAACATCAAAGAAGATTCGTTAGCCTGGGCTAATCTCCTGCGCTGCTTTGAGTTTTCACCCATTGAAAGGTATGCGTTGTCCCTGAGCGGAGGGCTGGTGTGTGTGTGTGTGTGTGTGTCTGTGTGTGTGTGTGTGTGTGTGTGTGTGTGTGTGTGTGTGTGTAGGGAAGGGATCACATGTGCAGGTAAAACAATCTTCAGTTCCAAAGGGAGACAGCTTTTATCCAGGCTTCAATTTCTGAACATGTGCAAGGAGACCAATTTTTGCCTGGGTTTCCTACTTCTCCACTCCACACTTCTTTAAGAGATGGAGTGCCCTCAGTGTGTATATTCACTGGGGACATGGTCTTTCAGTGCTTAATTTGTTGAATATTGTTAACTTTCATACTTTTCACTGAAGTCTTCAAATATTCAAATTATAATACTGCATATAGCAGATATTGCTGCCATGTGCACTGCATTCCCTGCTGATTTAGAAAATATAGCTAATATTAATAAAAGCAAAACTACTTAACGCCTTCGTATGGCAATGTCAAATGCTATCTGGAGGGGAAATCATTATCTTCACAGTAATTCTACAAAGCTTTCATCTAAGACAAAAACAGGCAAAGGAGCTCCCGCCTCACTTTTATGTCCACAGACTCGAATTTGTTTTCTTCCAGACATGCTGCCACAGAGTAACCAGGCTGCCCACGTGAAAAATCTTCCCTGTTGCCAAGAGATAGCTCAGATCCAAACATGTCAAGGTCTCTTACTAGGAGAGGCAGGAAGGAGAAAAAAAATAGTTGTGTACCCCCAGAGATTCGCTTTCTGCTAACCTCCAAATGCTTATCTACTCAAAGCCAACAAAATGCCTGAGAAGTAATAGAAAACCGAAACCTTGGCCTGCGTCTCCGTTGGCAGTCAGACCCCACCGTTCCTCCCCACAGGCGTGGCGCTGTGACCAGTTCACAGCCCCCTGGATTTGCCTCAAGTGTCTAAGATTACTTTCAAATACCCTTTCTAACAAGACCCCAGCAAGAGGCCACTAATTTCTAAGGCACAAAAAGCCACTGGAGAGAGCTCCGTTTGTCAATATCAACTGGTCCAGCAATTTCCCATCCTCAGACACGTCGGCCTATCGGAGCTGGCAGACGTGTAGACAAGATTTTATAAATTGTTCAATATCAGCCCATAATGAACCCCAACTGACCATTCCAAAGCAGCTAAAAGCATCCGGGATGACCCCCGCTGGGATCCAATAATGCTCTCAGGCTGCAACATTATTAATCATGGAATAAAATAGATGAACCTCTTGAAAAATAAGTGTATGATTGATTAAAGGGCAATCTAAAAAGCTATTATTCTTGTTTTATAACCGTAAGTTATATTCACTCAATTTATCTTTGGAGAGGAAATAAATGATTGTTCATTCCTTTTCTGAAATTATATTATATGGATATCCATATAATTTTGCTGAAAATTAAAGTGACAGTTTTGCTGCTTTTATGATACTAATCAAAGGGGATATGTTCCCTGACTACAAATTCTAGACTTGTCCTATCATTAGATAGTAACACAATAACGAGGCAATAGGCTAAGGTTCTTTAAACTTTTCTTTCCCCGCAGGGTAAGGGTAAGAGTCACTGTAAGGAAAATAAATCGCTCCTCCCAGATTTTCGCCGTGTGTTTAATGTGAGTTATATGAAAAGGAGAGTTAAGAAGCCATCCGATAAATCTGAATAATCTACGCCAATTTGGATAATTCAAGGTTACGATAAACAATTATTTCCCTCAATAATTTATGGTGAGGGTGTAACTATTATCCATGTTATCGCAATTCTCTAGTTACTGAGAAGGTTCAATAAGCCTATACCAGAAATAAATATAAAATGGATCCGAACGCATCGGCATATCAGATCATTTTATCTTGCCAGGCTTTTAAAATGTATACTAACAAACCATTTTCATATTCAGAACGCAAAATCTGAATTTTCTTGCAATGCATGTGTACATAAATAACCTAAAACCATACATATCTCCCTACTGTGTACGTCTCTTCCATCTGCCTTTTTGTAGGAGCAGAAGGGAGAGATTATTTTACACATTTTCATTAAAAAGACTGAGGTCAGATCACCTGGGCAGAGGGGCTACTATCACCAGGACTCCCTACGCAAATCACTCTTCCAGGACAAATGAGCCCCAGACACCACATTGTTGTAGACTAGTTTGCTTTTATTTACAATTTAAGATATAAATTAGTAAAGAATTCTTGTTAAACAACCAACAAAGATTATATAACCAGCAATGTTCAAATAAAAACCAGGCAGAATTTATTTACAAAAGGTTTAGATTCCATTGCAATACAACTTGCATAAATTACTAGAAGCTTTATATCATTATAAAAATAAATATCAAATTTGTTTCCACTTCTTAAGTACTCAAGTTCTATAATCACGTTTTATTTCTACTGTGTACATCTTTTACAAATAAACTTTACAGTAAATCCTATCACACCTATAGAATATATACCGTGGCAATGAAGTGATCAATTCAAGATATCCTGAGAAAAAAGATTGTTTTCAAAAGTCACACATACATTGGGGAAGCTATACTATGCCAACAAATTCACATATGTCCAACAAAAGTCTGTTCCGATAGAGTCTGTGGGTTGGCAGTGCCCTGTGGATCCTCCTCGTTTACAGTGGCACAAGATGTGGTCCGGATTTAGAGATCTTTTTTTTTTAATACATCTGTATATTTATGAACTTGGGAAGAGAGAATGGCCTGCTGACTTTTTTTCCAAAGCAATTGTGACACCTACCTGTGGACCAAGGAAAAGACCAAATCATCCCAAATCCTTCAGTCCCATGCCAACATCATCATATTCTAAAAAGGAGTCCATCTGAAATGGCCTTGCCTCTTCCCCATCTCCAAGATCTGTGATTAGTAATCGTGCCTGGGTATTTTTTGAGTTGCCGCTGTCAGCCAGGTGAACTGCACGGCCCTACCTAGTCCATCTGGACATAGGGACAAGCCTGATAACAGCTAGACTAGTCCTTCTATGTCTCTCCAGTCTGACTCTGCGAAGATCATCTATAAAGGTGTTTGATACCCCAAGTTTCAGGGGCACTCGCTCATCAAAGCAAGTGTCTATTAAGGGTCTAGCATAGTTAAAAAACAAAGTTCCAAATTGCATACAAATACCCAGATTTTAAGAATCTATTTTTTCCAAAGAGAAAACAACAGCAATAAATACATTCCAGTTAAAGGAGTGATTCTGTAAAGCAGAACTTGAGCAGAAAAAGGACTCTCTAAAAGAGCATGGATCCCCTCCCACTTAAGGGGAAACAAAACAAAACAAAAAAAAGGGGGAAGATTGCAGTGCTCTGTCCTCATACCCCGTGCCAAAAAGCAAGAAATACACATTAAGCAAGTTTACAGGGCAACTGGTTCGGGGAGGCTCCCCAAGGGGTAAGGGGGAACCCCAGGGAGCCCACTTACTTGCATTGCTGTGTGCGGCCCTTCTATAGGTAGGGCTGGAGGCCTCCACCAACCACGGTGCAGCCCTCACTGGCATCTGTCAGGGGAGGGGGCAGTTAGTCAGAACCCACCCCCAGAGCCATCAGTCTCCCAGACAGCAGCACAGCCACCAGCCTGCACACCCACGCTCGCCATGCCCTTGCCCCCTGCGCCCAGCGAGCAGTCTGGGGGAGCCCGCTGTCCCCACCACCACTGCCTGAGACAGACTTCGGTCATGTTTCCGCGTCCTCATTTTCTCTCCCCCTTGACTCCTTTTACAGGTCTTATCAGCTCAAGCCTGCATTATGAGCAACAGAGACAATATAAAGAAAAGGAGAGAAAGAAAATAGACTCTCGCTTTCTATTTTGAAGATTTAAAAACTAAGGCCTCTGGGAAGAACTAGAACGTTTTGTTTCCTTCCAGCCAAAGGCAGAAGAGGAGATTCAGCTGAGACTCTATAAAGGGACAGAAAAGACAGAAAGCGTAGGCTCAGTCAGCAGGGGGAAAGCTGTCAGCTGCATGTTGGGCAATCTGTGTTTGCCCAAACGAAAACAGTCACGAGAATACTAGTAACGGTAATAATGATAAATCAAATGAAAAGTCAGCTATAAGGGGGCAAGTCCCGTTGCGTGGCAGGATCGCCTGGCCCTCCGCCCCCTTTCTGCCCTCACCACCCCTTCACTTCTAACTTGCAGTCCAAGAACCACCGTCCAAAGACGTCCTGTCTTCTTCCTGTTCTCCTGTAAGCGACAAAGCTTCCCCGGCCAGACCTACAGGTCCCGCGGCCCCTTCCTCGGCTCCTCAAGGGTGCTCACCAACCGGGGACCCGCCGGCGCCCCCTCCCCCAGGGCCCCGCGGGCCGCAGGCCGCCTACCTTTCTTGGGCTCGTAGCCGCCGCCGGGGGGCCGGTAGTGGGGTTCCAGCGGGTGCGCGCCCGCCTTGCCCGCGTCGCTGGCAGCCTTGGGCGCCGCGTGCAGCGCCTCTCCGGGGGCCGCGGCCGCCGAGTTGTACCGCAGGAGACCCTGGCCCTGCAGAGCCGCGTTCAAGTTCCCGTAGTTTGTGTAGTTGCCGTAGAAGGGCGACGTGTAGTAGAGGTGGCGGCCGAGCAGCGGCGACGCGGGGTAGGGCGAGCCGCCCGGCGGCGCCCCTGACGAGGCGGGCGCGGCGGCCGCTGGCAGCCCCGGCGGCGCGCAGGCCGGGCCCAGGCTCGGCTGCTTGAGGTCCGACGTGGCGATCTCGGCCAGAGACCACAGCTTGGGCTTGCTGGCGGGCGGCGGCGCGCCCGGTGACGTCCGGCTGCCCAGGGGCGTCTTGCCGCCGCCGCCGCCCCCGCGGGGCGCGGCCTCGGATGGGGGGCTCAGCAGCGGCGCCTCCACGCCGGTGAGCGGCGACGAGGTCACGGGCTTGGGCGGCGCCAGGTCCCGCTCGCCCTCCTCGTCGTCGTCCTCGTCGTCCTCCAGGTCGTCGTACTTCTCCTTGCACTCCGAGCCCGACTCACACAGGGGGTCCTCGGCCCGGCACGGCAGCTTCTCTCCGTCCGACTCGGCGGAGCACGAATGATCCGTGAGCGAGTCGACGTGCAGGCTGATCCCTGCAGGGGCGCGGGCACGGTCTGTGGCACCCGGGGGCTCTCTGCCCCACCTGCTCCCTCACTTCGACCCAACCCGAGCCGCGTCCTCCAGGGAGCGCGACCTCCCAGGACGCGCTCACCGAGGAGGAGTTGCTCGGCCCCGGAGCTGCCAGGCGGCCGAGACTCCAGGCCCGAACGTGGAGCGTCGGGCGAGCAGCACCCGCCCCCCCGCCCGACCTCATCCTCCCTGACCTCACCTTGGCGCCCCGCCTGGGAAGAAAGCCCCCGCGACACTGCGCCCGCCTCGGCCCCTCTCACCTTCGTCCTCCACCGAAGTCTCGGTGCCCTCCTGCACCTTGTCCGGACTCTCCTCCTTGCTCCTTGCCGAGTCGCCCTCGTCCTCGTCCTCGTCCTCGCTTTTGTTCCTGGGGGCCCACGTCATCTTGTTCTCCTTCTTGAGGCGCCGGCGCGCGTTGGCGAACCAGGTGGAGACCTGCGTGAGGGTCATCTTGGTGATGATGGCCAGCATGATCTTCTCGCCCTTGGTGGGGTAGGGGTTCTTGCGGTGCTCGTTGAGCCAGGCCTTGAGCGTGGCCGTGGCATCCCGCGTGGCGTTCTTGCGGTAGGCCGGGTCATTGAGCTGGTACGGGTAGGCCGCGCTTCCATAAGGGTGGTAGCTGATGGCGCCCGTCATCCCGGTCGTGTGTGCGTCGTAGGGCGCACCCTGCAACCGACAAGAGCCTGGTGAGCGGGTCGCTTGGGGACCTGCCAGGCGTCAGCGCCAAGGCGACCCCTCCGCCCGCCCGTGGCCGCCTTTCCCACGATGCCTCCGACGCTAGAGCTGCGCTTCCCGAGGCAACAGAGCAAAAGGACTCAGCGGGTAATTTAAGGCCAGCTGTTGATCAAGAAAAGCGATACGGTTTTATTATCAAAATTTCCAACTATTTCACTTTCCTAAAACGACGCATCTTCCCCCAAACGCCCCTGGGCCGCCAGTACAGACGTACACAAATACGAACGCACACACAGGCCCACAGGTAGTTTCCTGATATCTAAATTTCTCTGGATGTTAAGTGCGGCTGCCTCCCCTACTCCTCCTCCCCCGCCCTTATATGGTTAAAAAACTACCCCAGAGCCCCCGCTCCGCTATTCACCGCCCTAAAGCTCGGCAAATCCAATTTGCAACTCAGAAGCCAGTCACCGTTTCGAATTCTTCAAATATGTGGTAATTAGCATGTTAATTCAGCCTTTAACGTTTAAATTCGAGACTTTTACAGCCTTCGCCGAGGCCCCAGCAACTCCAATGCTGCCCTGGAATTCCGCCGAACGCGGGAGGTGGCCACAAGCCCCCGTTACGGCCTCCATCATCTAAAATGCGTTTTGCCACACCCGGCCGGGCCCAGCTGCAGACCCCGAGGAGCGCGGGCCGACCCCGGGTCGGGGAAGCAGGAGCTGCTCTCGGTGCGCAAGGGACCGAGGCGGCACTTAGCTGGCCAAACGCCGGCCGACACGTTTTTCCGAAGCATGGCCTGTGGGACAGATTAAGGCTGAGATCTTGGCGGCCGGGCCGGGCCCCAGAGCCTCTGCCGATGCTCCCTCCCTTCCCCAACCCAGTGACCCCAAGCCCCTACAAGTAGATGCTAAACACTCGGTAATCGCCCCGGAGGCCCCAGTGGCGCCGACCCTCGCGCCCCGCGCCGAAAGAAGCGAGCCCCGGCCCGCTCCGGACTGCTGGCCGAGCTTCGGCGCCTGAAGGAAGGACCACCCAGGACAGATCCCATCCCGAGCCCAGCGGAGTCGCACTTCACAGGCTCTTGGGGAAAATGACCCCTGCAGCCGAGTGGAAGGGCGTGGAGCGCGAGTCTCGGCCCGCGCTCAGCACGTCGCCGGCCGACCGCCCTGCCTCTTGTCCTGGCCTCTCGTCCCGCCAGCAGCGCGGCGACCCCAGTCGGCGACTGCAGAGCCACCTCCCACGGCACGTTCCCCGCGGCCCAGCTCGCGGATCCCCGGCCCCGCTCCGCCAGCGCCCTGATCAGTGTCTCCGCGCCCGGCGTCCCGCGTCCAGCCCGCCCGCCCGCGCGCGGTTACCATGTAGGATGGGAAGCCGGCGGCGGCGGCGGCAGCGTCGGCCGAGTACTGCAGCGGGCTGCCGAAGCCCGTGGCCGCCTGCGCGGTGAAGGCCGCGGAGCCCGGGTAAGGGCTGAACGCCGAGCCCGACGCCGAGCGAGCCAGCTCCTCGCTGCGCGGCGCCGCCAGTGCCGACGCGCCGTACGCCGGGCACGAGTATAGCGCCAGCGAGCCGGGCGCCTGGTACAGGTAGCCCTGCGGGTAGGACATGGTGGGCGCGGGACGCCGGGCCCGCGTCACGCCGAACAGCGGGCAGGGCGCGCGGCGCCCTCCATCCACGCCCGGCCGGGGCGCGGCGCGGCGGCGGCGGGCGCGGGGACCGCCGGCCGAGGGAGGCCGGCCTGCTCACTAGCCCGGGCGGCCCGCGGGCCGGGGGAGCGGCTGGGCGGCGGCGGCGGCGACCTCGGCAGCGGCAGCGCGGAGCCGGTGGGCGCAGCCGCGCGCCAGGCCGGCGGTCGGGGTTTGGGGGAGTCTGGACTCGGGAGTGAGGAGTTGAGGAAGGAGCGCTCGAGTTTCCGAGGGACATTGGAACGCAGAGCTGTCCGTCACGAGTTCATCTGCATATTCGGGCGCCCGCCCCTCCCCTGCCCCGCCCGCTTTGCCGGCTCAAGCCGCCAGGCCGCGGCCGGGGGAGGGGCGGAGACGGGCCGGGGAGGGGGGCGGAGGAGCGGGCGGCGGGAGGGAGGAAGGAGGGAGGAGGAGGCGTTAGCGACGCGCAGGCTTTTGTGGCGCAGTCGCCTCTCGCGCAGACCCGGCCCGCGGCTCGCGGCCCCGCAGCCTGGCGGGGCCGAGCAGTGCGCACCCCCTCCCACTCGCGCGGACTCCCGGCACCCGCCCTCCCACCTTCCTCGGCCAGCCCCCCAGACCCAGCCGCGCTGGCCCCCTTCCCTTGCCCCGCCCCCAGCTCGGCCCGCGAGAACCCGGCAGAGGCCGCTGGGCTGCCACTTGGGGGGACGAACGGCCCGTGCCCCCTCTCCGCCCGGGTGGCTGAGCGCAGGACCCTAGTGCCAGGGCCGAGAGCCGCGGGTGATGGGGCGGGAGTGTGGCACCCGAGGCCCGGGTCCTCCTGGGGGTGCCGTGCGTGGCGCTGACTTCCACCTTCCTGCGTCCACCCTGCCTGCCGCGCGGTGCGAAGCTCCCCGCGTGGCCTCGCGTGTGGTCTCCGGCCCCGCGCCGCCCAGCGTGTCCCTGCGGGACCCGGATCCGGGGCACTTTCGTTGCGAACTGCCAGGAGGGCCCTGAGGTGAGCTTTCTGCCCCGAAGTCCGTAGTGGCAAGCCGGTCCCGGGGTGTTAGGACTTTCTGCTGTAGGAAGCGTTTTAGCCCACGCCTCCAGTGCTTCGTCCGGGAAGACGCCACCCCCTCCAAAGAGTTTTATTTTATTTTGTTTTAATAAGTTGACTCCTCTTTCGGATGTGTTTTGTAAAACACTCTGGGGAATGATTGTCACTGGACAGACCGCCTCTGGCACGACGTGAAGCCTCGCTGTCACTCGGGAAGGGACGAGAAAACGACAGGCTGGTGGCACGGGCGGCGCAGTCGGCGGCACAGGTAGCTCAGGTAACAGGCGACTCGGGAGGAGCTTCGCAGGGCCCAGCGGCGAGATGCTAGGAAAAGGGCCCTGGGACCCCCAATCCCTCGAAAACACCCTTCTCCCCATACCTTCTCTGGGGGCCGGGCCAGCGGAAGCGGGCGTCTGGCGACTGGGCTGGGGGACGGGGGGAGGTGGGGGGAGGTCACCGGTGGCTCTCAGGAGGTCCACGGGGGGTCGGCTGTGTGCGGATGCGGCGGGGTGGCCCACACAACAGGTGCCACTTCCTCGGCGGCCGTCTCGGGTGGGTGACCTGTAGGGGGAGAACGCGGTAGGTCGGAGCTTAGGCCCGCAGACCCCCCCTTCCCGCAGCCCCCCCCCTTCCCGCAGCCCCCTGTTGGTTGGGCAGCTCTCAGAGTGGCCAGAGTTATCGCGTTCGGGTCGCGGTCGCGCGGGCGCCGCGCGCGCGTCCTGCGGCCGCTCTGCTGGCTGCGGCTGCAGCGCGGGGACCATGAGGCCCCAGTCTGCGGCCTGATCGCCTGCGGAACCTTCGAGGCAGTCAGGGTGCGTCTGTCTTTCTCTAGGTCCAAGGGAACCAGATGTAAACGGCAGTGCCGGGCTTGAGCAGAACCCACCCTCCTTGGCCTGCGGGTGCGTGGCTCCCGGCAGGTGCGGTCCAGGCCCTTTAACCAGTCGCCTCTCGCCCGAGCCCCCAAGCCACTCGCTCCCTACTGTCCCCCCACGCTGCCTACAAACCCCAGCCCGCTCCCGGTACACCTCACTCGCCACCTCCCCCCCAAACACACCCTCCTCCGCCCCGCCCCTCCCCCACTACTTCCCACACACTCTGGGCCTCTGTGAGCACCCAGCAGGGGAGTTTCAACAATGCTGTGACCCCAAGCAGGACGTCCTAATTCAGTTCAGGGCAGATATTTTAAATCAATTATCCTAGCGTTAAAAAGGAAAGAGAAGGAGAGAGAGCCAGAGGCCCCAGCAGCCCTGTGGCGCATGCCTTTGACAGGACCCACGGCATTTGTGGTCTTCCTGGGAGGGTATTCGGCCGGGAAGAGGCCGTAAATGAGACAGACACACGTTGGATGACCAACGTAAACAGCAGCAGATCAGGTTACAGGCCTTCGGTTCGCTTCCAATTACATAGTTTAAATGAAAAAATCAGGTCTAATGTTTATCTCCAAGGAAGACTGGCCTGAGTATTTCCATTTCCAAAGACCAGCGCCTGCTGTTGTCTCATTAGCATTTGGGCCTGCCCCCCCTCGCCCTCCCTCGCCCTCCCTCGATCTCTCTCCTGGGCCTGATCTCTGCCAGGGGCAGAAAAGAAAACAGCGAATTATTACAAAAACATCCCCAGTTTGGAACAGGAGCATAAGCTCCGATACACTCGATTTTGACATCAATTAAGTGTATAACCAGACATGTGCACGTGGCTTTGGAGGGTCTCGACTCGCCCAGGGTGCATCTCCAGAAAGGGCTGCCTGGTACTTCCCTCTGCCTTTAGCTCGGCGCTGCTGATTCTGAAGACAGTCTCTTCTCTGAGTGTATTTTATCCCCCAGCAATTATACTCCTCCACTGAAATCTGAATTTTCCGTACTGCTGCCTGCTACTAATAAAAACCGTCTACCTTGCACTATTAAACAGTCGAATCGCCCTACATGCCGTTTTTATTAGTAGTGACTGTAGCAAATTAAAATGCCTACGCAGAGACATTAAAACTTACGCTCAGCATTGTTATGGGGATATATAAACTCCGTTTCGCTTTAAAGCTCTCCGATTTTTTAAAATCACTTTCCCTTTTCGTAGATTAAAGTTGGCTGGGTCTTCTTTTAAAAAACTCAATCGAAAGAACAGGCTGCATGTGTCGAGGCTCGACGCGGTGGCTGGGAGCGCGGCCGCCTGCGACTGTGGCCTGGATTCGCGGGAACTGAGTCTCGGGTCACCGCGGGGAGCGCTCGGCTGCGCCCCGGGCCGCCAGGCCTCCTCTCTCCGAGAGCAGGGACCTAGATGCTTCGCTCACGGTCGTGGAGGGCGTTCAGGCCTGTGGAGCGTCTCGGTCCGGACGTACGCTTGGCTTCTGTTGCTTTCAGTTGCCCTCCAAGCTGGATTTAAAGAGAAGGGCCGGCACGCAGGGCCAACCGGGTAAGTGCCCGGAAAGCGCGCTCACACGGAACCATTAACCTGGGGAGTGAGCTTTCAGGTTTACGGTGGATCCCCCCCGCCCCTTTGCCCCAGATGTGCATTCAGAAAACAAGCGGGTGTGGTGGTTGTTAACACTGTCACATTACTGTTTCTTGTCCCAACAGTGGCCGATGCCTTTGGAACAAGTCGGCGTGGACATGCACGTTTCAAGGAGCTGTGGTTTCCTGGAGGCCAAGCTCTGGGAAACGGCAGAAACGCGCGCGGGCTTGGGCTCCGGGTCCTCCCCGGAAAGGGGCGGCGGCGCAGGCCAAGGCGCCCTCCACCTCCGTCCTGGGGCTCCCGGGAGCCGGGCAGGCTGAGCGGCGACGCGGCCCGAAGTCGTGCGCGCGGGCGGCGAGGGGGCGCTGTGGCCCGCAGCTGCCGCCTCGTCCCCATCGCGGTGGCCCCGGCGCTGTCCCCGGCCACCGACGGGCGGCGGGCTTCCCGACCTGCCTCCTCCCACGTCGGTTTGATTCGGGGAAGAAGGACAATAACCCTGGAGCATTTCAATAAAACCTGAGTCTCGCTCGACCTTTCTCTCTTTCCGCCTTTTGCCCTGTCTTCCGGGGAGTTTGTAAGAGTTTGGTGGGAAAATAGGTGGCATTGTGGAACGTGTAAATTTGGAGGGGGGTCAGTTAAGATTAAAGAGACACATTTTACGTTGTTCCCCCGAATAAAGCCACGTGTGAAATGCAAGTCGTTTCAGTGTATAAGGCTCATTTCCAGTGTGTTCCTAACCGAGTTCCCCTGTGCCCGCACTTCCTGGCGGGACTGCGGAGCGAGTGACAGCAAAAACAAGGAGAAAGAGCACTAGAGTTCTGCGTTTTCCTTTGTTTTTCTATTCTTTTTTGGAAAACCGAAACACGTCGCTATAAATTGTACAAAATTTAAGTCAAAATGAAACGTAAATGCCTTCCAAGCGGGGTTGAGCCCGCTCACGATTCCATGGACACTTTGGATTTCCAAGGTTCTCAAACTCTCTTCTGATGTGGCCACGTGTGTCTGGAAAACAAAGTCGTAGGCGAACCCGCGCCAGGCCCAGGGGTCCCCGCCGCTCCTGTCCAGGAACCCCGAGCTGGGACGCGGCCCGGGGTTTTCAAACTGGCCCGAAAGCCTGGGCCCTGCGGGCAGCGCCGCGGGTGGGGACCCGGGCTGGGGCCCCAGGACGCAGGGAGCTCTCTTCTGCACTTTCTGGGCTCAGTCGGCGACCCGGCTCTCCCGCCAGCGGCTCGACCCCGGAGCTCGAACGACTGCGAGGTCTCCTGGCCGCTAACGTGTCCCTCCCGGTTTCCTTTAGTGGCAGCACAGTGCCCATCCTCTCCACAGATGCCCCGCCTCCGACGCGCTTCCTGAAGTTTCTCCTGCGCTGCGCCCCGAGAATCCTTCCCTCGCCATTTCTCAGCATCCTGCAGGCTTGGCCTGCGTGCTCCCCTGGCTCTCGGCTCATCCCTCCTCCCCGCCCGCCCGGAACCGCAGACCCTAGTGGCGAGGCGTGCGCGCGGCCCCGCGCCCAGGTCCCCGCCGGCGTCCGAGTCCCGGGCCTGGAGCGCCGAGCGGGAACTGGATGGCGGGTGCAGGGGTGGGGGGAGGGTCGCGGGCCGGGTACGGGATGAGGGATCCGAGTTACTGCAGACCCGTTTCCGGAGCAGCGAAGACCCGAGCGCCCTCGTCCTGCAATCGGCGGCTGTCTGGAAGGAGAAGTGTTCGAGAGTCCTCAGCCCTCCACGCTCACGGCGTGGACTCGCACACACGTGTGCGCGCACACGCGCGCTGCCAGGGGAGGTCCGCGCGCCGCGGGAGCTGCTCTGGGCAAGTGGAAAGAGATAAGAGTTGTCAGTTTTTTCTTTTCCCTTTTCTTTTAAGTGTTTCTGCAAGACAGTCGGTGGAAGAACTTAGCTCACCTCCATCCCCCACCTCTCCCCACCCCACCCTCAGTCCCTCCGGCAGCTACTCCGTCACTCGCTTCGCATTCTCCGTTCTACACTCCGGAGCGCACCGTGGGGCGTGAGTGCGGGTGTGAGCGCGCCCAGGGGGCTGCAGAGACCGCGCGAGTCGCTCCGACCGGCCGGAGCAGGTAGGATCCTCGCTCGCAAGAAAATATGGGAGGAGAAGGAAGTGTGTTTTGACAATTGGTTTCATCAGAGAAGCGAGGCCGTATAGGGCGTTCGTCTGGGGCCACGCTTCACATCCTTTTGCTAACTCTCGCTTTGTGCGCCCAAACGGCTCGCCCAGCCCACGATTCGGCGGCACGTAGTCAGGCGCACGCACCAGCCCTCCCCAAGCTCTCCCACACACTCTGACACAGCTGGGTTGCAGAGCCAGGGGTAAGAGAGGATTTTTTTTTTTTTTAATACTGGAAGGAAGGCAGAAAGAAAAGTTTGATACATTTGACTGCATTAAAAGTAAAAACTTCAGTTGGATAGAAAATAAATTGCTGAAGATAGAAGATATTTGCGGGCCACCTAAATGGCAAAGACTGCTCTGCAGAATCAGGAAGGGTTCCCAACATCAGCGGGTGAAGGCAAGCCACCCAATGGAGAAATGGGTCAGGGATGCAGGCAGACCCTCCACACAGAGGAGACCTAACAGAGGCGCACATTCACTCTTGACAGGGAAACCATACGGTGTATAAGATGCCACTTTACGCCCGCTGGATGACACCAAACAAGGCCCAGGGTGTGCAGAGACAGGACACTCGCTCTCCCTGCCGTGCTAGTTGAAATGGCTCCAAAGGAATTAGGGAGGTATTTGGCCACATCTGAAAGAGCAGGAGATGCCCACTCCCTCTCACCCTGGATTCCTTGCCTATTGTCCCACCACAAGAAAAATGCCAGGCAGGGGCACGGAGGCCCCAGCACAGCGCTTGCAGCATTGTTTGCAAAGTACAGGGCTGGAAATGTCCTAAATGGCAGGAGAGGCCTGGATACAGAGTCTGCGGCATATTCCATGGAACAGAATGTTCCCAGGGATGAAAGTGAGTAAGAGAGCTTTGCTGGTGTCAACATGAATAAGTCCTGAGAATATAGAGTTGAGCGGGGAAAATAATAATAATTTTTTTAAGAAGGATACAGACAGCTTGATGCCGATGACAGAATTTGACAAAAACCAGCAATATGTGTGCTGTTTACACATGAGGGTGGGGACTGCAGTAATGCTGTGGGGAAGAAGGTCTCCCCTCTGCTGCAGGCCCACTGAGTGCCTGGGAAGAGGAGTGAGGGGAGTCCACTGTGTTAGTCATGTTTTATTTCTGAAAAATACATCTGCTGCAAACGTCACAAAAGATTATTAACTTGGAATGATGGTTACGTGGGATTCTCTTACTCTGTACGTTCCTACCCTGTGAAATATTTTACACTTTGAAAATTAAAAGAAAAGTATGTGTTATCATTTAAAAAGAAGTCACAGAAGTATAGTGAACTAATTTAGGAGCGCTTTCTTAAAAAAAAAAAAACAGGTTGTCAAAAATTTGCATTTTTGTCTCTTTCTTCCTCTCTTCGTCCCCCCACCCTTCAAAATATAAAGATAAACAAAGTCTTGGATTTGCAGTTTAGACTGTCACTTATGTGTCTTTGGGCCATCGTCCAGAGCGTGGCAGGTAGAGAGAGGCTTCCTGGGCAGGGTGCTCCCTACAGGGCCCTGGGCCCCTCGTCTGGGACCTGCAGGTTAGCGGCTCACCCCATGGCCACTTGCTCTGCTCAGGGCTGAGGCACCGTCACAGAGGCCTCTGGAGGGGAAGGATAGCGTTGCTGCCACCGGCCACCTGCATGCCTCTATGGGGAGAGGGATGCCTTTGCCCTGGATGGAATTCTGCATCTTTCCTCTACACACAGTAAAGATATTTTAGAAAATTAAAGTTAAGAGTAGAGAGAAGGGCTCTGGAAGACAGAAAGATGGGGGGATGG
Source organism: Aethalodelphis obliquidens (assembly GCF_003676395.1). Lineage (NCBI taxonomy): Eukaryota > Metazoa > Chordata > Mammalia > Artiodactyla > Delphinidae > Aethalodelphis > Aethalodelphis obliquidens. The sequence goes on from NW_020837973.1 coordinate 1,897,761, forward strand.
CCAAGGGGGTGGGCAGAGTGTAGCCTAGAAAGGAAAGCAGAAGAGAGGCCGGGGCGGGGTAGGGAGACTCCAGGCCCCGGCAGGCCCTCACCCCGCACACACCCCTCACTCCCAGAATAGAACTCTGTGCCTTTCTGGCACTTAAGCTGCTTCTAGAAACAATCCTCTCTGCTCTCATTCTCTCCATTTCAACTAGACGGATTGGATCTTCCACACAGATCTGCGGAGAGGCCTTGCTCAGGCAGAGAGGCCGGCAGCTTGGCCCCGGCGGTGATTACAGAGGCCTCCAAGTTCCATTCTATTCCTCAGCCTGCTCAGAGCCAGGCTAGGAAAGGGTGCTGCTTCCTGGGAATCCCCACAGTTCCAAAGGGTCCCCTGCATCCACCAGGTGGAAGGCCCTTGCTGCTTACTTCCACTGGCAGGCAGCCATCGGGCTGGCTGCCCCCTTGCTCTTGATCGGGCCCCCTGGCCCGCTGACCCTTCTTCCTGCAGCCACACCCCCTCCCACATCAGTCTCTACACGTTGCTTCCCCTGAGAGCATCCTCCCCACGGAGCTCCTTCATCCCTCTGCCTTGGGGCTCTGTGGCAGCCACAGCCAGAGCTGCTGCTGGTGTCCCGGTGTGACGGTTCTCTGACCTGACTTCCGGCCTGGCAAATCGTGGGAGCTAGACAAGTATTGACTGAACGAACGAAAGAATGAGCGGATGGCTAGCTCTTGGTTACTCACCTTTACTTCTAAAAGGTACAGCAGGGTGTTGAGGGAAAGAAAGAAAAAGATCACAGGGAGACTCGCTCACGTTTTGACCCCGCTTCCCTCCTTGGAGATTCCTCTGCACCTGAGTGTCATGGACACTCCTCGTAATCCAGGCAGATCCGATCACGCCTCAGGAGCCCTGCTCTCCAGTGTAAAGCATAGTTGATTTGGGATGTTAAATTTTAGGGCCCAATGGAAATACACACTTAAAATAACATTTAGTTTTTAAAATAAATTCCTGAGTTAGCAGTCAGCCCCAAACCTTGCATTCCTTGAGGAAAGTGAGCGTGAATTTTTATTTTTGCATCTCAAATGACCTGTTCCCAGCACACAGACATTTGGGAAAAAGGAAACTTGACCAGAAGCAAACTGGACTTTTATGATATTTTTAGTGAAAAATTCAGTGAGAACAAGTGTTTAAAGCACTACTTAGGTTCCGAGCAAGGGTTTTGTAGATACAGACAAGCTTACTGTAAAACTTATTTTTAATGGCACAAACCTTACGATAGCTAAGACAATTTTGACAAAGAAGAATAAAGTGAGATGAATCAGTTTACCGGATATCAAGACATTACATCATTGGAACAGAAAAGGCAATCCAAAAACAAACCCAGATGAATATTCCTGACTAAATTTGGCGAAGGTGCAAAGCAATTAAATGAAGGAAAGTTAGTCTTTTCAACAAATGGTGTCGGAGCGATTGGACATCCATAAATCACACACACACACACACACACACACACACACACACACACACACACACACACACACACCCTCCAACCCAAGTCTCATATCTTATACAAAAATTAACTAAACATGGAGCACAGACTTAACTGTCAAATTATGAAACTTTTAGAAAAATAGAGGAGAAAGTCTTCAAGATTTAAAGCAAGGCAAAGAATTTGTAGACTGAACACCAAAAGCACAGTCCATAAAAGGAAAATTTGATACATTGGGCTTCATCCAACTGAAAACTTTTGTTCTCTGAAAGAATGAAAAGGTAAGTTGCAGACAGAAAATATTGGGTTGGCCAAAAAGTTTGTTCGGTTTTAAGTAAAAATAAAAGACACATTTTTCATTTTCACCAAGAATTTTATTCAATAATGTATTCACTAACTGAAAAAACTTTTTGGCCAAACCATATATCCAACAAAGGACTAGTATCTAGAATATATAAAGAATACTCAAAGCAAAAGAGTAAACTAAAACAATAAAAAACAGTCCAATTAAAATTTAGTCAGAAGAAATTTCACCAAAAAGGGTATATAGATGGCAAATAAGCATATGAAGGATGTTCAACGTCATTAGCCATCAAGGAAATGCAAACTAAAACCACAGTGAAACATGCACCTATCAGAATGGCTAAAGTAAAAAAAAATAATAAACTAGAGATAACATCAAAGTCTGGTAAGAATGCAGAGAAACAAGATCATTCATCCAGTGCTGGTGGAAATATAGCATGGTAAATCCACCCTGGAAACTAGTTTGACAGTTTCTTATAAAACTAAACTTGCAGCTACCATGAAGTCTAGAGATTGCATTCTTGGGCATCATTCCCAGAGAAACAGAAACTTACGTTCACACAAACCCTGTACACGGATGTTCATATTAGCCTTATGTATAATAGACAGAAACTGGAATCAGCCCAGATGTCCTTCAGTAGGTGGAACAAACTAATGCTCAACCGTATGCAGGAGTGAGTTGTTGGTCCACACAAGAACTCGCATGCATCTCCAGAGAATTAGGCTGAAGGACAAAAGCCAATGCCAACGGTTATACACTATGTGATTCCACCAGGAGAACATTTTGAAATTACAAAAGTTTAGAAATGGAGCACAGTTAGGTGGTTGCCAGGTAGGAGAGACAAAGTGGGGGAGTTAGGAAGTAAGAGGGAGGGGGCGTGTTTACAAAGGGGAACAGGAAGGAACCTTGTGGTGATAAGGGTCAGTACCTTGACTGTGTGTGTCTTCAGAGACATTCAGGGCATGAGGGCTGGAGAAGATGTGGGACCCACAATATATGATGACTCCTCTGAGCACAGGAAGGCAGGGCATGTGACAAGGGGACAGTAGAGGCAGCATCCTCCTGGAGATGCAAAGCCGGGAACTGCCTTCTATATTTTTTGACTTTTATAAATATTTGGTGATTTTTAAAAGTTATATACAGTCGGGGGAGGGATAAATTGGAAGTTTAGGATTAACAAATCTATTATATATGTATAATAGACAAACAACAAGGACATACTGCATACCACAGGGAACTATATACAATACCTTATAATAACTATAATGGAAAATAATCTGAAAAAGAATACATATATATGTATATACAATAGAATCACTGTGCTGTACACCTGAAACCAACACAACAGTGTAAGTCAACTATACTTGAATTTAAAAAAATTATAAACAAATATGATGAATTGGGTGTATACTATAACGGGATGAGAAGAAGAGCATATTTTTATATTTATCTTTTGAAATCTCTGACTTTTCTAGATTTTTACATTAGTCTGAGAAAAAATATATATTATATATATAGATCGTGAATTATGGTAGATACTAAACTATATCTGAGATAAGCACATATATATTTTAACTCATTTAATGTTAATATTTCTTTATATCTCTCCTCATATATTGAAAGTCTTGTTTCTTTCACCACTGTATATTTATTGATTTATTTTGAAATATACATAAAGTTTCAAAACCATAAATATCAACATTACTACTAACAATAAATAACTTAGTACAGTTTTTTTTTCTTTGTAAATTATTTTGCATATAGAAAATACCACACTTGGGATCCCCAAAACAGTATTCAAAATTACTTGAAGATAGTATTTTATCTGTTATCAATTTTATACAAAGATTTATTTTTTTCCTACCTAAATTAATTTTAGGACTTTTCCTCTTTTCGACTGAATTTTTGTAATTCAGTGACTTCCGTGGTTGTCACGGGAAGTGTGCTCAGCAGTCTTGGCCCCTTTGTCTCCCCCATTTTCCATCTCTCCTGCCCTCCTGCTGTCCGTCTCTGCCCTCATTAACTTCTACAAGTCTTCCCAGCATTTCTTTTTGCAAATGTAAGCAAATACATGCACACGTTCATGACCATGAGTCAATAAACCCTCTCCCTTTCTTTCTCAGGTTACATACCTCCTTCCCAAACTTGCTATGTTTTCTTAACAATAACTCAAGGAGATCACTACGAATTACTTTCTAGAGAATTTTCCCTTTTTTCCCAAAAGTACCTGAATAGTATTGCCTTCAAGGGTGCATCATAGTTATTCAACCAGACCCCTAGTGAAGGGCCTTTGTGCTGGTTATAAGCGTGTTCTTTATTAATGGTGCTGCGGTCAGTAGCTTTCTTACAGGTTCTTGCTGGGGAAGGTGCAGCTTCAGCCTGGAACCTAAGAAATGGGATGTCTGGGCCGTAGGGTGACTGAATGTGTGGTTTTAGCTGGGATTGCCAAATTTCTGTTCTGTTTTGTACTCCAGATATCAGTATAAGAGACTGCACGTTTCTTCACATCCCAGCCAGCATAGACTGTTTAAAGAAACTCGGAATGTTGTCGGATCTGATATGTGAAAAGTGAGTAATAAATTCTCTTTCGATGGCATTAAGCTCTCAATGTTGAAACTCAGTCACCTCCCTGAGGTAAAATCCCACACGTATGTTTCAGAACAAAGTGGCATTTCATTATGGTTTAATGTGAATTTTCCAAATAACTAATGACGTTGATCATCTTTGCATGTGCTTGTTGGCCATCCATGTACCTTTTTTTCTGAAGTGGCTGTACAATTCTTGTGGTCATTTTTAAAATGCATTGTTTTTCTTCTCATTTTTGCATTATAAGAGTTCTTTATATATTCTGATCACAAGTCCTTTTGCAGATATAGGTTTTGCAGATATTTTCTCCCAATCTGTGGCTTGCATTTTCTTTTTTTTTTTTTTTATTCTATTAATGGAGTTTTTCAACAAGCAAAACTTCCCGTTTTGATAAAATTCAATTTTCAAAAATTATTCTTTTTGCCTTGTGGGATGTGTATGTGTGTTGTGTGTCCTTTTAAAGAAATATATGCCTGATCCAAGGTCATGAAGATTTTCTCCTATGTAATTTTTGCAATTGTTATGATTTTAGCTCTTACATTTACCTATTATGATTCATTTTGGAGTAATTTTGTGTGGGGTATGTAGGAAGAGTCAACATTATTTTTTTCCCCATCCAGTACATAGTTGTTTCAGTGCCACTTATTGAAAACTATACTTAACCCAGTGAATTATCTTGTCACTTTTGCCAAAAAATACAGTTGCCCATTTGAGTGTGGGTGCATTTCTGGCTTCTCAACAATGTCCCATTGAGATCTGTCTATCCTTAGCTCAATACCATATTGTTTTGTTTTTATCTCTTTACAGAAAGTCTTAAAGTTAAAAGCGTAAGTCCTTTAACTTTAATTTTCCTTCATAAAATTATTTTGGAACTTCTAAGTCCTTTATATGACCATGTAAATTTTGAATTAGTTCCTCAATTTCTACAAAAAGGCCCGTGGGGTTTGATTGGGATTTAATTGATAATATAGATCAAGTGTGGAAAACCGCTCACTTAAAAAATATTAACTCATTCAATCCGTAAATATACTCAACCTTTCCTTTTATTTAGGCCTTTAAAAATTTTCTCAGCAATGTTTTATAATTTTTAGGGTAGAAATTTTGAACAACATTTATTAAAGTTATTACTAAGCATTTTATTTATTTATTTAAGCCATTGGGAATGCCTTTGTGTGACTATTTTGACATTGTTTATATAGAAGTACAAGTAATTTTTGTATATTGACCAGGTGTTCTGCAATCTTGCTAACTTTGGCTATTGGTTATATTAGCTTTCTGTAGATTTTTAAAATTTTCTGTATAAATGATTATGTCTTTTGTGAATAAAGTTTTATTCCAACCTTTCCAGCTTGCTTGCTGTCTCCTTCATTGTCTACCTTTCTTGCACTAGCCAGAGTCTCTGGTGTGATGCAACAGAAGTGTGAGGGAGGCATCCTTGCCATCACCCGAGGTGGGAAGGTCAGTCTGTCTTCACTAAGCATTGTGCTGCTGTAAGTTTTGAAGATGTCCTTAAGTTCGGAAGATTGGCTTTTTTTCCTAGGTTGCTATGAGCTTTTAATCATGGATGGGGGCTGTACTTCCTTGAAACTTATTTTTCTGTATCTATTGAATAAACATATTTTTTAATTTAATTCTATTAATATGGTATGTTACATTAATTGACTTTCAAATGTCAAACCAACCTTGCATTAGTGAGATGAACTCCACTTGGTCATAGGTACATTATCATTTTACAGGACTGTGCGTCTCATGATACAGAAACAAGAATCTTCAAATATGTTAATGAATTGAGTCCAGCAGCTTATTAGAGGATGACGGATCATGCACGAATGGGGTTTATCTCGGGAATTTAAGACCAAGTCAACTTGGCAAAATCAACCAATGTAATTCATCATATTAACACAATAAAGGAGAAAGATGATATGATTATTTCAATAAATGCAGAAACAACTTCTGACAAAACTTACAATTCCTTTATTAACAACACTCAGAAAACTATGGGTAGAATGAAAGTTTTCAAACTGACAAAGGACATCAGCATACACCTAAAGCTGACACCACTGTTAATCATGAAAGATTGCATGCTCTCCACGACTGGGAGCAAGATGAAGGTGTTCACTTCTATTCAACATCATATTCGTAGTCTTAACCATGGTAATAAGACGATAAGTAAATAACAAACAAGAAATAAGACAAAATTTGGAAAGGTTTCCTAGACAACACAATTGCCTAGGCAAAACAAAATACCTATTAGAATTACTATGTGAGTTTAACAAGGTTACAAAACACAAAGTCCACATTAATGTCAATCAGTTGTGTTTCCACAAAGTGGTGACAAATAATAAGAAAATTTAATTTTTAAAATTCCATTTATAATATTGTTGAAATATTAAACAAATAGTAATAAACTAAATCAAATGTAAAACGTACAAATTCTACATGGAAAACTACAACATAGTACTGAGAGCAATTAAAGGAAATATAAATAAAATGAGAGATATAACATAGTCATGGATTGAAAAACTCCATATCGTGAAGATATTCATTCTGCCCAAATTGATATGTAAAGTGAATACATGCCAATCAAAACCTCAATAGGAATTTTTGTAAAAACTGATGATTGATTCTAAAGCTTGTTTAGAATTTCAAAGGACAATAGTCAAGCAATTTTGAAGAAGAAGAACCAGACTGGAGAGCTTGTGCTACTTGATTTCAAGCCTTATTATAAAGTTACAGTAATTAAGACAGCTTGCTATTAGTGAAAAGATGGACACATAGATCAACAGAACAGAATAGAGAGCTGAGAAATAGATCTACACATTTGTGATTACTTAATATTGACAAAAATGCCCTGGTGTTAGAACAACTCAACATCCATATGAGGAAAAAAATAATTGCTATCTAACACCATATACAAAATTATTTTGAAATGGATCAGAGACCTAAATGCAAAGGCTAAAACATAGGAGTAAACTTTTACAGTTTGGAGGTATTCCTTAGAGAGGACACACATAAGAATACCCTTAAAAGAGAAGGGGAGAGGGGCTTCCCTGGTGGCGCAGTGGTTGAGAATCTGTCTGCCAATGCAGGAGAAACAGGTTCGAGCCCTGGTCCGGGAAGATCCCACATGCCGCAAAGCAACTGAGTCCGTGAACCACAACTGCTTAGCCTGTGCTCTAGAGCCCACGAGCCACAACTACTGAAGCCCATGTGCCACAACTACTGAAGCATGAGTGCCTAGAGTCCATGCTCCACAGCAGGAGAAGCCACCTCAATGAGAAGCCTGTGCACCACAATGAAGAATAACCCCCGCTCACCACAACTAGAGAAAGCCTGTGCACAGCAACGAAGACCCAACACAGCCTAAAATAAAATAAAGAAAGACATTTTAAAAAAAGAGAGAGAAAAGGGATAAATTGGACTTCATAAAATTCTCTTGAAGTGACCAAGATGATAAAATAAAAAGGCAAGCCACAGTGTATAATGTGTTGCCTGTGACATATTATATATAGCATATTTTTTGACAAAACACTTGGATATGTAAACACATCTTACATTTCAATAAGATGAGGAGTCTAATAAAAAGTGGGTAAAGTCTTGGAAAGACACTTGTCAAAAAGATATAATTTCAAAAATGGTCAACACCAGCAGTCATAGGAGAAACACAAACAAATCCCAGTGAGTTTCCACTACTCACCTTCTAGAATGAGGCTAAAATTAAGGAGACTGACCATATCAGGCGTTGTTGATGAGCGAGAGCAAATGAGATTCTAAATCAGTCCTGGTGGGAATGGAAAACTGGGCTAGCACTTCAGAAAACCATCTGGGCCGTTGGACATGAGCCTCAACATACTCTTACCAGGTGCCCAAGACATGCTACTCTTACCACGTGCCCAAGACATGCTACTCTTAGGTCTGCCCAAGAGAAAAGAGAACGAGTGTCCCACCAACCATCTGACCCCCATGTTTATTGTAGCGTCATTTATCATAGCCCCAAACTGGGAAGAACCCAAATAGTCATCATCAGGAGAGTTAGACTGTGGTCCACAGTACCCAGGTGACCTGTCTCATCACCATCAGCCCTGGGCGACTCTGCACCACGTATCCTTGAGGTGTTCAGGCTCCCCAACTTCTGCTTGGCCCTCCACACCTGACCAGACACTGTACCTACCCAGGGACCTTCTGTCCTCATGCCCGAGGGTGTGAGAGAATCTGAAGTCACCTTTGACTTACCTTCCTTTTTCTCTTAATTAGCTAGTTAGTTAAACATGCCAACAGATACCTTTGGGAAAGGGTTATGAGAGGAAGTGAGGACCCACCAAATTCATATGTGGAAGTCCTAACCCCCAGTGCCTCTCCAAATGTGACCGTGTGTGGAGATTCAGTCTTTAAAGAGGTGATTAAGGTGAAATGAGGTCATTGGAGCCAGCCCGGCTGCCGAATGAGTGGTGTCCTCGGAAGAAGAGATCAGGACGCAGACACACACACAGAGACGACCATGTGAGGACGCAGGGAGGAGATGGTCTTCTACACGCCCAGGAGAGAGGCCTCAGAGGGAAGCAGCCCTGTGGACACCCTGATCTTGGACTTCTGACCTCCAGAAAGGTGCGAAAATAAATTCCTGTTGTTTAAGCCGCTCAGTCTTGGTACTTTGTTAGGGCAGCCGGAGCAGATGATACAAACACCTGTGAAGTAAGAACCACGATAGGCCCACCTCCGTGAATGCCATTATGAGTATGGAAAAAAAAGAGGTGTGGTCGAATGGGGTTTATTCTCAGCTGGGGGTGAGGATGGAAATTCACTAATTCCCCAGCGGCCATGCCCACATGAGCCTCCTACTGCCTTTCCTGACGGTGACCCCTCTCTTCCGCCTGGTTTACAGTAATCTCCCTCTTGCTACCCTCGACCCTACCATCAGGTTAAGGGAGCATGTGATTTGCCACTTACACTTCCCAGATGACTTGTCCCTGGAAATGGGGCTCAATAGAATAGAAGTCACGGTGTCGAACTGGCAGACTACTTGCAGACTGGGAGGTGAGGCGAGCAGCCCCTGCACTCCCCAGGTACCACCACTTGCCAGGGGCTGATGCAGACACCGAAGGCCACAGCGGCCCCCACCCCCCGAACTTTGTGCAGATTGGATGAGAAGGGGCCGTCAGTGAGATCTAACGCTATTCCCTTTGGGAATTCGTTCCTGTGTTCACAGAAGAGGGAACCAAAGCTGGAATGAGCGGTGGCACTGGAGTGTTCTATTCACTTATGTACACCTTTATTGTGTGCTGACTTTGTACAGAAGAACCCCGCACTGTGGGGCAGAGAGAGATTATAGCAGAGTTTCTTCTGGTACCCATTAGAAGACAGGGAGAGACACGCATGCTGACCTTAACCAGGTTATGTAATATATGAGATGATGCAGAACAGAGAGTGCTGGAATTTCAGAACAGGAGTCTCCTGCCAACGTCTGAAGAGACTGCGGCCACCTCACGCAGAATCCCGGGTGGTGACCGACTTTCCCCAATGCACCCCACGTGCTCCAGGGCACAGGCCGGCGTTCAGACTCTGATGCCCCCTCATCACTGATGTTCCTCTGGTTTCTCTCTCAAGTTTGCTGAAGTATATATTCATCTTTCCAGGGCTTAGGGTGTGCTTCCATTTTCATTTTTAAAAGTGTTACAGTTTCAGGAATTCCCTGTCGGTCCAGTGGTTAAGACTCCGATCTTCCACTGCAGCGGACCCGGGTTCGATCTCTGGTCAGGGAACTAAGATCCTGCGTGCCACAGTGTGGCCAAAAAAAAAGTATTACAGTTTTGTTTCCAATGAGCTTCCCCTTCACCTGTATCCATTTCCAACATGTTTTTTGTTTGCTTGTTTTGCTTTTGTTTTTCCATCTTCATTCCAATCTTTATTTCTTAATATATCATGATAATCTAAAAAAAATAAAATAAACATTTTTATCTTGTGCTTTTAGTTCATATTCAGACAAAATTAGTGCTGCTTTAGCAATGCAAATTTCACATTAATATGGTACATTCCATTGACTGAGGCTTCCATGTATTTTGTTGGTTTGATAAAAGCCCTTTTCAAAAGGCATACGAAGTTATAAAGAAAAAGACAAAAAAGGTACTTGAGTTTTAGGAATTAGTGTGATTATTGGTAATGCAAAAACATCCAAAAGCCTGAAACAAATACTGACTCTTCAGTTCTAAACTGCAGCTTAAGCAAGTGACAGCAAACCAAAGGAAACTTGATTTACTCATGAAGAAATTAAGAAAATCCAGGCTTCCCTGGTGGCGCAGTGGTTGAGAATCTGCCTGCTAATGCAGGGGACACAGGTTCGAGCCCTGGTCTGGGAAGATCCCACATGCTGCGGAGCAACTGGGCCCGTGAGCCACAACTACTGAGACTGCGCGTCTGGAGCCTGTGCTCCGCAACAAGAGAGGCCCCAATAGTGAGAGGCCCGCGCACTGCGATGAAGAGTGGCCCCCGCTTGCCACAATTAGAGAAAGTCCTCGCACAGAAATGGAGACCCAACACAACCCAAAATAAATAAATCAATTAATTAATAAAAAAAAGAAATTAAGAAAATCCAATGTGGTTTTAATCAGCTGTGATGTAATCATAGTTTCTCACCTGTGTCTCCATTGCCTTTGCTGTTGGACAGAATAACATTTCCGGGGCCATGTGTGTCAGGTGGCTGGTCTTCTCCACCAACTTGGATTGCCAGGCTTGTGCTCTAAGGGTAGAATGAGGACTGGGGTCTCTACCTGATGGATCTCCTGTAGGTCTTTGCTGGCAGATGTACAGACATCCATGTGTAAGGCATCCCTGAATCCCATGGGCACCAAGCTGGGGCTTGTCTCTGTGGTCAAGTCCCATCAGTTCTCATGGCAGGACAGGTGCAGACCTGGTAAACAACAGGTTAGAGAGGGACCGGGTACAGGGTCTGCGGGGCCAGGCTGGGCCCAGGCCCCAGGAGGTGTCTGCTGTTGAGGAGACACGTACCTGAGACAACTTTGCCAGGAGAATCCACCGAATCCATCTGTTTTCTTAGATAGTGGGAAGTGTTGGGGAGAACAGGACAACAGGGCAAACGAGCAGGGGGCTATTTTGTCAGAAGCCATGAGAGGTCACGTTGACAAGGGAACCTTTAAGCAGAAACATGAGGGAAGCAAAAGAGAGCTTCCCGAAAGTGTGGGGAAGTGGGCATATCCAGGGAATGTGGGCACAGACTTCCAGTCTCATAGGGAACAGAACGAATTCCAGTTGTATTTGTTTCCTGTGGCTGATGTAAAAAATGACCCCCAAAGGGGTGACTTAAAACAGCAGGAATGTATTCCCTCATAGCTCTGGAGGCCAGACCTCTGAAATCAAGCTGTCCCAGGGCCGGGCTCCCTCCTGAGGCCTCTTTCAGCATCTGGTGACCCAGCCTCTGTCTCGGCCTCCCGGTGGCCTCACTCCAAGCTCTGCCTCAGTGTTCGGTGGCCTTCCACTCTGTCTCCCCTTCTTAGAAGGACATCCGTGTGGACTTAGGCCCTTCCAATCTGGGTCGATGCTTGCCTCAATCACATCTGCAAAGACCTTATTTCTAAAGAAAGTCACATTTGAATCTTTTCTGCGGGGGTCGGGGTAGCACTATCCAGCCACCTACCTGTGTAAGAGCTACAGACTCCAGGAGGGATTCAGAATCGATAGCAGAGAACACCTAGGACTGCGCTCTGAAGGGACGGAGCGCTGCTGCCCCCAGGCAGGTAGACTCAGGTGTCGTCTGGGGGACAAGACATTCCCACTGAGAGCAAAGCAGCCCTGATTCGCTGGGAGGGGCAGGGGAGCCCCACGGGCGGGCTCGGCAGATCAGGGGCACAAGGTCGGCGCTTTCCCACCCTACTCTTTCCCCATATCTCTGCTGAGCCTGTCCTCCACCTTCGGTTTCCAGGGTCCCTGTACCACCCGATGGCCGCCCCAGCTAAAATCTCACCTCGCTAGCGCTCCCCTCGCGCTGAGGACCATTTCCTGCCTTTCCCTCTTCCCGCCCCCGTCCCCAGGCTGAGGCCCAGCTGGCAGGGGTGCAGCCCTCCTTTCTGGAGCGTCCGCCCATGGCACCGTCTAAATTCGGGGCACGCTCTAGTTTGTGTTTCGGGAGGCCTTCTGCCCGTGATGCCCCGGCCCAGGCCCCCCTTCGCCCCCCGCGGAGCCCGCTGCCTCTTCCGCTACGGGAACGTGCCCTGCGGTCCCACACACCCCCGTGCAAGTGAGAGGCCCTCTGGAACACAAGTGGTTCGACCAGTTTCCACATCAGACTCTCCACCACCTGCAGGAAGCCTTGGCCACTCCAGGGGACAAACTGGTTTCAAGGCCGGCGCCACCTCGCGCCCCGAAGTGCATCCCCCGCAGAGGCCGGTCCAGCTCTGCATCTGCGCTCCCGGGATGCTGGCCTCGAGGTTCATCCAGCCCAGAGCTCCCCCGCCTGCCCAGACCCACGCAGGGGACCGGCTCCTGCCTCCAGCAGGACCCTCCGGTCTTTATTGAAGCGGGGAGGGGTGGGAAGACGAGGGGGAGAGTCTGCTTCAAGATAAAGGCAACTTGAGACTTAGAGCTGGACCTTCCATTGCCCCCCACTTTCGTCCCCAGAGGGCGGCTTCCTCACGCCTGCTATCCCTCCCTCCCGGGCCTGCTTCCCCAACAGGAGGAAACGCTGAGGGATGCCCCTCGTTCTTAGGAAGGACAGTGGGACCACTGTTTTTATAAGTCGGCTTCTGCCGACAGCCTACTGTCAATCTTAAGTTTCTTAAGTTTTTGTGCCGACAAAAATAGTTTTCTCTCTAAGAGGAATTCTTGAACCAGCTGTCAACTAGTGCCTTTTATGTGACCAAATATATACATATTTTAATTGAAATTTTGCATATATAATGTATATGTATATTTGTATATTATCTGTGTACATGTTGTATAGATATACATTTTCAACAAAGAAAAATAAATATGTTGATAAAATTCATAGAAAATCTATTAAAAATGCAGGTTTAGGCTGCACAATTATTTCATAATTCCCCAAATAAAAAATACCCAGGTGACAATAATATAAATTAACAACAAAATGACCCCCAAATAGTCTACTTGGGATTAAACAACATTAGCAAGAAAAAGCTCGAGCTATCTGCTGAGTGAATGTGAGAATGTATTCATCAAGGTAGAGGGGAAACAGGAATATAGATTTGGGGCACAAATTTACATTGATTAAGCTTTTAGGTATTTTATTTTATTTTTTTACCACAAGTATGTAGCATTTTATAATTAAAAAACAGAGAAGATAGAAAATAGGTCTTCAGTCAAATATATTATGATACAGTCTCATAATGGAATATTAAGTAGATTCTAAAAAAGGACAAAGCAGAAATATATGAAGTAAAATAGGAAGATAGCCACTATAATTTGTTAGATCTTGTGTATGATAAAGCAACTGTGATCTACACATACGTGAGCTAATAAAGCCATGGAAAGCTGAATGATATCGGCTTAGTGAGTGGTCATGAATACTTATGCATTATTTGAATGATATCAGTGATGGACTGTTTTGGGCTGATGTAGCAAAGATTTCTGTGCACCTCTTACTAGCAACTCCCTGCTTCTTATAGAGCACTGGTGTCCACAGGAGGCAATTTTGATTTGTCATAATGACTGGGAAACTATATAGCTTAGTACTCTACAGCACACAAATCACCCCCACCCTAGAAATGCTGTTTTATAATAACAGGACCTTGGTTTCTAACCGAGCACGTGGTCACCTGGAGCAAAGACTACATTTCCCAGAATTCCTGCAGCTAGGTATGGCCATGTGACTTGGGGTTGGCTCTAGAGTGTGAACAGAAGGGATGTGGCCACCTCAGCAACCCCTGCAGATGGAGAGCACAGCCCCGCCTTGTTTCCCTTCTTCTAGCAGGAGCACGACCCAGACACTCAGCACTGGAGCTGGGGGGACACTGTGTCCAAGGGTGAAAGTGCATGGAAAGGCCCCCTTAGGCTCCCACACCCGCTGGGCCTGGACTGAGCCATATCCCGGCCTCCCTTCAGCCACCAATGCTTTGGTTTCCTGTCTCTCACAGATGAACCAAGCCTGAACAAAAGTGAGTAGAGCTTGGTATTTTATTACACACATTCTAATGAATACGTTCTTTCTATTACCAATTTTAAGATAATTGATAAAGTTAAGCAGCCTGTGTCTGCTGTAAATACCACCACCTGGGCGGCCTTTAGCGCAAGAGCAGCGTAGTCTCTCACAGTCTGGAGGCTACACGTCCCAGATCCAGCTGTGGGCAAGGTTGGCTCCTCTGGAGGCTCCAGGGGAGGATCCGCTTCGTCCCTCTCTGCCCAGCATCTGGTGGTGCTGGCAACCCTGGGCGGTCCTGGGCTTGTGGCTGACAGGCTCTAATATCTGCCTCTACCTTCACAGGGCCTTTCCCCCGTCGTCTCCGCTACCGTGAAATAAGGGGAGTTGTCTTTGTATTTAGGCCCCTATTGGGTGGTCCAGGATAACCTCGTCTCAGGATTACATCTTCAAAGACCCTTTTCCCAAATGAGGTCTCATTTCTGTGTTCTAGGGTTAGAACACGGGCAGATCTTTGGGGGTCCCCCACTAGACCCACCTCAGACCACTACCTCAATCTCATTTCCCCTCCCCAGGGTCAGTGTGTACAGTCTGGAGCTTTCTCTTAGCACTTCTATACATGTACATGAATCTACTGACGTGTCAGGTATATATGTGTGTGTGTGTGTGTGTATATATATATATATATATATATATATATATAGGATATGAGTGAGGACTTCACTAACTTGTGATTAATGAGCAGAATATGGCATAAATGATGGACTCTTAATTCTGAGATTAGGGTTACAAGATTGCTGCTTCCATTTTGGGTGCCCTTTCTCTTGTGCTACTCAGGTCATACATTCTAGGGGAAAACCAGCTCCAAGTGAAGCAACCTGTGAGTAGGCTTGCATCGTGGGGGCCAAGGCCAGCCAGTAGGCATGTTTTTGAGTTGGAAGGGGGTCCTCCATCCCAGTAGAACACTGAGATGGCGACAGCCTCAGCCATCAGAAGCATCACAACCACACCAGAGACTTAGAGTCACTCTCAGATTTCTGAACCACAAAACCGTGAAACAATAGGGATATCACAATAGATAATATAATAGGTTCTATAGAACCTGCTGTGTGTAATCTGTAATTTCTCCTTTTAATAACAGTATCTTTAAGAACTTTTCATATCATCAAATTCCTTGCTCTTTATTGACTGCAAAATATTCCATTGTTTTAGATTTGTTACTCATTCTTGAGACCATGTTGGCTATGTTTCCACAATAATTTGTCTAGATGTTACAACGTGCTTCTGTAAAGTTTTATTTACCCTCTTCCACCTTGCCTTTGATCGTTGTGCCTTCCCACTTTTCCTGTTCAAATGTATGTAGTTTGGATCTTCTTTCTTCTTCTTCTTTTTTTTAAATAGACCTTTATTGGAGTATAATTGCTTTACAATACTGTGTTAGTTTCTGTTGTATAACAAAGTGAATCAGCCATATGCATACATATGTCCCCATATCCCCTCCCTCTTGCGTCTCCCTCCCGCCCTCCCTATCTCACCCCTCTAGGCCCTTGCAGAGCACTGAGCTGATCTCCCTATGTTATGCGACTGCTTCCCACTAGTTATTTCACATTAGGTAGTGTATATGTGTCGATGCTACTCTCACTTCACCCAAACTTCCCCCCCTCCACTGTGTCCTCAAGTCCATTCTCTATGTCCACGTCTTTATTCCTGCCCTGCCACTAGGTTCATTAATACCAGTTTTTTTTTTAAAGATTCCATACATATGCATTAGCATATCGTATTTGTTTTTCCCTTTTTGACTTACTTCACTCTGTATGACAGACTCTAGGTCCATCTACCTAGATGTAGGACCTACCTACAAATAACTCAATTTTGATTCTTTTTATGGCTGAGTAATATTCCATTGTATATATGTGCCACAACTTCTTTATCCATTCACCTGTCGATGGACACTTAGGTTGCTTCCATGTCCTGGCTATTGTAAACAGAGCTGCAATGAACATTGTGGTACATGACTCTTTTTGAATTATGGTTTTCTCAGGGTATATGCCCAATCATGGGATTGCTGGGTCATATGGTAGTTCTATTTGTAGTTTTTTAAGGAACCTCCATACTGTTCTCGATAGTGGCTGTACCAATTCACATTCCCACCAACAGTGCAAGAAGGTTCCCTTTTCTCCACACCCTCTCCAGCATTTATTGTTTCTAGATTTTCTTTTGATAATGGCCATTCTGACTGGTGTTAGGTGATACCTCATTAAAGTTTTGATTTGTATTTCTCTAATAATTAGTGATGTTGAGCATTTTTTCATGTGTCTCTTTGCCATCTGTTTGTCTTCTTTGGTGAAGTCTACTTAGGTCTTCTGCCCATTTTTTAATTGGATTTTTGTTTTTTTTGATATTGAGCTCCATGAGCTGTTTGTATATTTTGGAGATTAATCCTTTTTCTACTGTTTCATTTGCAAATATTTTCTCCCATTCTGAGGATTGTCTTTTTGTCTTGTTTATGGTTTCATTTGCTGTGCAAAAGATTTCAAGTTTAATTAGGTCCCATTTGTTTATTTTTTGTTTTTATTTCCATTACTCTAGGAGGTGGGTCAGAAAAGATCTTGCTGTGGTTTATGTCAAAGAGTTTTTTTCCCCATGTGTTCCTCTAAGAGTTTGATAGTGTCTGGCCTTACATTTAGATCTTTATATAGATCTTTATATCTTTATAATCCATTTTGAGTCTATTTTTGTGTATGTTGTTAGGGAGTGTTCTAATTTCATTCTTTTACATATAGCTGTCCAGTTTTCCCAGCATCACTTATTGAAGAGGCTGTCTTTTCTCCATTGTATATTCTTGCCTCCTTTATCAAAGATAAGGTGACCGTATGTGCATGGGTTTATCTCTGGGCTTTTTATCCTGTTCCATTGATCTATATTTCTGTTTTTGTGCCAGTACCATACTCTCTCAATTACTATAGCTTTGTGGTAGAGTCTGAAGTCAGGCAGCCTGATTCCTCCAGCTCCATTGTTCTTTCTCAAGATTGCTTTGGCTATTTGGAGTCTTTTGTGTCTCCATACGAATTGTAAAATTTTTTGTTCTAGTTCTGTGAAAAATGCCATTGGTAGTTTGATAGGGATTGCGTTGAATCTGTAGATTGCTTTGGATAGTATAGTCGGTTTCACAATATTGATTCTTCCAATCCAAGGACATGGTATATTTTTCCATCTGTTTATGTCATCTTTGATTTCTTTCATCAGTGTTTTATAGTTTTCTGAGTACAAGTCTTTCCCCTCCTTAGTAGGTTTATTCCTAGGTATTTTATTCTTTTTGTTGAGATGGTAAATGGGATTGTTTCCTTAATTTCTCTTTCTGATTTTTGTTTGTTCAGGTATAGGAATGCCAGAGATTTCTGTGCATTAATTTTGTATCCTGCAACTTTACCAAATTCATTGATTAACTGTAGTAGTTTCCTGGTGGTATCTGTAGGATTCTCTATGTATAGTGTCGTGTCATCTACAAACAGTGACTGTTTTACTTCTTCTTTTCCAATTTAGATTCCCTTTATTTCTTTTTCTTCTCTGATTGCTGTGGCTAGGACTTCCAAAACTATGTTGAATAAGAGTGGCAAGAGTGGACATCCTTGTTTTGTTCCTGATCTTAGTGGAAATGCTTTCAGTTTTTCATCATTGAGTATGATGTTTGCTGTGGGTTTGTCAGATATGGCCTTTATTATGTTGAGGTAGGTTAGCTCTATGCCCATTTTCTAGAGAGTTTTTACCATAAATGAGAGTTGAATTTTGTCAAAAGCTTTTTCTGCATCTATTGAGATGACCATATATATTTTATTCCTTAATTTGTTAATATGGTGCATCACATTGATTGATTTGCCTATATTGAAGAATCCTTATATCCCTGGGATAAATTCCACTTGATCATGGCGTATGATCCTTTTAATATATTGTTGGATTCTGTTTGCTAGTATTTTGTTCAGGATTTTTGCATCTATGCTCATCAATGATATTGTCTATAATTTTCTTTTTTTGTGATATCTTTTTCTGGTTTTGGTATCAGGGTAATGGTTGCTTTGTAGAATGAATTTGAGAGTGTTCCTCCCTATGCAAGTTTTTGAAGAGTTTGAGAAGGATTGGTGTTAACTCTTCTCTAAATATTTGACAGAATTCACCTGTGAAGCCATCTGCTCCTGGACTTTTGTTTTTTGGAAGATTTTTAATTACAGGTTCAATTTCATTCCTTGTGATAGGTCTGTTTATATTTTCTAATTCTTCCTGTTCAGTCTTGAAAATTTTACCTTTCCGAGAATTTGTCCATTTCTTCGTGGTTATCCATTTTATTGGTATATAGTTGTTTTTAGGAGTCTCTTATAATCCTTTGTATTTCTGCAGTGTCAGTTGTGATTTCTCCTTTTTCATTTCTAATTTTATTGATTTGTGTCCTCTCCCTTTTTTTTCTTGATGAGTCTGGCTAAGAGTTTATCAATTTTGTTTATTTTCTCAAAGAACCAGCTTTTAGTTTTATTGATCTTTGCTATTGTTTTCTTCATTTCTATTTCATTTATTTCTGCTCTGATTTTATGACTCCTTTCCTTCTACTAACTTTGGGTTTTCTTTGTTCTTCTTTCTCTAGTTGCTTTAGGTGTGGGGTTAGATTGTTTATTTGAGATTTTTCTTGTTTCTTGAGGTGAAATTGAATTGCTATAAACTTCCTTCTTAGAACTGCTTTTGATGCGTCCCATAGGTTTTGAGTTGTTGTGTTCTCATTGTCATTTGTTTCTATGTATTTTTAAATTTCTTCTTTGATTTTTTCAGTGATCTCTTGGTTATTTAGTAGTACACTGTTTAGCCTCCATGTATTTTTTTTTTTTACTGTTTTTTTTTTTCCACAGTTTTTTTTTTTTTTCCTGTAATTGATTTCCAATCTCATAGTGTTGTGGTCAGAAAAGATGCTTGATATGATTTCAATTTTCTTAAATTTTCCGAGTCTTGATTTGTGACCCAAGATATGATCTATCCTGGATAATATTCCATGTGCACTTGGGAAGAAAGTATATTCTGCCACTTTTGGGTGGAATGTTCCATAAACATCAATTAAATCTATCTGGTCTCTTGTGTCATTTAAAACTTGTGTTTCCTTATTTACTTTCTGTTTGGATGATCTGTCCATTGGTGTAAGTGGGGTGTTAAAGTCTTCTACTATTATTGTGTTACTGTTGATTTCCCCTTTCATGTTTGTTGGCATTTGTCTTATGTATTGAGGTGCTCCTATGTTGGGTGCATAAACATTTATAATCGTTATATCTTCTTCCTGGATTGATCCCTTGGTCATTATGTAGTGTCCTTCCTTATCTCTTATAACAGTCTTTATTTTAAAGTCTATTTTATCAGATATGAGTATTGCTACTCCAGTTTACTTTTGATTTCCATTTGCATGGAATATCTTTTTCCATCCCTTCACTTTCAGTCTGCATGGTCCCTAGGTCTGAAGTGAGTCTCTTGTAGACAGCATATATATGGGTTTGTTTTTGTGTCCATTCAGCCAGTCTGTGTATTTTGGTTGGGGAATTTAATCCATTTACATTTAAGGTAGTTATCAATATGTATGTTCCTCTTACCATTTTCTTAATTGTTTTGGGTTTGTTTTTGTGGGTCTTTTTCTTCTCTTGTGTTTCCCGCCTAGAGAAGTTTCCTTAGCATTTGTTGGAAAGTTGGTTTGGTGGTGCTGAACTCTCTTAGCTTTTGCTTGTCTGAAAAGCTTTTGATTTCTCCATCGAACCTGAATGAGATCCTTGCTGGGTAGAGTAAACTTTGTTGTAGGTTTTTCTCTTTCATCACTTTAATTACATCTTGCTACTCCCTTCTGGCCTGCAGAGTTTCTGCTGAAAAATCAGCTGATAACCTTATGGGGATTCCCTTGTATGTTAGTTTTTGTTTTTCCCTTGCTGCTTTTAATATATTTTCTTTGAATTTATTTTTTGTTAGTTTGATTAATATGTGTTTTGATGTATTTCTCCTAGGGTTTATCCTGTATGGAACTCTCTGTGCTTCCTGGACTTTGGTGACTATTTCCTTTCCCATGTTAGGGAAGTTTTCCACTATAATCTCTTCAAATATTTTCTTAGACCCTTTCTTTTTCTTTTCTTCTTCTAGGACCCTTATAATTTGAATGTTGGTGCTTTTATTGTTGTCCTAGAGGTGTCTGAGATTGTCTTCAATTCTTTTCATTGTTTTTTCTTTATTCTGCTCCTCAGCAGTTATTTCCACCATTTTGTTTTCCAACTCACTTATTTGTTCTTCTGCCTCAGTTATTCTGTTATTGATTCCTTCTAGTGCATTTTTCATTTCAATTATTGTGTTGTTCATCTCTGTTTGTTTGTTCTTTAGTTCTTCTAGATCTTTGTTAAACATTTCTTGTATTTTCTCAATCTGTGCCTCCATTCTATTTCTGAGATTCTGGATCATCTTTACTATCATTACTCTGAATTCTTTTTCAGGTGGTTTGCCTATTTCCTCTTCATTTATTTGGTCTTGTAGCTTTTCGCCTTGTTCCTTCATGTGACATATTTTTTTGCCATCTCTTTTTTTTTCTTTTTGATGAGTGGGATTGTGTTCCTGTCTTACTGGTTGTTTGGCCTGAGGCTTCCAACACTGGAGTTTGTAGGCTGTTGGGTAGAGCTGAGTCTTGGTGTTGATATGAGGACCCCTGGGAGACCTCACGCAAATGAATATTCCCTGGGGTCTGAGGTTCTCTGTTAGTCCAGTGGTTCGGACCTGGAGCTCCCATCACAGGAGCTTCAGCCCAACCCCTGGCTTGTAAACCAAGATCCCACAAGCTGAGAGGGCTGGCAAAGAAAAAAAAGAGAACAATAACAAAATAAAAAATACAATAGGAAACTAACAGATATGTTAGAAAGAATATAAAAATAAAAATATAAATGAAACAACAACTGGAAGGTAAAACAGAACCACAATAGTAAAACAGAGGAGGAGGAAAAAAAAAAGGTGGAAAAGGCCTTGGCTGTGGAGGGTGGGGCCTAAGCAGGGATGGGTTTTGGTGGTGGGCAGGGCCAATGCTTAGGACCCACAGGGCTGGAAAAGGCCCTGGGGTTTGGAGAGTGGGGCTTAGGCTCAATGGAACAGAAGAGGCCCAGGCATGCCCCCACCTCTGATCTCAGAGTGTGGGGGACCCCACCTGGGAGCCCAGCCGGCTTCTTCTCCTTCTCCTACGGTTCTGGAGGGTCCCTTCCGCCTGCCTATTCTGCTCTCTCCCAGCCTCTGTCCTATGCCCCCAGGACCCACACAGCCTGGAGGCAGTTTGGAGGGCAAGGGACCTCCCTGGGAGCTCAGTAGGTTTCCTGGGCTCGAGTGGGTGGGCAAACATCCTCTGCTCCTTCTCCTGCTCTTCCAGTCCTGGAGAGCCCCTCCTGCCTGCCTGTTGTCCCCTGGCTTCCCTCCTATGCCCCCAGGACCAACGCAGCCCAGAGGGGGCCTCTGAAGGTGTAGGACCCGGCCCGAGAGCCAGGCAGACTTCCCTGGGCAATAGGGCAGGGTATACGCTGGGCGTGTCACCACCCCCCCCACCCCGGATCCAAGCCCCCAAGGGTCCGCTGCCTCAGGGATGCCAGTCCTGTCCGGCCTCCACTTCTCCTCCCCGCTCAGTCACCACAAGTCCTACGGTTCACTTGGGGGTTCCTCCCATCTCTTTGGGCATCGATGTCCCCCGCCAGCATACTGCAGGTGCCCTGGTTGTGGGGAGATGTAAACTCTGTGTCTTCCCATACTATCATCTGCCTTATTTCTTTTCAAAGCACCAATTTTTATATCTATCAAGAGACTGTCTACTCTAAGATTTATTTATTTAAAATGTGTTGAAATTTCTATGTGAAGTAATAACTGCCCAATTTTTGTGACAGTTTCATGAATATTTTAAAAGAAAGAGTAACCTCTCATTGTTCAATTTCAATATTGAAAGGCAATTTAGACCAAGCTCGTTAAGTATGGGGTCCAACTTTTATGCATTTTTTTTCTGTTTAATCTGTTAGTTTCTGAAATTTAAGTTAATGCCTCTTACTATGACTGAGAATTTTCCATTTGTCTTTATTTACTTTGTGTGTTTTTAAGCCATATTCTGGGGTACAAACAAGGTTTCTGACTGACATTTTCTGAGTGCATTATTTCCTTTATTACATGAATATCCAACTTCATCCATTTTGTTGTGTTCACTCTGAATTCTAATTTATTCCATATCAATATTGCTCCAGTTGCTTGCTTCTCATTACCACTTGATTGGCATATCTTTATACTTCCCATTCTTTTCAACTTTCGTGTTTTGATGTGTCTCTTCAATTGACTTATAATGGGATTTTTCTTACCCAATTTGTAATATTCTCTTGTTTATGATGTGAATGCAGCTCACTTACATTTATTATAAGTACTGATGTGCTTAGCTTTTCTTTTCTGCATATTTTTTGCTTGGCTTTTGTTTTCCTAGGTACCATAT
This sequence comes from Aethalodelphis obliquidens, assembly GCF_003676395.1. Lineage (NCBI taxonomy): Eukaryota > Metazoa > Chordata > Mammalia > Artiodactyla > Delphinidae > Aethalodelphis > Aethalodelphis obliquidens. Next base: position 1,920,730 of record NW_020837973.1, read on the forward strand.
TTTTCCCTTTCATCCTTTCCTTGTAAACTTAATTTTGTTGAATTGATCATCTTTTCTGAGTTACCCCCCAACCTCTCTCTAATTGTGTATTGAAGCATCATTATCAGAGCATAATTTTAGATATACTCATTTAGTGGGCTGTTAAGAATAAAACTGCTATGAACATTCATGCACAAGTTTTATGTAGACTGTGTTCTCTTCTCTTGGGTAAACACCTAGGAGTGCAAGTGGTATATAGTGCAAGGGCCATATAGTAAGTGTAAGTAAGTCCAACTTTGTAAGACCCTTCCAACTGCTTTTCCAAGGGGTGTATTGTTTCCACCAGTAATGGTGAGAGTTGCAGTTGTTCTAAATCCATGCCAGCACTTCTATCTACAAGATTTTAATTTTAAGTATTCCAATGGATTTGTGCTGATATCTTCTTATGATTTTAATTTTCATGTATTTGATAACTTAAGATGGTAAACATCTTTTCATATGCCTATTGATCATTCTCATATCTTTTGTTTAGATATGGTATGTTGAAATATTTGCCAACATTAAAAAAATCGGCTATTTGCATCCTTATTATTGAGTTACAGGAGTTCTTTATATATTTTGGATGTAAAACCTTGGTCTGACGTATGTATTGTGAATATTTTCTCCAGTCTCTTTCATGCCTTTTCTTTTCTTGGAAATCTTTCAAGACAAGAAAATTTTAATTCTGTTCAAGTTCAATTTATCAGTTTTTATTTTATGTAATTTATGCTGTTACATTCTAAGAAATCTCTGCCAGCCTCAATGTCACAAAGATTTTCTATTATTTCAAGAGATTTTACTTTTATATTTAGGCCTATGATTCATTTTTGTGTTTGGTATTTTTTTTAATTGATATGCTGATGTCCTAGTACGATTTGTTAAAAAGACTATCCTTTCCCATTAACTTGCCTTACCATCTTTGTAGAAAAACAATTGACCACTGAAGTGCACATTTATGTCTAGGTTATTTATTCTGTTCCACTGATCTATATGTCTATTTTAATGCAGTTAGCACTATTACTGTGGCAAACTTTGGAATCAGACTATGTCCACCATCTCTAACCTATTTTAAAATAGCCTTAGCTATTTCACATCCTTTGCATTTTCATATAAGTTTTAGAACCAGCCTGTTTATTATCTACTGATAAGCCTGTTGGGATCTTGATTTGGATTGTAATCCATTAATTGAAGGACATTTCATAGTGTAAAAATACTGAAAATGTCAATCAATGAACATAACATATCTTGCCCTTTATTTAGGTTTCTTTAATTTTTCTCGGTAATATTCTGTAGTTTTCAGAATATAGATATTGCAAGTATTTTGATATTTTTGTTCCTAAAGAATGTTTTTGATGCTATTGATAATGGATATTTTAAAAAATTCATTTTCTAACTGCCTTTTGATAGCATAGAAAACTATAATTAATTATAGTATTTTTCCTTTTTATTATATGGCCTTGCTAAGTTCATTTCTTAATGCTAGAAACTTTTATAAGGATATTTTTAGGATTTACTACACACAACATTGTTATCCACAAACAAAAACCGTTTTATTACTTCTTTTGCAATTTGCATGACTTTTCCTTCTTTTTTTGGTCTTATTCCACTAGACAGAACCTTTAGTACAGTGTTGACTGGAAGTGGTGGGAACAGACAGATATCCTTGCCCTGTTTCTGGTCTTAGGAGGAAACCATGCAGTCTTCCATCATTAAATGGGATGTTAATTGTACATGAGCTATAGGCGGTCTTTATTAGGTTGAGGATGTTCTCTGCTTCCCTTAGTTCTTTGAGAGTTTTTAATCATAAATGGGTGTGGTGATAATTGCTATAAACTTCCCTCTTAGAACTGCTTTTGCTGCATTCCATAGGTTTTGTGTCATTGTGTTTGCATTGTCATTTGATCCTAGGTATTCTTTGATTTCTTCTTTGCTTTTTTCAGTGATCTCTTGGTTATTTAGTAGTGTATTGTTTAGCCTCCCTGTGTTTGTAGTTTTTACAGATTTTTCCCTGTAATTGATATCTAGTCTCATATCACTGTGGTTGGAAAAGATACCTGATACAATTTCAATTTTCTTAAATTTACCAAGGTTTGATTTGTGACCCAAGATGATATATCCTGGAGAATGTTCCATGAGCACTTGAGAAGAAAGTGTACTCTGTTGTTTTTGGATGGAATGTCCTATAAATATCAATTAAGTCCATCTTGTTTAATGTGTCATTTAAAGCTTGTGTTTCCTTATTTATTTTCATTTTGGATGATCTGTCCATTGGTGAAAGTGGGGTGTTAAAATCTGCTACTATTACTGTGTTACTGTCAATTTCCCCTTTTATAGCTGTTAGCAGTTGCCTTATGTATTGAGGTGCTCCTATGTTGGGTGCATAAATATTTACAACTGTTATATCGTCTTCTTGGATTGATCCCTTGGTCATTATGTAGTGTCCTTCTTTGTCTCTTATAATAGTCTTTATTTTAAAGTCTCTTTTGTCTGATATGAGAATTGCTACTCCAGCTTTCTTCTGATTTCCATTTGCATGGAATGTCTTTTTCCATTCCCTCACTTTCAGTCTCTATGTGTCCCTAGTTCTGAAGTGGGTCTCCTGTAGACAGCATATGTAAGGGTCTTGTCTTTGTATCCATTCAGCCAGTCTATGTCTTTTGGTTGGAGCATTTAATCCATTTACATTTAAGGTAGTTATCAATATGTATGTTCCTCTTACCATTTTCTTAATTGTTTTGGATTTGTTATTGTAGGTCTTTTCCTTCTCTTGTGTTTCCTGCCTAGAGAAGTTCCTTTAGCAATTGTTGTAAAGCTGGTTTGGTGGTGCTGAATTCTCTTATCTTTTGCTTGTCTGTTAAACTTTTAATTTCTCCATCGAATCTGAATGAGATCCTTGCTGGGCAGAGTAATCTTGGTTGTAGTTTTTTTCCCTTTCATTACTTTAAATATGTCCTGCCACTCCCTTCTGGCTTGTAGAGTTTCTGCTGAAAGATCAGCTGTTAGCCTTATGGGGATTCCCTTGTATGTTATGTGTTACTTTTCCCTTGCTGCTTTTAATATTTTTCTTTGTATTTAATTCTTTATAGTTTGATTAGTATGTGTCCTGGCGTGTTTCTCCTTGGATTTCTCCAGCATGGGACCTTCTGCGCTTCTTGGACTTGATTGACTATTTCTTTTCCCATATTAGGGAAGTTTTCAACTATAATCTCTTCAAATATTTTCTCAGTTCCTTTTTTTTTTCTCTCTCTTCTTCTTCTCGGAGCCCTATAATTCAAATGTTGGTGTGTCTAATGTTGTCTCATAAGTTTCTGAGACTGTCCTCAATCCCTTTCATTCTTTTTTCCTTATTCTGCTCTGCAGTAGCTATTTCCACTCTTTTATCTTTCAGGTCATTTATCCGTTTTCCTGCTTCAGTTATTCTGCTATTGATTCCTTCTAGAGAATTTTTAATTTCATTTATTGTGTTATTCATCATTGTTTGTTTGCTCTTAGTTCTTCTAGGTGCTTGTTAATCGTTTCTTTTATTTTCTCCATTCTATTTCCAAGATTTTGGATCATCTTTACTATTACTAATCTAAATTCTTTTTCAGGTAAACTTCCTATTTCCTCTTCATTTATTTGGTCTGGTGGGTTTTTACCTTGCTCCTTCATCTGCTGTGTATTTCTCTGTCTTCTCATTTTGCTTAACTTACTGTGTTTGGGGTCTCCTTTTCACAGGCTGCAGGTTCATAGTTCCCTATTTTTTTCTTGTCTGCCCCCAGTGGCTAAGATTGGTTCAGTGCGTTATGTAGGCTTCCTGGTGGAGGGGACTGGTGCCTATGTTCTGGTGGATGAGGCTGAATCTTGTCTTTCTCATGGGCAGGACCATGTCTGGTGGTGTGTCTTGGGGTGTCTGTGAACTTATGATTTTAGGAAGCCTCTCTGCTGATGGGTGGGGTTGTGTCCCTGTCTTGCTAGTTGTTTTGCATAGGGTGTCCAGCACTATAGCTTGCTGGTCTTTGAGTGGAGCTGGCTCTTATCATTGAGATGGAGATCTCTGGGAGAGCTTTTGCTGTTTGGTATTACATGGAGCTGGGATGTCTCTGGTGGACCAATGTCCTGAACTCGGCTCTCCCATCTCAAAGGCTCAGGCTTAACACCTGGCCAGAGAACCAGACCCTGTCAGCCACACGGCTCAAAGGAAAAGGGGGGGGGGGAAAGAAAGAAAAAAAAGAAGAAAAATAAAATAAAATAATTAAAATAAAAGTTATTAAAAATAAAAATGTAGGACTTCCCTGGTGGCACAGTGGTTGAGAGTCCACCTGCCGATGCAGGGGACACGGGTTTGTGCCCCGGTCCGGGATGATCCCACATGCCGCGGAGTGGCTAGGCCCATGAGTCATGGCCGATGAGCCTGCAGGTCCGGAGCCTGTGCTCCGCAGCGGGAGAGGCCACAACAGTGAGAGGCCCACATACTGCAAAAAATGAATGAATAAATAAATAAATAAATAAATAAAATAAAAAAGTAATAAAAAAAAGAAAGAAAGAAAGAAGAGAGCAACCAAACCAAAACACAAATCCACAAATGATAACAAGCACTAAAAAGTATACTAAAAGAAAAAAAAAAGGACAGACAGAAGCCTAGGACAAATGGTAAAAACAAAATTATACAGACAAAATCACACAAAGAAACATACACAAACACACAAAAAGAGAAAAAGGAAAAAAAAAATATATATATATTTTAAAAAAGGAAGAGAGCAACCAGATCAATAAACCAATCTACCAATGATCATAAGCTCTAAACACTAAACTAAGATAAACATAAAACCAGAAACAAATTAGTGCAGAAAACAAACCCCAGGTCTACAGTGGCTCCCAAATTCCAACACCTCAATTTTGGGACAATTCCTTGTCTCTTCAGGTATTCCACAGATGCAGGTACATCAAGTTGACTGTGGAGATTTAATCCGCTGCTCCTGAGGCTGCTGGGGGAGATTTCCCTTTCTCTTCTCTGTTCGCACAACTCCTGGGGTTCAGCTTTGGATTTGGCCCCGCCTCTGCATGTAGGTTGCCTGAGAGCATCTGTTCCCACCCAGACAGGACAGGATTAAAGTAGCAGCTGATTCGGGGGCTCTGGCTCACTCAGGCTTGGGGGAGGGAGGGTTACAGAATGTGGGGGGAGCCTGAGGCAGCAGAGGCCGAGGTGAAGTTGCAATAGCCTGAGGCACCATGTGCTCTCCTGGGGAAATTGTCCTTGGATCACGGGACCCTGGCAGTGGTGGGCTACACAGGCTCCCAGGAAGGAAGGTGTGGATAGTGACCTGTGCTTGCACCCAGGATTCTTGGTGGCTGCAGCAGCAGCGTTAGCATTTCATGTCCATCTCTGGTGTCCATGCTGATAGCCGCAGCTCATGCCCATCTCTGGATCTCGTTTAGGCAGTGCTCTGAATCTCCTCTCCTCGGGCACCTCAAAACAATGGTCTCTTGCCTCTTTGGCAGTTCCAGACTTTTTCCTGGACTCCCTCCCGGCTAGCTGTGGTGCACTAGCCCCCTTCAGGCTGTGTTCACACAGCCAACCCCAGTCATCTCCCTGGGATCTGACCTCCGACGTCCGAGCCTCAGCTCCCAGCCCCCACCTACCCCGGTGGGTGAGCAGACAAGCCTCTCGGGCTGGTGAGTGCTGGTCGGCACCGATCCTCTGTGTGGGCATCTCTCCGCTTTGCCCTCTGCATCCCTGTTGCTGTGCTGTCCTCCGTGGCTCTGAAGCTTCCCCCCCGCCACCCCTGTCTCCACCAGTGAAAGGGCTTCCTAGTGTGTGGAAACTTTTCCCCCTTCACAGCTTCCTCCCAGAGGTGCAGGCCCTGTCCCTATCCTTTTGTCTGTGTTTTTCCTTTTTTCTTTCACCCTACCCAGGTACGTGGGGAGTTTCTTGTCTTTTGGGAAGTCTGAGGTCTTCTGTCAGCGTTCAGTAGGTGTTCTGTAGGAATTGTTCCACGTGCAGATGTATTTTTGATGTATTTGTGGGGAGGAAGGTGATCTCTACATCTTATTCCTCTGCCATCTTGAAGGCCCACCCCACTGGGTTATTTGAACATATTTTGTTTAATTTCTAAATATTTGGGAATTTCATAAGTTTATTCTTATTGTTTGTTGCTGATTTAATATCATGTCAGATGATATATAATTTCACCCCTCCTAAAGTTACTGAAACTTATCTCATGGTTCATTATTTGGTCTTTATGGGGGAAGATTTTAGGTTCACTCAAGAAGTTACAAATTCTGCTGTTGTAAGGTAGAGTAAGTCAGTATTAAAGTTGGTTTACTTGTCTTCTATGTCCTTAAAGATTTTCTGTCTGCTTGTTCTATCAAGTGCTGTGAATGAAGTGTTAATATTACCAACGGTATTTGTCTAGTTTTCCTTCACTTTATCAATTTTTTGCCTCATGTATTTTAACACATTATTTGGTGCATATGAATCTAGGATTGTTATCTATTCTTGATTAATTGACAGTTTTATCATTATGTAGTATCTTTCTATATACATAGTAACACTCCTAGTCCTAAAGCCTGCAGCGTTTGATACCAGGATAGTCACTTCAGCTTTCTTATGATTAGTGTTTGTGTTGTATACTATTTCCCATTCTTTTATTTTCATGTAGCTCTGTTTCTATATTTGAAGTTTATTTCTTGTAAACAGTACATAATTGGGTCTTGTTTTTCTATCAAGTGTAACAATCTCTGCCTTTTAACTCCTGTTCTAAGATCTCTTATATTCAATGTAACTATTGTTATAACTTGGCTTAAATCTACCATATTACTATTTGTCCCATCTGTTCCTTTCCTTTATCTTTTTAATGCTTTTTTAGATTGAAAATTTTTTCTTTTATTTTTCTACTTTGTCTACATTATGGGCTCATTAGATACACATCTTTTTAATTATATACCTCTGGTGGTTTCTTGAGTTTACAATATGCAGTGTTAATTCAATAGAACCTGCCTTTAAATATTATACCTCTAACATATGATGTAAGACCCTTATAAGATTGTGCTCCATTTCCCAATGTTATATATTTTATTCATATATATGATATAAAGCTCATAATATACTATTACATTTTGCTTTAAATACTCAATTATCCTTAAAAAATTCAAGGCTGAGAACATTTCAATATTTATCTATATATTTACCATTTCTGGAGTTCTTTATTCTTTTTCTGTAGATCCCAGTTCCCATTTGGCATCGTTTAACTTCAGCATGAAGAATTTTTTTTGTTTTTTTAAATTAATGTTGCTTTTAGTCCATCGATTCTTTCAGCTTTTATTTCTCTGGGAAAATACTTATTTTGCTTTATTTTTGAAAGAGAATACCCTCGACACAGAATTATAGGTTTTTCCATTGTCTTCTGGCTTCACTGATTCTGAAGAGAAGTCTGTAGACATTGTTATCTTTGTACTACTGCATCATATGCACCAAGCCCCTGATCCCTGGCTGCCTGTGCAGTTTTATTTGTATTTATCCTGATTGAACTTTGATGGGTTTCTTCCATCTATGTGTTCAGAGTTTTCATAAATTTGGAAAAATATTGATAATTATTTATTCCAATATAATTGTAACTTCTCTTTCAGGGACTCTAGGTGTACTTAAATTGTTTGATATTTTCCTTTGCTCATTGAGATGCTAATTTTTTTTTTTTAAGTCTCATTTCCCCCTGTCTCTGCCTCTTTTTGAATATATTACATTGCTACGTGTTTAAGTTCCCTAAGCTTTCCCTCTGTTGTGTGTAGGTCTATCTCATTCTTTTTGATGATTGCATTATATTCCATGCCATAAAAGTAGATATCAGAATTTATTTACTCATCTCCCTAATTAACGGAATCTGTATTGTTTCTAGCTGTTTGCTATTTGCAGTGATCCTGCAACAAACATCCTTGCATATATATTCTTATTTACTTTTATTTCTGCATGATAGGGTTCTAGGTCTGGGATTTCTGGGTCAAAAGTCATATGTACTTTTTGGTTTCAAAATTATTGTGAAATGTTGCTTTCCAAATATTCTGTCTCAAATACACCTATTTGATTATATACTTTTATAAGTTACACCAAATATTAATAATTAATGTGGTCATTTCATATGTCTTATTTTAGTAGTTCTTTTTTCCTTTTTCATCTTTGCTTGATGTCTCCTCCACTTTCCCTCTGCTCTCCAAATTATACTTTCCAGTAGTGTTTAACCTGCTAAATCTTTTAGTGATTTTTTTGTTTCAGATTTTGACTTCTTACCTCCAGAAGTTCCATTTGGCTTTTGGGTAGATTTTTACTAGGTGTAGAGTGAGAAAGTACAACATAGAAATTTTAATACAATATAAATCAATGACCAAAATCAAACAAACAACAAAACATGCCCATGTTTGTATATAAAATATATGCATATTTGGTGTAAAATACGTACTAAATTTCTTAGGGAGAAGAAGATGTAATCCTACCATAAATAATATGTATGTGTATTAGAATATATATGCACAAATTTCTCTTATAGTTTAGAATTAAGTGGAAATACTAGATTATAAGACTAAGATGTGGTTTCTTCAATGCCACCAGATGTACCATCTGAAACTGGTGTTGATGATGATGATGATGATGATGATGCAGGGGATTGGTACTTGACCACTGAATCAATTTGAAAAGACATATAGGTTTATTTATATTTGCTATTCCTTCTGGCCTCAGTTTTAGAAATGGCTGTTATTCTTGTGATTTGTCTATTTCATTCAAATTTTCAAATCTTCAAATCTGGTTAAGGAAATAGCTAAGTCTAACCTAGGCAGGAAAGGAAAGGAAAGCATAAATGGAAAAATGTTATTTATCACATAAATATTTTCCTTGCTAAATATTCAATCACTAAATACAAGTAAATAATTGTTAATAGCCAGGGTAAGTATGCTGAAAGTGCATTAATCAATTAGACTTGGAGAGAATCATTTCTAGAAAAGAGGGACTAATAGTTATGAAATTGTATACTTTTTCTCTGTAAAATTCATAGTTTAATTCCCTTAGCAGGTCTCAGGATCCTGTCCACAGTGGAAAGAACATATCTGATATCGATGAAAATTTTCAAACATTAAATATCAGTCTCTGAGCAACCATGGAGGTTTAAAGGTTCACGTTCTTAATACCCGTTGAGAAGTGTGTTAATGATTAAATGGTTCCTCAAAGAAAGCTACTGAGCACTATTGGCTCGGGTGGGGGGTTCCATGGAAGGCTCTTGTGATTGATGGTCTCAGCCTCACATGACGGCACTTGGTGGCATTCCTGATGTGGGGTCCACCTTCCAGCCGTCTTGGTAAGAGTAGCTGTGCCTCAGGATCTGGGATGGCATTCAGTGGGCTTTGGGTGACTTTCTCTGAATGAGTCTCATTTGTAATCCATCTGACAATTTTCTATATAGTGTATGTGAGAACAAATGTGATTTTTCTAAGAATTGACATTTCAGCTCTTCACAATCCAAATATTTATACTTGGTTCTGAACCAAGCAGATAACAAGAGTTCAGCTACTCATTTCTATGAAAGAAAAGTTATAGTCAATGAATGGAATAATTTTGCAAATATTATTCTACTCCCACCCCTTAGTACAAATAAGGGCCCAATCTGAAAGAGATTTTCCAAGTGAGAATCTAGAGGGATAATGCTTTAGGGAGGACATCACATGAGCTGACACATTATCCTTGTAATAAATGTTTCTAATATGACACATTGTTTCAGACTCTGCATGTGATTTGTCATTTGTTTCAAATTTGGATTGTTTTTGGAATAATAAAGGATCCCTCTCTTATTTTCTGACATCATGCAAGCCAGTGGTTACTGCATTTGCTCCACCAGCTTCTATGAGGGCTTAGCTGTGCAGCTGCAGGCAGGTAGGAGCTGAGAACACCCAGTAGGTGGAAGGAGATGGGAAACTTGCATGCTTTCTCTGCTCTATGTCAATGGGCAACATGGTTCCGGATGTTCTGTGTGCTATGTCCACTACTCTCCCTGGAATAACATTTTACCTGGGATGGTAGTAACCTCACCACTAGAGAGTCAAGACCCACGTGGAACATTCCTTAAGCTACAGCAAGGAGTAGACCCTAAGATCACATTTGCTAGGAAAAAGTAAGGGCATTTATCTAGAGTTTTTAAAAAAAACAACTTCATAATGTCACATAGGTGATGAATTCTGAATCCCTAAATGAGAATATGTGCGAAAATGGTATAGAACTTCTAATTAATTATAAATTTCCAATAAATCAGCCATGATGAGGGTTCCCCCCAGCCTGATCTTGTTTTAGTTCTTGTTTATAAATACCTGGTGTCTAGACTCTATACAGGAGGCTGTGAGTACCTGTCAGACATACTTGAATAGGAGCCTTAATCAGGGTGCATCTTTAAAGATGAGAATAACGGGTCTGGAGTCATTTCAGCTACTGGGACAGAGGAAGTGAATGCTATTATTGTAGAATAAAATATGGGCATGGCCCCATAAACTGACATAAGGTAGGATTTACTCCCAAAGAGATTTATTTGGGGGTCCCTTCAAGGGGTTATTTATTCAAGTGTATAAAGAACCTCTTTGTGAGACTTTCTTCTGTGTAAAGCTATCGCACTGAAGAAGCCATTGCACTGAGTTTAAAGTCTAGGTAATTGTAGGTATGATGTATACGTTTGCTGGGGCCACCCTAACGTAGTATCACAGACAGGGCATCTTAAAGCACAGAATTGTATTCTTTCATAGTTCTAGATGCTGCGGGTCCCAGATCAAGGTACCAGCAGGAGTGGCTTCCGGTGAAGCCCCTTTCCTTGGCTCACAGGTGGCCTTCTTGGTATCTCTTCTTCCTATTGGGACACCTAGTGAGTTAGGCTTATGCTTCTGACCTCGCTTAACCTTCACCTGCTTGTAAAGGTCCACCTCCAAATAGTGACATTCCAAGGTGCTGGGGGGTTGGAGTTTCAGTATATGAAATTGGGAAAACACAATTCAGTCTGTAACGGACAATGCGAGATAGAAATGTTTTATCAGAGTGAGGACGACTCTAACTAAATTGCAAAGGCTTGAGTCGACCATTCCTGAAAAGTGATTGTGCTTGAGAGGTTTTGCATTTTCCGCTCTCTGGAAGGGTTTGTCCAGCCTTTTCTCCAGCATGCTTCCTGTCTAAGTCTGGCAGCCTGCCCCACAGCTGGGGTGCAGCAGCCTGATTCCTGCTCCCATGCACAGGAGGGCCCCACGTCTGAGAGTCTCATGGGGAAAGGCACACCGCTGGGGGGCCCGGGGTCACACAGCTTCCCCTGCTCCCAGGGAACGGACCTCTCCGGGACTGAGCATCACGGCTCTTCCTACGGGGCCATTTGCGATCAGAAAAAGCTCGTCAAAACTTCAGGTAGGTGTCTTGGGAGAGAATGGGACGTGTGACAGCAATGTGACAACGTGAAAGATTCTACAGTTGGAGGGGCTGGTGCCTGAATGTCACGACTGGAAGCCATCAGGCTGCAAGAGTGAATGAACGAATGAATGAATGACCAAATCAATCAATCAATAACTGGGCTAACTTGTGGGAACTGTTGAAAGCTGCTGTTTGCATTTTTACTTTACAGTGCTGGTAATTGCTTCCTTTCTGGGCCCCATGGCTATGATAGATTTTTTCTCATAATTATAATTTCAGCAAATTTTTGCAATTGTAAGATACTGCATTTTTAAAGAAATCCAGCTGTCATTCCCCATTGAGTAGAGCTTCGTTTTCTGTTGTTCATTCAGTTGTCTTCCTCACTCTGGGCACCGAGCTCCAAGAACTCTTTACAGGGGCGGATTTATGATGGATGCCATCTGGTCTGATAGAAGGAAACAGATATTGATTTTTAATATTTTCTCCCAACTTGTTTACTCTAGGCTAATACAGCAGCTGTGTGGCAGCTTGTCTCCGAGTGGGAAGGATTATTACCACTGCCTTTTGATGAGATAAATTACCTAGGATGACTTGAATGACTAAAGGGTATACTTTGATGTTATGTCACTTCATTTACTCTTATGACTAAATGATTATTGATTTTATATTTTTAAGCTCTTGAAACGTGAAAATAAGTTGGTGGAGGAGCCCGGCTGTGTTCGTTTTATTAATTTATTTCTGCAGGGCATAATTCACTTTGGACCAGGTTGTGAAGGTTTTGGGTTCATGACCGGCTGTAGATACAGTTGCAAAGAAATGGCTTATTTATATAGTCATTGCAAGTAGTCCCAAAATCAATACAGTCTGGGATTGGATGATTAAACTCAGTCCCTTTGTGGGATTCATCCTTGTAGCTGCTGCCCCAATCATCTTGACCACAGCAGATCAGAGGATCAAGGCTACAAATAGCAAGTTTGTTCAAGTTGAAATATTATTATTATTATTTTTGCTCATCATTTATTTTTTATCTGCTATGTTCATTCAATGACATTTTAATAGCCTGGGGGAGAAAAAGTGGTTGATTACCTACGTCAACGAAATCAGGAATCTGTGTTCAAAGAGGCGCCTCCCAGGCCTTCTAGAATGTCTGTGCGTGGATTCAGTGAAGTGTTTGATCAGAGGTCGGGGCTGCTCTGGGTGTCCTGTCCAGGGTGCTTCTGCCGGCAGTAGAAATCCGATGTATCTGCTAAACCTTCAGCTACTCTGTTGGTTGATGACGGCTCAGTGCCTCTGCGCACTGGGCAGATGCCTACATATTTCTGTGAAGTGTTGCCTGTTTTGTCATCATCTGATGTGTAGGCACTGGCCAGCGTCTGTCTGCAGAGTGCCTGTATGAGTCTATTTCATGTCTATTACTCCCCCGTCAAGTGCAAAAACATTGTCTATAGAAAATCAGATGGTTTTTATTTCTCACAATTTTCCCTCCATTTATTTTCATAGACTTTAACGTAATTCACCTCATCCCATCTATTCCTTGTTAATAATAACATCTGGTTTGATTACTTAGCCTCATAGCATCTCTGACATTGAGTTTAACCTTTGAAATGAAGGGTTTCAATTTTTATGTGACCTTCTCTATTTGCCCCATACTCAGTGACAAGAGAGGCTCAGACCCTGTGGGGGGAATGGAAGTAAGAGGGACTGATTTTCTAGGAAAATTTTGCACTTATTGACTCAGACGGCCAAAAAACCAGAGGGAACTGAACCCTGGGATTCATGGTGGCAATGAAGACCCAGGCTTTATCTTAATTGCAGCAGAGTTCTCAGCCTGAGTCTCCCCCCCCCGCCCCCCCCCCCCGCCCCCCGCCTCTTATCCCCACCCTGCTGTGGCCTTCAAGAGTTTCTGGAGACGGATCAGGAAATTAGCTACTGGGTTTTGTCCTGGGATGGTATTTTAAAAGCCAAAACTTTATATACCAATTGTATCTGGTAATATTACTTTTTGCCTTGGAAAGTTATTTCAGATAAGGCTAATATTTGTAGAACGTAAAGTCTGCTGACAGAGAGGACTACTCCATCCACGCAGGAGAAGCAAACACAAGGCATTTCCTTCCCAAGACAGAACTCGTTGCTGTAAATCACGCGGGCACACTTTACAGAGTTAAAAAAAGGTGTAAAACACTTTTTCTTACTTTAGTCATTATGTATGTATAATTAATAAGTAGTAAATTATGTGGCTCCAGTTTAAAGCTTGTTTAAATGCATAGAATTTGAAGGCGAATGAAGAAATAAAATAACTTTTGGAGCAGCGTAATGTAATATGTTGATCCATTTCATAGGGGAGTGGTGAATATTTAATTAATCACCTTGTGACAATTATTCACACTGGTTGGAATCAAGGTCTCCATTAAAGCCGAAGAATAGCTTCATTACAAATGACCCATAAAAGTGTCAAGTGCTGGCTGTGAAGACAAGTAATTTCCTTTCCCTTAAAAACCATTAGATGGAATGATGGGGGTGGGGCAGGTGATGAAGTGCATAATCGTGTGATTACAAAGAAAAGCTTAAACAGTAAATTTGACGGCTGGGTTGGAGAGGGGAGCGGATAAGGGTTATAAAGTGATGGCTGTGTCCCTTCCAAGAGCTTTCAATTTCATAAGAGGACGAGAAGGGCAGCGTTCTATTTTTGCTGGACTTTTCTCTTTATTCTGCAGTATTTGCTCAGGATGTCGGCACGCCAAGCTTTCAGGGCTGGTGGATGTAAATAGAAGAATAAGTGACTGTATTCGTGAGCCTCTTGATTCTCAGCAGAGGGGGCGCTGCATTGTGACTGATGTCTGGGAAGGCCGGCCTTGTGGCCCAGCGTCTGCGCAGCACAGAGGGACCCATGTGTCCCCAGAATTGGCACAAGGACTTCTGGGCCTGGGTGCGAGGACTCGGAACACACTGATCATCGTGGCTCCTCTCCTGCCCCAGGACCGTCTGGAAGGCTGATAACTGTTTACATTTCACCGAATCTTTTTTTTTTTAATTTTTCAACATTGGCCAAGCATTCTTGACATTGATCCACTTTCAGATGCCAAGATAGGTCTCTGGGTTTCAGGAACTCTTAAAGATATTTTCCTGAGTGAAAAATATTTTCTTGCCCAAATGACTCAGGGGTGAAAATTCGTTTATGAGAATGTCAGGATTCCAGGGCCTTGGACAGAATAATACAGAATGGACTTGTCTCCTCCAACCTAATCCACCCTGCTCGGCTGAGAGAGTCACCCCGGCTGTGAAAATCAAAGCTCAACTTTAAGAGATCCAGTGAGATGCCTGAGCTTGTGTTGGGAGAAGTATTTCAGACATTTGAATTTAACTGTAATTACAAATGGCCTCTCTAGCTGTTAGAATTTGTCTAAAATTGGGCAAAACACAAAGGGCTATTCCTAGCTTTGACAGCAATAGCATCTGAAGAGACTTAAGTTTTCAGCAAGTCCTGGCCACCCCTGAGACGTGATGCTTAAACCTCTTTGGACCTCATCTATTTTAGGGTCCTACGCCTCTGGGTAGCCTGACTCCGGAGTACACACCCACTCACACAAGTTCAAGTGGCCACTTTGGAGAACTAATGGCTATTGACGCTCCTTGAGATTTCTGAGATGTTATCTCGCTCGCTAAAGACTTTGCGGTATGCAGTTTACATTGTATCTGGTGATTGTATAATCATTATTGATTTCCTTGTGTGTAGTACCTATGTCAAACAACCTAATATATTTAAATGGTGATTATTTCGGTTCTGTATCTACTAGGAGATAAGATCAAAGGCAGTTAAGTCTGCGATAGATGGGCGCAGACAGCGTAATGTACTTGTGCCTCTGCCTAGGCTATTATACAACTCAGCAACCACTGAGAGTATTTAATAATTAACTTTCTAAAACAGTTGAGATTTTGGGTCTGCAGAAGAATGAGACTGGCCGATGGAGGAGGGAGAGCATCCCAGATTTGCAGCTAAAATCTTCTCGGCCGCATGAGTGCCAACGGAGGGATAGATTGCTTTCAAAGATGCTGGGAAGTCATTCTGTGTGCTTAATTTACTCCTTGTTTTGTACAAATACTCCTGAAGAAATGAGAATCGCATTTAGACCGATGTGTAATTTTCCCCAGGCTGGAGTCACTGCTCGTCATAGGGGTGGGATGTGCTGGGAACCCTGCCAGTGAGTGGTGATGGGGTTGTCAGTTCAGTCTCAGGGGGTGGCACGGTTAATTGTGCTTTATGGATCATCCAGTGGTACCCAGCTTGGGCTGCTGGGTCGGGATGTCTGGTCAGGCACATTTGTTTGAAGGCAAAGCAAGCTGATGTTGCTGTGGCTGCAGAAATTTTTTTATAGCATTTTCCTTTTTCAGAATACATTTTGTATGACAAGTTTTGGAATTCTTTGTAATGTAATAAAGAAATACTTATCATTTTGAAAAGTACTAGCACTACAGTTAAGACAATCTAAGGAAACTTTACGGCAGTTAGAAAATAAAGCCCCACAAAAACTAAATCTTAATATGAGGCTTAACATACACATATATCAATAGACACTTTTGAAAATTATTGTTTAGACGGTCTCCCTGGACCATGACTCACGTGGATTGCAAGCCTTCTCGCGGCTCTGCTTTCCTCTCTGGCGGGGTAGGTGGGATGCGCCTGCCCAGCCCTGACAGAGGCTTCTGCGGCTTCATGATTTATTCAGACTTCTTGGACCACAAGATATTTTCCCCTTTCCATGGTGTTTATTAGAAGTTATCCTGCTTAGTTGGGGTCATCAACAGGACACTGAGGGCAACCACAGAATCAGAACGAGGCCAAGTTTTTCCAGGAAAACACATATTTGAGTTTAATATCAGGTCATTCGTTGGAGTGATTTGTTTTCATGGACTGGTCCGCATTTGCAGGTGAAAAGTTCATAGGGCAAAACGTACTGAAACCTCATCTTTTAAGCTTTGCAGAATGCTTTTGCATCTGTCTCACGTAGAGTCTAGCAATGCCGAACGAGGAAGGGGCAACCCACAGCGAACAACCCATATTTCAGGTGGGAACACCATCGGTGCCGCAGGTGCGTGCCTGCCCCCGGGACACTCAGGCCTCCTGAGGGTTCGTGTCCTGCCTCCTTAACCCTGGGCCGCCAGCCATGGGATGAAGGCGTGCGGCTAGGCAGCGGATGCTTGAGTTTCCCTGAGTTCCCTGAATAACTTGCTGCGGCTGCAACGTGCCGACTGAGTTCCAACAGGTCCTCAGCACAGGGTACCTGGACAGCAGTGGAGTGAAGTGCTTCGGGTCACACTCTGGTTGAAACGCAATGATCTTACTAAGAACATTTGATTGGATTCCTATTTGGTTTGCTGATTTTAAGTGATCTCGAATTTAGTTTTGGAGTCTAATTCATTACAACATTTACCCCTTAAGCTAACTTCATACGATGACTAATGGCGTAATGTGTTTCTTCCTTATTTTTATTTATTTATTTGTTTAGCTAAGGTCATGGCTGGAAGAATGTAGAAAGTGTTTTAAATTTTAGGGGGCTATCGTGCACACTGTTTTCTGTGGGTAATCTGATTTTGAAATGTGAAATGTCACGCACTTCATGGAGTGGCATCCTTGGGCCGTGGTGAGGTGGAAAGCCCAGGGGCTTCTGCCCAATACCACGTTTGGTCCCCAGAGTTCATACCTTGAGTGGATGATGCAGAGGTCGTCCATACCCCAGCGCTCATTGGATGCTCTCCGTGTGGACACTGGGAGAACAAGGCCAGATCATCACCCCTCAGCCCTCAGGGCGGAGACCAATATGCTCATGGACGGGAGAACCCAGGACTTTGGAACTCTGCACACAGTCAGCAGGGCCTATTCAGTCATGGGGTGGTTCTTACAGAGGTGGGGGTCCACCCCTGCTGGGGGCATTTTAGCGTCAACTGGGCCATCTCCTGGCACAGTCTCTGCAAGCATCAGGGCCACAAAGGAACGCCCATGGGTCTCAGCCTGGCGTCTCCCCAAGCCGGCACCTGGATGGAAAGGCCTGGACCAGACAGTGCCTCCAGGACAACCTGATGGGGGGTGGGGCCTGGACTTGGATACGGAGAGGCCAAGCAGTGTGTGGGGTCCAGCAAGTCTCATGGGGGGGGCTCTGGAGATGCCCTGGGAGCTCTGGGGCCTCCAGAGTTGTCCATGGGGTAAGGGAGAGGGGAGGGAGTGGGGACGTTGACGCCCCATCACTCCAGTCCTGGGAGGCTGTCCTCGTCAATTTGCAGGCAGAGCTGGCTCTGGGAAGCAGGGGCTGCCTCTGATGGTGACTCAGGTGCAGTTTGCTGGGCATGAAGGCAAACCGGGGCTGATGCCCGAGGACGGTGATGGGTCAGAGGGGATGTGGCGGCCCCCAGACAGCCGCCACCCGGAGCCCCATTTCTTCGTAGCTTGGCTACTTTTATCCTGGTTTTGGCTACAAACATAAACTTTCCACCTAAATTTTGAAAATACTCACTAAATGTGATTATCTAAAAGTGTGTTTAGTTCTAACTGCCACTTGAACATTGTGGGTGCTCTTTTCAGGGTGCAGACGTTTCCAGTGATGGCGTCATTTCACTGAGAGCAGCTCCGAAGGAAGCACCGTGTGTGGCCTGCTCGACAGCTCTAGAAACATCCAGACTGCAGACGGGATCAGGTCAAGATGGGGCCGCTGGGTGGGTCAATCCCATGTGACCGTGTCCTTAGGAGACAGCGGCCGTAGGAGGGAGATGCCATGGGAAGGTCGAGGCGGAGAGAGGCGCGATACCTGTACCAGTCAAAGATGGTTGGATAGTCGCCGGGACCAGAAGCAGAAAGAGACACAGAAGCACCCTCCCCTGCACGTTCCAGGGGGAGCACGGCCTCGCCTACGCCTTGAATTTTGGCTTTCAGCCTCCAGAACTGCGAGATAGTGCAATTCGGTTGTCTTAGGCCATACAGTTTGTGCCAATTTGTTACAGCAGCTCAGGACACGGATACAGACCCATCTTAATAAATTGGTTGTCAAACCTGTCACACGAGAGTGGATGACAGTGACGTCTGATATCAGGGATGCAAACTCTCCTGGGGCCCCTGTCCCGTCTTGGAAGGAGAGGCCGCTCGGGGAGGAGAGGCCGAGGGCCACCCTGGCTGGTGTGTTTCTCCCTGGCCGTGCTGTGTGGGCCGTGTCTCAGCAGAGGAGAGCGGCCTGGATGAGAGGGGACAGGCCGCAGCTCCACCAGCCTGTGTCCCCAGCTCTGGGGCCACCCTCAGTTCTGTCTGGGGCTGTCCCCTCTGCACAGACTGTTAACTGGCCCCCATGGGCTGGTTTCATGTGCTGTAAACCCAGTCAGCCAGCCTGCTTTGTGATGCTTGAAATCACTTTGAAGTCTCCGCTGCTACTCCTTTAAATCTCCTCAAATTCCAGGCGCGACCCTTACCTGCAGCCTAATAGTCTGTGTTTTCTCCAGAAACTTCCATTGCTCGTGTAGATGTATTAGTTAGCTAGGGCTGCCATAACAAAGTACCAGACTTCCCGTCGTGGTGGTGGTGAGGTGGGCTTAAACAATAAAGGTTTACTGTCTCAGGGCTCTAGAGTCCAGAAGTCCAAGGTCCAGGTGCCACAGGACACGCTCGCCCTGAAGGCGCAAGGGAAGCGGCTCTTCCAGGCCTCTGTCCTGGGTTCTGGGAATTCCCTGGTCTGTGACAGCGTAACTCCAGTCTTCACCTGGTGTGTTCCTCGTGTGCATGTCTGCCCCTGCACCCACATTTTCTTCTTTTTACGAGGACATGAATCGTTCTGGATTAGTGCCTGCCCTAATGACCTCATTTGCACTTGATTAACTCTGGAAAGACCCTGTCTCTGAACAGTCGCATTCTGGGGTCCTAGGGAGTCAGGACTCCAAGAGACCTTTTTAGGAGGACATGGTTCAGCTCGTAACCGTGGGTTCTTAGGGAGTCCTAGAAATTACCTGCTGCCCGGGATCATCTTTTCTGTGGGGGCCTGGCACTCAGTCCTCCAGAGGGACGACCCCCCCCGCCTGCCCCGGGAGGGTACAGACCTCCAGGGTCACTGTGCTTGGCACTGGCTCCTGGCTCTGAGTCTCAGGGCTGAGTGGCCCTGTGGCTTTGCTGTTGGAACGAGACGCACCTGGCTGGACAACAGGCAGGTAGGCAGTGTTCCTCTGGCCCACATCCTCTTTGGTTTAGGTCAATCCAACAAAAGCTGAGATATGTTGGTGCCACTAACAGACATACCCATTGTGTTTTACCTACAGTTGGCATGAAATATCCGAAGTTGTCCTCTCCATTCATGACTCTGGGCAGTGATCTTACCCTGTGTGTGAGGTCACACCCTGACCTAATCTTCCCACCTGTGCACAGGCTGACAGCTCACCTGAGGGTGGTGTGTGCACTCTGAGGGGCGAGGTGGACAGGATGGGTGTCCAGGGATGACAGGGAAAGTCTGAGAGGGCCTCATGGATCCTCCTACAGCCACAGAGAAACAACCGACCATCCTCACTGACAGAGAAGCTGGGAGCCTCACTCAGACCACGCTTACCGCCCCCTCCCAGAAACCTTTCCAGGTACATATGGGACTTCCCTTTGACAAGCAGGGACACTGGGTTTTTAAATTATGAACAAAACAAGTCCAGGGTCACATGGGCTGGTAGAGGCAGAGGAAGGATTTGGATCCGGTGGGCCTGAAACCAAAGACCATGAAGTTTCCGTATCATGGATTTGGGCTTTTCCTGATGCATTCGTTTCCCGTCAATGCTCTAACAGATCGCCACAAATGTTGCGGCTTTACAACGGCAGAAATTTCTTCTCTTGCAATTCTGGAGAACAGAAGCCTGAAAAGAGTCTTGGGCTAATTCAAGGTGTCCCAGGACTGGAAGCTCCAGGGGAGGACTCATTCCTTGCCTTTTCCAGCTCCTGGTGGCTGCCAGCAGTCTTTGGTTTGTGGCTACATCACTCCAGTCTCTGCATTTGTGGTCACATCACCTCCCTTTCTGTCAAATCTCCCTCTGCCTCCTTCTGAGAAGAACACCTGTGATGGTGTTCAGGCCACCTGGATACACCAGGACAATCTCACTATCCTTAACTTAACCGCACCTGCAAAGCACCTTCTGCAAAGTCAGGTAACACTCTGGTTCCCAGGATGAAGACTTGATATATTTGGGGGACATTATTCAGCCACCACACCTGCCGTTTTGCATTATGACATTCCTGGGGGTGTGCTACTCAGATCTCTCCCCCGCCCCAGGGAAACAAGCTGGCAGTGACCTCTTGGATTGTGGTCAGTGGACTAACTAGCTGTAGTAGCACCCAGACCCATCCACTGCTCACCTCCTCCCGGGAAGCCACAGCTGTCAGCTGGACGTTTCTGCCCCACGTGAGGCTCTTCAAGGGTGCCCACTTCTCCACAGCCCTCCTTGGGTTGGCTGCTGGCAGGGGAGTGACCCTGCTCACAGGAGTGGGGGCTGCGGTTGCCCAGCATGGGCAGGGATTCTACCCCTGTTCTCACA
Organism: Aethalodelphis obliquidens; assembly: GCF_003676395.1. NCBI lineage: Eukaryota > Metazoa > Chordata > Mammalia > Artiodactyla > Delphinidae > Aethalodelphis > Aethalodelphis obliquidens. The sequence continues at coordinate 1,941,683 of NW_020837973.1, forward strand.
AAGCTACACTTTTTCTTGTCTGTGTAAGTATCTTTACACTGCTTTAATTTTAAACTTGATTTCCGTGAAAAACTCCCAGTTGTAGGATTACTACATTATAAAAAAAGGATAGACATTTTATGTCTGTTTTTATGTTTTGTCAAAATACAATTTGAATCAACTATTAAGAAACCCAGAGAAATCTATTTTTAAAACATTTCTTAAAGTATGTTTACTGTTTCATTTCTTATTTCATTGGCCTAAATCATCAAAATCAACTTTAATAATAATGTGTTCTTATTCTTGTTTCTATTCTAATTCTAAATGTAACCCTAGTGTTTCCTCAAATTATAATTGTCTTTTGATTTAAAATTTTGTCCGCTGTTGATTTATAACTCTTATTATGTTAAGAAAATGTTTGCATTTCCGTGCTCTGTCTGAATTTTGGAAGTTTGAATTTCATCAGTTGCTGCCTCTCCCTCTGTTACGCTCACATAGTTTAAATTACTTAATTTACATTTGTGGTACAATCATAGAATTTTCTTAAATTGATAATCATCACATAGATACATCATTATGCAGAACTGACCAAGTAACTTCAGATCAATGACGCAAGCATGACATAGAAAATGTTTTTATTCCTGAGCAGTTTTTGGACTGTCCCTAAGTCATAGGACAGCTCAGTGAGAAAGTACACACGTTAATTGACAGGACTGAAATGATCCCTCCAAGTGCCTACGGCACACAATGGTGGCATCCTTATACACACACACATGCACATGCACATGTGCATACACAGGTGAACACACACAAATGCATGCACACACACATGCAAACACACACAACATACTTATAGAGCACACGCATGCACATATACTCACACTCACTAACACATACCACACACTCACACTCACACACACACACACACACACGCACAGGTTTATCTCCACAATCTCTATGTACGCAAAGTCACTTCCTGCATAGCACGTGTGATCATTCCCACTTGTCAAATCTTCTCTGTCCTTTGTCTCTGACCATCACCAAAGCTGTGAACTCGGGGAAAGGGATGAATTTCTTTCTGATACTGTAGGAAAATTAAATTGTGATCTGAAGCATGAGCATTAATTTTCATACCAGTGAGAGGAAGTTGCATCTCAGCCCAGCTTCTAAAATATCTGCTCTTAATGAGATGAATTTCACCCGGGAGACATGATTTTAAAGAGTAACCTTTGGTAGGTCTGTGACAGTCAGACTTTCTTGAGTAAGTGTATGTTACAAGTTAGGTAATTTTAGTAATTTTTAACCTCTTCAGGTATTTAAATGACATGTTCTTTGCTTACTATTTTGATACATTTTTACCCAAATTGCCAGCCAACTTCCCAACTGTTGTCCAGAAAAAGCTAATTTGGTTGTGATGGCCAAGCCAAAGAAAGATTGCAAATTACCCCACTTTGCCGGTGGATAATCAACAGTGACACACATTTTCTCCACAGTGTGGTGACAGTGAAATGCTACCCTGGACATCAGCAGAGAATATTTAAGGGTCAAACAGCTAGTCTAAGGGATTTCCTGAGTCTTTCCATTTTTCCATTTCAGATTTGCGTAGCATTTTACCATTTTACTCCTTAGTCTTTATGTGCAGGAGAAAGAAAACAAAAAGATGATTGAGCCAAACTTTACTATTTGAAAACTTAACATGGACACCAGACCAAGGGTCCCCATTACAGCCTGTGTCCCCGACAGCTGCTGGCGACCTCCCCAGGTCTAAGATCTTTCTGCCATGTGACACCACTGTGTTATCCTTTTGCATTAAAAAAAATAATCAGTATCTCTTTTTGGAAAAGCAGTTTTAGCAATAAGAGTATTTACACAATGTTTTAGTGACTAGGATGTTCTATTTATTCTAAGAAAAGATGGTCACAGAAACTACACAAGCTATCAAGGGCAAGACAGGCTGTGTGGAGCGTCTCACACCATTTAGGGACTGCCTTTTACGTTCCAACTCACAGTACACTTTCAGGCCACTGAAAAATTGCTTCCGTGTAAAATTCCATTTCAGCAATTTGAATCATTATTCCACCTTGTTTGAGTCAGTTTTAAACAACCTGTGAAGCGAAAGGGGAAAAATAAATGTTCATTTTTACTTGTTCCCTGTGACTGCTGCTGAGTGATCCCAGCAGTGACTTTCCAACGGCAAACACTGAGCAAACCACACCTGGTCAACTATGAGTTTCAGTAAAGTTGGAATATCAGGGCCTCGAGGGATGTTTCTGTTGTTTGAAAATGTGGGCATACACATTTTTGATTTAAAAAAATTTAATCCAAAATGATGAGTTCATCAAATACTTAATGAATTCCTATTGCTTGAAATTACGAAGCTGGATGCCTGGAAAGTTTCTGATATTTCTTTAGAGATTTCTTGCTATTCTTTCTGGGATGTCTAATGAAAGAGAAAGGAGATTCCAGTCTATGGAGGTTCTGTGGCCTTTGCAGAAACCCTGACCCTGACATTTCAGTGCCAATTAATGCTCTTGGGGAAGCCTGAGGCTCTGTAGAGGGGACTCGACTCTGTTTTCACTTTCATATGCTGTGGAAGCTTCTCCGGTGGTCATGGAATTTATATTAGGAATTGCCTGTGTCCAGCCAAGAATCTTCTAATGCTACCACTTTAGCTTACACCAACTAACTAGTCCCTGTTACGTACATAGAACTGTGCTTCATTTTTTACATTAAAGCAAAACCTTTCGAATATCCCTTTGTCCTTTGCAATCCTACATTTCATTCTACTTTTCTTAAATGAGGGGAGTTCGATGGCTCTCACAATAGATAAGCTCAGAAGTTGGGATGAAATTCAGTCATGGTTCGATCAAGCTTCTGGCTCTGTTTAGCTATAATTGTCTTAGAGCTGCCCTCCTCCACGTGTAGCTGTCACCCCAGAATCACTTCTCTTATAGTGGTAAATAAGGACAGGTCATGCTTTGTGCTCCCTAGAGAATAGCTGCACCCTGAGCAGATGTTTTCTCCAGGTTCATCCACCTGAATGGAGTCACAGAGCTCTGATGAACCAGGTGCTGAGCCAGGAGATTGGGCTGTGCTCATTGACCTCCCATTGCTACATGCCTCACTCCAGGTCCTGCTACAGTCAGCTCCCCCCAACGCAGAGCCTACCCGGGGAGGAAGAGGGGTGCGATTGTTACTTTCCATGTATTTCAGTGCATGGAGAGTAATACAATAGTACTGATCATGCTATTGCTAGCTTCAAGGATTGGTGGTGGGGATGGGGTAAATCCCTGAAAAAAGAACCAGGAGAACATGCCTGCTCTTCCCTCAGGCCACACCTGCCCATAACTCGTTCACAGCATGGCAGTCTGAGCTCCAGGTGGTGAGGGCATAAAGCAGAAAGTTCCTGGACCCTGTCCTCCATCCCTTGGACCCCACCTCTCCATGATTCTGGACTCAGCCCCTCACCCTGACCCCAGTGCCAGCCTCTGGCTTGCTGTCCCGGTATTGGGAGCACAGCCCTCTCCTGCTACCTTAAGTCAAGTTGCTCACTGGGCCCTGTAATCAAATGTGGGCTCAGGGGAACCCACACCCTGGCCTTGTCCCTGGCTGTGTCTCCTCTGCAACAGACAGCTGCCTGGGAGGACAGGGGTGGTCTCAGATAAATCCATCAGGCAGTGTTTCCAGGTAGAGGAGAGCTTTTAACATCACCAAGCTCGCCTGGCCCAGGGCCCTGTGCTCTGCATGAGGCAGAGGAGTTCAGGGCCACAGCATCCACAGCAGAAGGCCATGCGCATCAGAGGCTCCTGGAAAATCCAAGAACCAGACATTCAACAGTGGCTCGAGACAGCAGAAGGACTCAGTGTCGTGAGGAAAGGTGACATTAAAAAACAGACTCCCGCCCTCAGGGGGCTGCCTCTTTATTTATTTATTTTCCTGGGAGACCAGTGCTTTATGCAGATAATTACACATCAGCTCTCTTTCGTGAAAATGCATTTTTCAGCTTAAAGGGTGCTGAGCCATTATCACCATTTCCACGAATTCAGTGCTACCATAGAGGTAAAAACAAAGAAGCCAGGGACCCGGGAGATGCTTGCAGGTGAGGAGAACTGCCTGCCTGCAGGAAGTGGGGTGTCCGTGGAGCCTGACATGCAGATATCCATCCACTGGGTGCAGGCAGAAAGGGTGCTGGGGCTGGAAAGCACCCTGCTGGGGGACTGGGCTGGGACCAGGACACCTAGGAAGGGGTGTCAGCTTCTCTCTGTAGAACAGGAGTTGGCAGAGGTCTGTGAGGCAGAAAGGAACATGAACCCATTTTGACTTTTACAGGAAACTCTGGCACCAGCTAAAGAAGGCATTTTGGAGGGGGAAGGTAGGGGCAGGGGGTGCTTGGGATGGCAGTGAAGCTGGGGCGGTTCAGTGGGGGAATGTGAGGACATCGTGGCAGGAACACAGACCGGAAGCAAGGGTGGTCCTGAGACTTCTCACCCACGAGAAGGAGAGGATGGCAACACCATTCACTGAGCCAGGGAGCACAAGTGAGGATGGATGGATGGATGGATGGGTGGATGGGACTCAGGGCCATCTGGTTGACCTGAGCAGCAAGACTTGGAGAAGGAGAGGAAGGGTTGTCTCCTAGGGAGGAGCCTGCGGATGGGAGGATCTCTCAGGTTATAACTGCCCCTGCCTGGGCACCTCCCAGGGCGGCTCCCACTCCCACTTGTTCCTTCCTCTCCCACCCAGAGTCCACTCCACTGTGCTCTGGGGCCGCTGAGGGCTGAACTCTCACCGCCATCTCACCAGGCTTGGGAGCCAAGGAAGGGAGACTTGGAACCAATAACGGGTTGACATCGATCCCTGAGGGACAGGTAGGATTTGGTGAGGTGGACGCGAGGGGCAGGGCACTCCTGAGAGGTGGAGTCACGTGTTGAGGGCGGAACCACAGACACATTTAGAGCACAATCTGGGTGCAGAAGAACTGGGTGGGGGAGAGGCAACGTGTCGGGGCCACCAAGCACCAGGTCTTCCCGTATCCTCGTAAAGGAAGATGCTCATTGAAAGATCAGAAAGTCTGCGAGCCCTGGTGGCTCCAATGCCGGGAAGAGGACCGGCAGAATGCCCAAGATCACAGGTCAGGGCTGCACATGGCGGCTGAGTGCGCTCTTCTGCTCCTGCAGTTTTGCTAATCAAAACTAGATTCAAGGGACTTCTCTGGTGGCACAGTAGTTGAGAGTCCACATGCTCATGCAGGGGAAACGGGTTCGAGCCCTGGTCCGGGAGGATCCCGTGTGCCGTGGAGCAACAGAGCCCATGCGCCACAACTACTGAGACTGCACTCTAGAGCCTGCGAGCCACAACTACTGAGCCCGCGAGCCACAACTACTGGAGCCCGCGAGCCTAGAGCCCGTGCTCCGCCACGGGAGACGCCACCGCAATGAGAAGCCCGTGCACCGCAGCAAAGCGTGGCCCCCTCTAGCTGGAACTAGAGAGAGCCCGTGCAGCAACGAAGACCCAACGCAGCCAAAAATAAATAAATAAATTGGGGGAAAAAAACACAACTAGATTCGAATCTCCCATGTTAAACAGATCCAGGGAGCCACTCTTGGTGGGTGATGATGTTATGGAAACAGGAAGGTGACGTGGTTTCTGAAATTTTCCATGGAGAATATGAACCGCATATAGAAGCTGATGGACCCTCCATGGCCACCATGCGAGGTGACATCTTTTACTTCGTTTTCAGCCTTTACCTGACAAATATTACCTAGGAAATTGCTGAGGTGAAGGAGAGGACCCCAGGGCCCACTGCTCACTGCCATTTTGCAAACACACTCGATGGCCCAGCTGCCAGCAAAGGCCCAGCTCAGCCCAGACAAATCACTTCCACCTCCAGTGCAGGTAATGGCATCCCCATAATCACATGCTTGAGGCACTTAAGGTCTAGATTTATTTTACTGAGAATAATAATCAAAGTGAAGATTGCTTCTGCTGCACCACAGTGCTCCACCAAAATTGATTTTCCTGGGGTCTGCATGGGTGTTTAAGGCTTCTTTTCCTTTGGTCTCCAAGGTGGATGGGTATTTCATTGCCTCTATCCCTTAAATTCCGTATGAATGATGGATATAATATTGATACCCTCACAAGAGAATGGTTTTAAAATCACAAATCTTTATCCAGTGCCTTTATGATCCAATCGATCACAGACACTGGGCAAACCCTTTGATTTTTACAAAGGAATTCCTTTTAAGTAACGAGAACGCGCACGCATGGAAATGTCTTTGCCTTTCAGACCATCGAGTCCTGCCTTTTCCAAGCAGGTTTCTCTCTGGTTGAGGAGGTTGGACACAGAGCCGGTGACAGTGGCTGCCCTGCTTTTCCCAGCAGAGGGCCTCCATCGCGGAAGTGTAGCCTGGCGTCATCCAACAATAATTAAGTCCTCCAGGCTCAGTCCTTTACGATTGCTAATCTTGGTGACTGTTTACACGCTACTATTTGTTAAATGGCAAAGTTTATTGATTTGGCAAATTCAGTCCCACATTGTAGCTTTTCTCTCAGTCTGTGTTGCTACATGTGGTTCAGCATTTTTAAATGTCAACTGCAAAGTATTATTGATCAGTAATTAAAAGTGCGGAGAAAAATTAGCATAGTAGAAGTTTACGGTCATTAGCACAAGTACCGTTGGGCAATTATTTAGCATGTTTTAACATTTATTTTCCTTCCTGTTATTGACATAGAGTATGATGCTCACCCAACAGTTTTTGTTTTGCTAAAAAGGGAAAGTTTCAACGTCAATAAGAATTAATGACATGCAATTCTTTTTGAAAATGTGCCTGTTGGTTTTCCTGCTGCATAAATAAGCGAATCTGAAGGGTCCTTTGTGCTCTGGCTAGAATGAGAGAGAGGGTCCGGGTATCGTGGGGAAACCATGGGAAGATGATGGCTTCCCAGGACCAAGGGCTGGGTGTCCTGGCTGAAACGGAACCAGGAAAGCTAGCAATGTGGGCTAGGCAGGGGAGCAGGAAACCAGGCAGCATTTCACTACATGTTTATCCCAGATATTCTCAGACACAACGCAATTTTCAATATTCTACTCCTTTTAAGCATACTGCACTAACTGAGTCACAGGAACAGATTTTTATTCTGAAAATACGGTCCCCTAAACATTAGATGTTACCAGTGCCCTCAAAGGCCTAAATATTACCATGCTTAAACATCTAAAGCACAAGGTCAACCATTCAAGTGTGATACCCACGTGACTGTAGCTGAGGGTGGCCATGGGGCGGGGGCAGGGCAGGTGTTGATGGTGGCTGCTGGCCTTACTTGGGCATTATTTTCAGCCAGTGGAGTTTCATATTCAGGAGCTTAGTGATGGGCCTGGAAAGTCAGAGAGGAAAGTCTGAGCTACAAAACCAGTTAATCAGGGCTGGGGGTCAAAACCTGACCCGGTGGAAGGCCATGGAGCGGGCAGTCATTCCAGCATCTGTCTTTCATCCTTTAGGGGCTGAGTGCCCTGTAGGGGGGCCAGGGGACCCACTGCAGATGGGTAGACTGGCTGCTCTCCCTTAGCTTGGAGCCTACACTGCAGGGTGCAGCCCAGAAGAGGGGTCTCCCCTGGGGCTGCGTGTGGCAACCACCAGGACCGGGGCTGGCACAGAATGCCGATGCTCGGGCCCTGGCCAGCTACCTGATGCTCCGGCAGTGGGGCCTGGTTGAGGAACCCCCAGGAGGAGGGTATCGGATGCTGAGAGGGGCCTCTTCCAGCAGGTGCGGGCGGGACGTGTGCACAGGCCATGCTGTTCATGGTGGGGACAGTGGTGCAAGGTGTGTTCCCAGAGAGAGGGACACAGAGGTCCCCCTGGCCCAACCGGTTATCTTTAGGGAGGAGAGGACATTTCTCTGGAACCTGGTGAGGGGGGAGCAGACAAGACCAAGGTGCAGCTGCGGGCGTTCTGGAGGGATTTGACTCAGGAGAAAACCCAGCCCGATTCGGGGACAGGGCTGGGGGTGCCCACCTGCTGTGGTGGGGTTTTGGCTTTTTCTCTAGTTGCCTGAGGTCTGCAGTTATGTTCTCCAAGACGGGAAGTGTCCAGAAGCTGGGTCACTGAGAATGGGGGGTCCTTGGAGGCTGAGATGCCGTGCTGGATTCTGGCTCTGCTTTGGGGTCTGGGGTTTGAAAGCCCCCCCCTGCCTCTCTCAGTGCCAGCCTGCACCCACCAGACAAAGAGGCCTAGGGCTTCAGCAAGGTCGAAATTAAGGATTTAAAATAAAATTAAGTGGAAAGTGATCAGTAGTAGATCACTTGAAGATGATAGCTAGGTTCTTGAAGTTTGAAAACCTCTAGGAAACCCACAAAGGAAGGTGGCTCAGAAGAGGACAGAGAGAGGGGAGAATCACAAAGGAACGCTGATCGTTAAGGGAGAAAGATTCATTTAATAATTTAGTGAGCTATTTTTTCAAAGAAATGAAATCTATTAAAAGCTCTATTTTCATTTGATTAATAAATGCTCTATAGGAACAACAAATACCCAAATAATTAAAGCAAATCCAATCTGTTAATGCAAACATCCTTACACAGTCCTTAATTTGCTTTTAAATATAAATATTAAATAGTGCCTACCCCTTCAAAGATTCCTTTCTGCAGCTCCGTTTTCCAGGCTACTTCTGCCTGCCTCGTTTCCACTGAGTGCAAACTCTTTTATCTAGTGGCATCACGTGCCTGCCTCTCAACTCTGAAGGATGCTTTAGCCTGACTTTTCTTTGCTAGCGATTGATTTGATACAGTACATTATACATTTTGTCACTTAAGGTCACTAGTATCCTGGACGGCATTGAAGCTTTGCATGTAAGGTTGGACATAAAGCATCGTAAAACATTTTCATTTGATTTCTCCAGTTTATTTTATACATTTAACCTCCCCCCCCCCTTTTTTTTTGGTACACAGTGTGTTATTTGAACATATTGAAGAACTTTTCCAGGGTTAGGTACACTGGTTGTTCAGCGACATTTTACTTTACTAAGATTACCTGAAAATAAATAAAAAGAGAGAATTACAAGTGTTTTCCTTTTATTATTATTGCTACTACTACTATTACCTTTAAATATTATACTTATTGATAATATAAATTTATATGTATGCTTCAGAAATTTGCAGGTAGCACACTCAAGGCTCTCTGTAAGACAATTTGCTGATTCCCACCTACCTTCTGGGAAGAGGTGACAGAGCTCTGCTCATCCCACAGACGGTAAAGATGAGACAGTGAGAGCTGCGAGGTCCAGTGAGAGGGGCTGAAACATCATTACGTGGGTTTCCAGCTGTTCTGTAAGTGTTCCTTGTCATCCTTACATGTGCAAAATACCCATCAGCAAAATCACATCACGAGTGTTACCCACAATATGAACATCTTTTTTTTCATGGACAAGCATATCCAATTCCAATAAAGAAACAAAAAATATTTGCCTACAAAATATCATAGAATACCAAAAGGTATTTCTCAGACATTGCTCCAAAACAGATGAAAAATATACCCAAACTTATAGCCTGGAAAAATGTCCCTGCATTTTCTTTGTTAGAAAGCATTTCCTACTTAATTTTATATCTGTGTACTTTCTATTTTTTAAAAAAAATATTAACAAAGAAGAACCCATAACCCTTTTAAGGTTTGGAAATTGAATCTAACGGTGTCTCTGGAAACTTTGGAGGAAGAAGCTATATATTGGATGATTCTTTAAAATGAAAGGTCTTTCTTGAAATTCCAAAGTATTTAAGATTTCCATATGATCGGTACTTTTGGAATGGGAAGGCTATTCTTGTGTATGACGTGTGAGGTCATTTTAAAGTCCTAGGCTGATTCTCACGGCCAGTTAGTCATTCTACAAGTGGAATGTTGTCCTAAGTATCTCCTCTCCAACGTTAGACATCATATATATTTCCTGAAAAAAAGAGATTGGCGCAGAAGGCATTTGTAGGACATCAAGAATGATTGACCGTGAGCTGGGCCTCTTGTCCCAACACTTCGATGGAGCTAAAATCAATGCCTTTGAGTGGAATGGTCTTATACATCATCCCAAACCACGTACTAGCACAGCCCCTGGTCAGGGGCTGCACAGGGGATATTCCTGGCGTGCGGGTGCTGCGCTGGACGCAGGTGGACACCCCTGTGGAGACAGGGCCTAAAGTGACCGATGGCTCCCCCTCGGACCTCAGGCCAGTCGAGTGCTGTGCTGACAGTGCAGTCAGAGCCATCAGGGTGTTGTGACGTGGGTGCTGATTTTATCTCGTCCCTGCTGCTGGGTCTTGTGACATTACACACCCACCAGCCACCCACCCCCACCGTCTAGTACTCACTCCCCTCGAGCTGTCTTTTACTCTCCCTCACCTTTAATCAAGAAACTATTCTCTGTGCTATACAGGGTTGTGTATCCACTCTGAATGTAATAGTTTGCATCTACCAAACCCAAACTCCCACTCCATCCCTTGCCATCCCCCTCCCTCTCAACCACAAGTCTGTTCTCTATGTCTGTGAGTCACTTTGCTATACAGCAGAAATTAGCACACCATTGTAAATCAACTATATTTCAATAAAAAATAGAGAGAATTGGGCTTCCCTGGTGGCGCAGTGGTTGAGAGTCCGCCTGCTGATGCAGGTGACATGGGTTCGTGTCCTGGTCCGGGAAGATCCCACATGCCGCGGAGCAGCTGGGCCCGTGAGCCATGGCCGCTGAGCCTGCACGTCCGGAGCCTGTGCTCCGCAATGGGAGAAGCCACAACAGTGAGAGGCCCGCGTATTGCAAAAAACAAAAAAAAAGAGAGAGAATTAAAAAAAAAAAACTTAATAGAGAAGTAAAAGAAAAGAAATGATTCTCCATCGCTTGCTTGCTATGGCCTTTTCTTTAGCTGTGGTTTTGAGAAAGTGGAGTTGCTCTGTAAAGACAGATTCCAGCTGAGCGCTTCTCTCAGGGAATCTGACGTTGCATCATCAGAGGGAAACAGAGCCCACGGGGCAAGTGGGGAACCTGGCCTCCATCACCCAGCGATGTCCCAGTGTGCCCGGCCCTGCTCAGCACAGGAGCCTGGAAAGGAGGGCACCTCCCAGGAAAATCAGCAAGGAGGGCAGCCTAGGAGTCCAGGTTAGAAACAGGAAGTCCTGAAAAATGTTCTCAGTCATGAGGATGCTGACGTCAGCTGGGGAAGGCAGTGTGGCTGCAAGTCAGATGGACTCCTGGGGATGGGAGGCCTTCCATGGAGGTGGCCACAAGTGTGATCTGTGGGCTTATGATTGTGAACGTTTGAAGGCATGGTGCCTGGAGTCGTACGGGGCTTGGACCTCAAGAAGGTGCCCTCTGGGGGCTTTCAGGGTGAGAGTTGCCCAGACAGGACACCCCAGAAATGGAGCACCTCTCTCGGGTTGACCAGAATTCCCCCAGGGAAGGGAGGGCCTGCTGGAGAGCAGAGCTCGGCAGGGAGTTGGTTGTGGAAAAGCAGTGGTAACAGAGATCACAGCTCAGGCCTGAGAAGTTTTGTCCTGTGTGGACAGTACTAGCGCAGCCCAGGGCTCACTGCCAGGGAGATGTGGGAGAACCGTCTACAGACGTGTAGTTTGGGTGATTACTTATCTTACTACTGTGGGACACACATCAGGTTTATTCTCCGGCACGTCTTGGAGAGCTCATTCTGCCCGTCATGTGGTTCTTCCCTCTCTCCAGTAGTTGGAAAGTGGTCCAGATATGCAAAGGCTCCTCTTACTGTTCCGTTCCTGATGGTCATGGAGATGCTTCCCACTGTGAAAACCAACCATCAGTGAGCATGCTTGTACACGTGTGTTTTTGTGCAAGTGCATGTAGGAAAGATCCAGATATATAGGCACAGTGTGTACATGTTGATTGACTATGAGATGACGTATACTAAGGCACATTCCAGGCCACGCATCCCATGTGTTCATACAGCAGTGTATCTCTGATGGAAACTCAAGGTTTGGACCGTCCAGCCAAGTGTCTATGAAGTACATGCCAGAAGACAGAGGAAAATGGGAAAACTTAGGAGCTCAGAAGCACAAAAATTTACAGGCCCTGCTTGACAGGGGTTATGGTAGAACATCAGAAAGAATATAAGTTAAAGATGGATAAGTTATATCCTCCTGCAGGGTGTCAGGGGCCCTGCAGAAATGTCACCCAGGCTGCAGTGTGGACTGACCTAGCTGGTGGCCATGGGAGAAACTATCAACAGAGTGTAAGTTCTAGGATGGGTAGAGGAGAGCTTTCAGGGTGAGGGGTGCAGGCAGACCAGCCAGTTCTGAGTGCCTGTTCACACAGAGAGCTGAGAACTGGAACAAATGGCATGGTGTACGCCAGCCAGACACTCGGCTGCTATTCAGAGAGGATGAGAACTCGTTCTGTCAATAAACAGGTTTTTAATTTTGACTGTAAAACTATCAGCTAGATTTCAGGTTTTGTTTTCAATACGACCGCCTTTGCAAAACCTTTTCTGATGCCCAGAGGGAAGGTGACAGCTTTCTCTGTGAATGCCCAGCACGCACTTTAGTTTTACCTTTGCGTGTTACTTCTGGGTATGGCTGTTGGTCCTCTCCATGGAAGTGGCTGGCTTTGTGTCATTTTTAGCCCCAGCAGTGACTTACCAGAATGTCTCATATTTGGTAGGAACTAAGTAATGCATGCTTATTACCCTGAATTATAGAATGAACAAGGGTACTGTCGACTGTTCAATTTTGCTGCTCATCGAATTTTCATTTTTATGCTCCTGGCTTCACCTTAAGGTTCTACCAGCTGTCAGTGATTTTTGTAAATGAGAGGGTAGAGTAATACAGAAAAGTGAGATGTGGTCTTCTGAACATTAGAAAGATTGAACATACAGAAAAGTGGAAAAGAACAGGATGGTCAATGAAGAAACACAGCAGTCCTCTTTACCTATGAATGAGATAAAGAATTAACTGTGTAAATGTCACAAAAGCACTTTTCGGAACTATGTGTTTGTTACAAAAGTATCCTTGCAAGCTGCCCTGTGAAACTTATTGAAGGAAGTCCCACAGCGGGTATATTTCCTCTGCTCCCTTCCCACATTCTCAGAAACCAAAGTTAGGGACTCTGGGCTTGTCTGTGGCTCCCGTGCACACAGCGGGGTGCTGGGGACCAGACCCGCTGCGTAATCTTATACATATCTCCACACCTTCAATGAAGACAGAAAGAATAAACAAAACTGTGGAAGAGACGCAAAGCAATGTAAGAATGCTGTTGTAGAACCTGACACAGATCACTTCACTGGAGAATTAGGGGAGATTCAGAGAACTTGTGATGACAAAGGTCCCTCTGCTTGGACGGTCCCTGAACTGGGTTCAGTGTCGCCCTGATGGCCTGCGTGCCCTTGGCAATGACTACGTCTCCAAACTTAGTTTCCTCATTTGAAATGGGGATAAGAGCTACCCCCCTCCCCCTTGAGCCGTGGTGGGATTTAGGTGAAGACAGCCCTGTAGAACAAGTCTCCCAGAGGACAGGTGCACGGCCGTGCAGACCCCCACGTGCTCTGCCTCTGCACCTGCACCAGCCAACCTCCCCAAACATCCAACAAGTCACTGCCATTTCTACAGAACAAATGTCATCAAAGTTACTTAAACTGACCCAAAATATTTTCTGTAACTTGAACACTGTTCTCATATATCCTGAAAATATTTGGAAAGTGTTCATTTAACAATCCAGTTTTCACCTAGAGATTATCATACTAAGCAAAGCAAGTCAGAAAGAGAAAAACAGATATTATATCACTTATATGTGGAATCTAAAATACAACACAAATGAACTTATCTATGAAACAGAAACAGACTCACAGACATAGAGAACAGACTTGTGGTTGCCAAGGGGGAGGGGAGGTGGAGGAGGGATGGGTTGAGAGTTTGGGATGAGCAGGTGCAAACTATTACATGTAGGATGGATAAACAACAGGTCCTACTGTCTAGCACAGGGAACTATACTCAATATCCTGTAATAAACCAGAATGGAAAAGAATATGAAAAATAATATATATGTATAGCTGAGTCACTTTGTTGTACAGCAGAAATTAATACAACATTGTTAAATCAACTATGCTTCAATAATTTTTTTAAAAAAATCAAGTTTTAAATACATAGTTTTGTTACTACAATTGGGAAACATTTAGTTCTTAGACTCAGCAAATGTAAATACTGATTGCCATGTGAGCTAAAAAAAAGGTATTTTCTTTCAGCATCTTTAAATCAAAGTATCATAATCTTTTCATTACTGTGGACATTATGAATTATTGGGTCACTTCAAAATTGACATGTGGGTATTTTTCATTTTCTAGTTAAAATTTATTTATTTATTTTTTTGCGGTATGCGGGCCTCTCACTGTTAGTGGCCTCTCCCGTTGCGGAGCACAGGCTCCGGACGCGCAGGCTCAGCGGCCATGGCTCACGGGCCCAGCCGCTCCGCGGCACGCGGGATCCTCCCGGACCGGGGCACGAACCCGCGTCCCCTGCATCGGCAGGCGGACTCTCAACCACTGTGCCACCAGGGAAGCCCCTCTAGTTAAATTTACACGTTTATTGCTGCGGTTTTTTGTTTTTTTTAAATCAAGCATTGTAGAGAGTCTCATTATTTTCTGTGTACTCGGTCTTGACTAGAGCAAACATTCTCACTAAAGCCAGTTTAAATTCACTCTTTGATTGCTGCCTTAGTTTCACGCACATTTCATCCAAAATTATTTCATTTTGGAAAGGATTTCTTTTGGAAGTCAACGGGAAAATGATGTGTGCTTTTCAAAAGATTTTGAAACAAGGAAAAGAGGTGTTTCTTATTTTTTTAAAAAAATAAAATGTGAATATATCAGCTCCAGCCTGAGCCGTGCATTGCAAACGTTGGTTCAGAATGGCACAGTATTGTGGAAAGTTGCAAAAGTGGAACCAGGGGTGTCCTTGTGGAAGTGTCTCTTCTCTTCGGTGTGCAGGGCCACTGTGAACGAGGTCCTGGATGTACCAAGAGGCTTAAAGGAACCACAAGACAAATTCCCCATTTAGCACATGTCTCTGCACCAATCTGGCCAAACCAGCAGAGAAGAGTTTCCACCTGCAATGAACAGATTGTGCAGCATTGATATTGAAGACATTTTATTTTTGGGCAAACAACTTTATGGTTTTCATTGCAAAATGGTCTTGTTGACCATTGTAATAAAAATGTAAACTCACATAAGGTAAAACATAGAGGGCTTCCCTGGTGGCGCAGTGGTTGAGAGTCCGCCTGCCGATGCAGGAGACACGGGTTCGTGCCCCGGTCCGGGAAGATCCCACATGCCGCGGAGCGGCTAGGCCCGTGAGCCATGGCCGCTGAGCCTGCGCGTCCGGAGCCTGTGCTCTGCAACGGGAGAGGCCACAACAGTGAGAGGCCCGCGTACCGCAAAAAAGAAAGAAAAACAAAAACACACAAACAAAATATATAGAGCATTTTCTTCTTGCTTTTCTGTAACCATCGGCAACATAAACAGAATGGTCACAGTCTACCAAGTGCAATTCAGTGCTGAACGTGAGGAAAGAGTATCGCTGGGTTTTTGTCCAATTTCTCTATGACTGAGTAGCATGGGGAAGGGTGTATAAGGTTTTGAAGCTTTCTAGTTCTTTTCACTTATGCGTGCTTTTTGATCAATTTCTCTGTGAATATTACTCAGTGAGGGGGAATTCTCTCTCAATTTACTTCTCAGTCCTACTCAGATGTAATTCTGTGTCAAATGTTTCTACAGAGTGAGTCTTGACATCTAAATCTTTTAACTTTGAATGCCTCTTACTATTTCAATTCTCGAGGATATAAAAAAAAAATTACAGTTATGTACATGTGTTAAGCACTTGTACGGATCCCTTTGAACCCGCTGTCCCGTTGCTCTGGTAGAAAATGGATGTGTGTGTGTTTCTGTGTATACAGGCAAATAACCTCAGAAGCTCTTTCACTGTGATGGTAACCTTTCCATACACTTTCCAACTTGTCTCCGTTTTCTTGAAGGTCGATTGCGTTTTCAACTGTGTTATCTGCTAGGTGTTTGATGGAGTGGTCCAGATAACAGGGAGAGAGCAAAGGAAGGAGAATTTTTTGAAGATCAAAAGTGGCTGTTCATTCTGTTATCTGACCCTATCTGTTGTCATAGTAACAGGTCCCTTTTAACCTATGTCATGGGATGATTTGTCTCTATCTGCTCTGACTTCTCCTTTGACTGCGGAGCTACTCCTACTACAGCATCGAGACCGTTCCAGTCTCTCTGTGAAGCTCTGCTGAGGGGGCAAAGGCACAGACTCCCTGTCGGAAAGGATTTAAATTACATTTTCCATTTAAACCACTATCTTAATTTTGGAGGAGATAAAGCCAGCAGAGATGCTTTCCCCCTGGTTTTACAACATATAAGTAAATGTCATTTAGAAATGAAATGAATGAACATGTTGATTCTCTAACACTGAGGACAGGCAGGGGGAAAGTGACCCAGCACAAGCTGGTGTTTGAAGTGAACGTGTAATGAAAGGGACAGGCTAAACCTGGTGACTTCCCGGCGGCTCCTGGAGAAGGTGGGCGGAGGTGGGGGCTCCCTTCTTGCTGATGGCTTGTCTGTCCACTCACATCAGGGTGCAGAGGATTGACTGGACACCGTTCCATTTATTTTGAGACAAAGCTTTCGGAAAGCTGAGTTCCAGTTGCAAGCTTTGGTCGTCCCGAGGATATACTGTGTCTGTGACATTCCTTTTAGGTTTCGCAGGTAAAGACATCTTAGAAATGACCATTCAGTGTCCCCCTGGGTCCCAGCCCCCCTCATCCCCCTGGGCCCTCGTTTTCCCAGCACCTCGCTGTCTGTGGGTGGGTACACACAAGGGCCACACACAAACACAGGCACAGGCCGGCTCAGGAGAAATTCCAGAAGCAGCCTCTCTGGGTGCAGCAGTGCAGGTTGAGGGGTGAGCCTGGCCTCTCCCCAGTCAGGGACTGCTGCGCCCTGTCGGTCCAGCAGCAGAAGGAAAGACGGCCCCTCCTTGCTCCCAGGAGACGCCTTGTCCAAGCCAGCTCGGCACAGGCCCAGGATTGGGGGTGGGGGCAGTGTGGGCTTGGTTAAGCCCAGTTGGTGCCCTTCCGTTTTCCTCGGGCTTAAAAACCCTCCAGGCACAAAGCACTTCGTGTGAATTTCTGAGGGTAACTCGGTAAACGAGGTACTTCGCTGCACAGGCTCCTGAGGGATTTGCATAGACCGAGGAAAGACTTCCCACTTTCCGGCTCTGAAGGAACCTCTCTTCTGCTGTGGAAGATTCCCACTAAGAATAGGGGAGGCAAGGGACCTTCCCTGGCCAAAGCCGTCCTCTGGCCGGGGGCTCCCCCAGCCGCCCCACGGAGGGTGGGGCAGAGTCAGGCCTCTGCCCTGTGAAGGGGGGCGCGGCACACTCTCCTGTGGAAGCCTCAGCCTCCCCATCTGTAAAATGGACACGACAGGACTGTGTGACTTGTTGAGCCCTTTTTCTAGAGTCTCAGCAAAGAGCTGGACACGCGGCTTCCGATGGCCCCGCTGTCGGCAGCTGGGAGTGTCTTCATCTCTCCCGGTCCTGCACCTGTGTGACGGCGTTTACCTGCAGCGTGAGGGTCGAGGGCTGCTTGAGGAAACTCAGGGGTAACTGTAGTACGCAGACTAGCAAGCAGTGGCAGCCGCTGTGAAGGCAACGACCCGCGAAGGGTCAGAAACGACGCTCCTGCACTGGGAGACGGTGGCCTCTCTTTGTGGAGACCTCGGTCTGCGGGCCCAGCAACTCTGTCTGCCTGTGGTGCCTTTCTTTCTGCCTATTTTGTAAAAGTTCTGTCCAGATGAGCCTACGGCAGCCACAGTTTGCTGCTGTGCCCTCCTCTCTGGTGATCTCCCGCGGCATCACACCGGCCGGCGGGACGGGAAGTGGGCGCACACAGGGAACCACGCATCCCAGACACCAGCTCAGCCCTTGCCCCTCACTCTGGGCCGGGCTCTTTTTTTTTAAGAGCCAAGTAGCTCAAGTTCGACATGTGGGTACAAAGCAGGTAGGAAACAGCGAAGGATAGTCTCAGGGCCAGAAACCAGGCATGGCCGAGGCCTGAGGGGCTGGCAGGCGGGAAGCCTGGTCCGTGGCGCCGCAGGGCGCGGAAGCCGAGGGGCTGAGCATCTCAGCATAATTGCAGCAATGATCGTGATGCCGAGCCAGCTGCAAACAAGCCTGAGTGGTGAGTTTTATGGGCTGGTTTTACAGCTCTAATATAACCATAGGAATACTGAAATCAACGTTTTAGGGAATCTTTTTTTTTTTTTTTTTGCAGTACGCGGGCCTCTCATTGCTGTGACCTCTCCCGTTGTGGAGCGCAGGCTCAGCGGCCATGGCTCACGGGCCCAGACACTCCGCGGCATGTGGGATCTTCCCAGACCGGGGCATGAACCCGTGTCCCCTGCATCGGCAGGCGGACTCTCAACCACTGCGCCACCAGGGAAGCCCTTTAGGGAATCTTTTATCAAAATTATTATGTGGGATTTTAAAAATGTGTGTGTGTGTGTGTTTCCTCTCCCACTGG
Source organism: Aethalodelphis obliquidens (assembly GCF_003676395.1). Taxonomy (NCBI): domain Eukaryota; kingdom Metazoa; phylum Chordata; class Mammalia; order Artiodactyla; family Delphinidae; genus Aethalodelphis; species Aethalodelphis obliquidens. The sequence goes on from NW_020837973.1 coordinate 1,960,232, forward strand.
TCTCTGAAATGAGGAGCCTGAGGATAAAGAGAACCAAGGGGGTTGCTTTGGACGATTTAAATATTCACGGAAATAGTAAGATCACCTTGTAAGATTCTGACACAACTGTACCTTCTTTCATTTCTATTCTCAATGTAAACGCCAGAGCTTCCGGTACGGAGCTGCAATGAATTAGAAAGTATAGTATATTGAATTTTCCCCCAGAACCTTAAATATTATGCTGCAAATTTGGTAAATTTGATATATTTATTAATCTAATTTTCAAAAGGAACTTTTAGGACAGAATAAATTCTGTTCTCTGGAGAGCTCTTCAAATTTATTTTTAGACCCATGGGTTTAAAAAAAAATACAAAAACTTTCTGGACCTTCCAAATATACCTATCAAAATATAAACTACTACCCGTTCAGATTCTTTTAAAAATGAAGGTAATTTCAATGGGTCCATTTAGCATTTTGGCTGCTAAAGACATATTTTAGCAACTTGTTTCATTGCTGCTGCACAGTTAAACTGAACGTATACATCAGTTTCTCCTTATTTTGTGACCCCATGGTTCCTGTGGCTGTGTTGGGTAATGTACACTGCTTCAATCTCTTCCAGGTCAGGAGAGGCAAACAGGAAGCTTTAGAGACAGAAGAAACAGGGTGCTATTAATATCCAAAGATTCAAGGGATGTGGTGCTTACAAAGGTGATGTCTCAGGGTTCCGGGAACAAAGTCCTTCCTGGAGCAGGGTTTTCAGAGGTGATGAAGCACAGAGACCCCTGGCACACGGTCAGCCCGTCACCCACTTGGACTCTGCCGTGTTGGGACATGTGTCTGTATGGACCATGTCGTCCAGCAGGGCACCTGCCAGTACCCTGACAGCAGAAGCTTCCTGGGTCCTTAATTACATGGCAGCTCAGCCACAAATCCTCAGGTATGCTCTCTTTCTCGTGAACACTGCACATTTCTTACACTTAAATGGTCTTTAGCTCCCCCTGACACTAGAGCTACGGCAATGTGCTATCAGACCCGCAATTTTCCCAGCTACTCCATTCTTTAAAGCCACTAACACTGAAACACCAACATTAACAAAGAATTTCGCTGTTAAACCTGTCAACTGTGTGTCACGTCAAATCACCATGGTTTCCTCTAGACCATTAGAGAAGTCTTAATTGAATAAGATTATGCTTAATAACCTTGGGAAAATATCTTGTGTGAGTAAAGTTTTAAAATAAAATTATGAAAAACTCATAGACAGAGACGCAAGAGGGAAGAGATATGGGAACATATGTATATGTATAACTGATTCACTTTGTTATAAAGCAGAAACTAACACACCATTGTAAAGCAATTATACCCCAATAAAGATGTTTAAAAAAAAAAAAACTCTAAGACAAACTATATAAATCTTTTCAGGAGAATACATTTTCCTTGTAATTTTTTTTTAATGAAAATAATTTCTGAAAGCGTTGCATATACTTCAAAAGACAGATCTTTTGCAATCAGTGGAAAAGCATTTATCAATTGACTACAATGTATGAAACATTGTAGGCAATTGAAAATGCCTACAATATCAATGCAATTAGACAGCACATTTTATGATATTATATTATTATAATTATTAACTATATTAATGTTATTCAATACCTAGCTTTAAGAACATATTTGAAAATGAGTAAAAAGTTCAAGAGAAAATGATTAAAATTAATTAGTGAAACGACAGAAAAGAAAATCCAGTGATTTTCCCCCATTTAGACCATCTCTTATAAGAGATTCCTTTTAGACTCTTAAGATGGTGGAAAAGAAAGGTCTTTCAGTGCTTCTAATTAGAAAAGGCTATCACTATTTAAATCGATTAAATGCATATACACAGAAAAAATAAACAATACCTAATGAATGTATCGAAAGGAGTGAGCAGATGTCGACAGAAATGAACTTCATTGCACACGATTTGCCTTCATGCCTTGGTTGTCTTTGTGTTTAAATTCTAAAAATCTATTTTGAGTAAGAGTTAGGTTTTGCACATTGTTATGTCTCTGGCTCCTTTTTCATTAAGACTGTTCCCCCCACAGAAAGCATTTTCAAGTAGTTTTCAAAAGCTCTCTCCCCAGCTTCGTCTCTGCGAAGCAGGCGGAGGAGGGCCTTGCTTCTTCAGATGTGCAGACTTGGGCTATCCCAGCAGGTCAGGCCTCGGGAGAGGACTATGTCATATGGAAATGTTTAACAGTCCAGCTCACAGCCTGTGGAGGCCGCCTTTTATCTTTGCAGGGTTTGAACATGATCCTTTCAAAGCCAGATAACCCAGGAAAGGCCTCGTCAGAGTACTGCTGCTACCTCCCAAGCCCCTGGTCGTGGGCTCCGAGGATTCAGTTATTAGAATTCAATAAGAAAGCTTTCTTTTAGTTTTCTGTTTGGGCTTCAGTCTTTATGTTCCTGAAAAATAGCACGCTCTCATCATTTTTTTGTAACCAGCAAAAGCAATTTTAAGATTGAGAACAGGGCTTCCCTGGTGGAGCAGTTGTTGAGAGTCCGCCTGCCGATGCAGGGGACACAGGTTCGTGCCCCGGTCCGGGAAGATCCCACATGCTGTGGAGCGGCTGGGCCCGTGAGCCATGACGCCTGTGCTCTGCAACGGGAGAGGCCACAACAGTGAGAGGCCTGTGTACCACAAAAAAAACAAAAAACAAACAAACAAAAAATATATATATATAGAACAAAGTTCACCATTAATGCAAGCTTTCAGACTTATTTGGATGTGTACATCTTTTAAGGATATTGAAATACCTGAAATGGCACTAAACGCTTATAAGTTCCATTTGATAACCCCTGGCCTGTATAATCCCCAAATCTAAATACCCTTGTTTCCTGGCTAATTTTAGAAAGAAGGTGCATTCTTACTAATTTTCCACTAAGAGGGTACTTTGATACGACAGCATTTAATACCAATACGATCAAATGCAACTTGTCATTGGCCAGCCCAAATCAGCCTAGATTTTTCCACTCATGAGAATCACACGTTTGCCTGAGAAGTTACCAGTTCCCACAGCTGAGCACCCTCTGGGTCTTTACGTCACGTCTGCAGTGGTTCTGAAGCCCTCAGCTTCTCCAAGCATTGGATGGGAGGGACCAGGATTCTCCCCTACCCCCAATCCATAGCAGACAATTTTTTTTTTGTAAAATACAATAACAACATAAATAATGAACAAAAGTAAATAGACTTTTAAATTATTAGGTTCAACAGACATACAATTGCTCTGTCACAATGGGGTAACGGTTTCTAAGTGCTTACTTTCGGTTTTTATTCTTTTTTTTAAAATAAATTTATTTATTTTATTTATTTATTTTTGGCTGTGTAGGGTCTTTGTTGCTGTGCACAGGCTTTCTCTAGCTGTGGTGAGTGAGGGTTACTCTTTGTCGTGGTACATGGGCTTCTCATTGCGGTAACTTCTCTGGTTGCACAGCATGGGCTCTAGGAGCATGGGTTTCAGTAGTTGTGGCTCACGGGCTCTAGAGCTCAGGCTCAGTAGTTGTGGTGCACGGGCTTAGTTGCTCGACAGCATGTGGGATCTTCCTGGACCAGGGCTCGAACCCCTGTCCCCTGCATTGGCAGGCAGATTCTTAACCACTGCGCCACCAGAGAAGCCCCCGATTTCTATTCTTAATTGGTCATGGACAGGTGAGAAGCCATTTGCAGACCATCAACTGCTAAATTGTGTCTATGGTCAACTGATTTTGGACAAGAGTGCCAAGACCACTCAATGGGGAAAGAATAGTTTTTCAACAAATAGTGCTGTGGACAATTGAATAGTCACATGCAAAAGAATAAAGTCAGACCCTTACCTCACACCACTGACAAAATCTACTCAAAATAAATCAAAGACCTAAATACAAGAACTAAAATAGTAAAATTCTTAGAAGAAAACATAAGGGTCAACTTTCATGACCCTGGATTTGGCAATAGATTTTAGGTATGACACCAAAAGCATGTGCAATAAAGGGCAGAATAGATAAATTGGACTTCATTGAAATTAAAAACCTCAGTTCTTTAAAGAACAGCATCAAAAAAGTAAAAGAAACAACAGATACAATAAGAGAAAATATTTGCAAACCATCTATCTGATAAGGGATTTGTATCCGAAATATATAAGGAACTGTTACACTCAAAAATAAAAGGTAAGTAATCCAATTTAAAAAGTGGACAAAGGATTTTCTCCAAGGAGGATATGCGGATGGGCAATAAACACGTGAAAGGATGCTTCCCATGGCTGTCACCAGGGAAATGCAAATCCAAAACATGAAGAGATAGTACTTCCCACCTACTAAGAAGGGTAGAAAGAAAAGTCAAATAAGAGCACACTTGGCAAGGATGTGAAGAAATCAGAACGCTCCTGCGCTGTTGGGGGGAACGTAAAACAGTGCAGCCACTTCGGAAACAGCCTGGCAGTTCCTCCGATGATTAAACATCGACTTACAATATGACCCAGTAATTCCATTCCTAGGTATGTATCCAAGAGAAAGGAAAACCTTCTCCATTCAAAAACTTGCACATAAATGTTCATAGCAGCATTGTTCATAGTAGCCCAGAGGTGGAAACAACTCAAATTCACATTAACCTATGAACAAATGAACAAAATGTGGTCCATCCATACAATGAAATATTATCCAGCCACGAAAAGGAATGAAGTATGGTACGTGCTACAAGACAGATGAAGCTTTAAAACATCATGCTGGGTGAAAGAAGCCAACACAAAATACCGCATATTGTATGATTCTATTTGTATGTAGTGAGCTATAACTAAACTTTGGGTTTGGGGTGTCTTTTTGAGGTGATCAAAATCTTCTCATATTGACTATGGTGACGGCCGCACATAACTGTGAATGTGCCCAAAACTATTAAATTGTACATTTTAAATAGATGCATTGTTTGATATGTGAATTATATTTCAATAAAGCCGTACATTTAAAACAGAAAAGGTCGCGTGTAAACTCCTCCTCTCACGTGTACTGGGTGTGGTCTCCCCGCCGTCAGGGAAAGCCTGTTCTCACTCCCGATCCTGGAGGGCTTCTCGAGACCTGGAACGGCACAGGTGCCTTCAGCACGGGGCAGCCCTTCTGGTCCTGGACAAATGGCATCTGTAGCGAATCTGAAGGCAGCCACACAGGTCACGGGGCCTGACTCTTTGTCCTGAGGTCAGGGCTGCCAAAGCCCCAGCCGGTGTCCAGCCCGCAGATGGAGGGATGTGAAGGAAGCCCCCTCTACCCACATGGAGCCCTACTTTGCTCCCTTCCGGCACCTTCCATACATGACCTGCTTCCAGGATGTTCAGAAGAGCCGTCTCCAGGAAGTAGCACAAAGGTGGCAGAGTACCATCTCCCAGGATTTGGGAAGAGAGTCCCCAGTGTCCCGCGGTGCCTGAGATCCTGATAGATGATGGCAGAGTGCCCTCTAGGGCATGCACCTTGAAAGACGACTTCTCTCATTGCCCACCCTGCTCATGACCTCAGCATCTGTGCACTTACACAGGGATAGTGGATCTTCTTACTTCACAAGGCAACCAAGATTTTGGCATGCTTTCAAGCCCTAAGAAATGAAATGGGAAGAGAATTTGAAAAAGAATGGATATATGTATAACTGAATCACTTTGCTGTACACCTGAAACTAACACAAAATTGTAAATCAACTATACTTCAATATGAAATACAAATTTAAAAAAAAAGAGCTTGACTCAAAGTGATACAACTATCTGGTTGAATATATACTCTGGACATCCTGTAATAGTATTAATTAGATACTTGAAAGAATGCATAAGCATCTGTATGTTCTGTTAATAATTTGTGTCCTTAGATCTTTCGCATTCATTTTTGTGTTCATGTTTGTTTATGTGACCTTTTACCACCATGCATCAAATAAAACACACCTGTCATATCTGGGGAAAAAAGGGAAGAAATGAAAGGCACCTCGCCCCCCGGCACCAGCCCTGGGTCCCATAGCTCTTGCCAGGTGTTGTTCTGGGGTTTCAAGTCTATTGAACAAATGTTGTTGACCTGTCAGGCAATTAGCCAACTTCACGACCACCCCTGCAAACTATGTGACATGATTGTCTGCCATTTATTTAAAGAGGCCAGGACCTGAGTGGTATAACACATAGCAGAGCATTTCCAACACTGGTGGGACGTATCTGTGTGCGTCCCAGCTTTTCTGCAGCTTTGCTTCCTGCACAAGCATGAAATCTTTCTCGGGGGAGATTCGTTCAGGAACTCGACCAGTTTTGCTGGAAATGTGCTGTTGATTATTCTACCCTAACTTTGCAACGATGAAGCATGTAGGATATGTAATGAAACGTATACTGAGCTATTTAAATAGACCCTTTTGTGGCTCATGAAAACAAAAGCTCTCAGCCTCCCAAAGAGAAAAGAAGATTAACAGGGTCTACACAAAAGCTCCAAAACGTTTTGAAAAGAGAACGAAACAGCAACCCAACAATAGGTTTTGGTTTTCTTTAAGCTGTGGTTTGGCCCATTTAGACACCAAAGCCTCGTCCCAGTGTCTGGTCTGTGTTCTGACACCTGTAACCCTGCAGACTGACGGCAGGAAGCTGGAAACTGTGACAGCCCAAACCGGATGGCACACGAGGTTCCCAAGGCCTCCTTCATCAAGAGATGTGGACGCCGCACAGATGCAATGGTGAACATTCCCCCACAAACGAGGTTTTCTCCCCAAACTGAGATCCCGCGTTCCTCTGTGGATGGCTGCCCACCCCCCATCCTGTCTTTATCAGAACACCAGTTTGGAGTCCAGGCTGGAATACTGGATGCAGGGCAAACAGAGATGTTTTTAAAAATGAAAGATCATGAAAGTTTCTTCCTGGTTGGTGATATTTAATCCTTACAGCAGTTTTATACCAGGTCATGCTGTGTAGCATGGGGCTTCCTAGGTTGTACCTTAAAACATGGATCATCTGGGAAAGAAGAAAAGCAATGCAAGGTGGAAAAGGACAGGAGTGTTTACCAGCCCCTCTTCCGATCCAGGCATTTCATACATCCCACCACCTTCAGTTTCTTATGATGACCCTTGGGGATGGATCATGTTATTACTGCTACTTTTTTAAATGAGCAACTTAAAGGTGTTTAAGAAACTCATCAGAGAGCATGGAAAGGCTGGCAGGACAGGACACAGCGAGACCCAGCGATCACTGGTATGTGTCCCCACACCAGTCCCTGGTGCTCAGAGCTAAGCAGGGGGACGTCCTTCTGGTTCGTCCAGGTGGCAGTGCCCACATGTTAGAATCCCAACTCGGTTGTCCTGCTTGTGTCTCGCGCTCTTCACGATGCCCACTTTTCCCTCGAGGTGTGCAGTTCAAGAAGCTGGTGTCTGGTTGGAAAGTCTGATCTGGAATCCAGGTACCGGATGTGAGCATTCAGGTACATGATGCTGCTGCGGCAGCTGGTCTGTCAGTAGATATGAGAGCGGCTGTTCCTCAAGAAGGTCAACTGTGGCACAGCAAATATACACCTGAGCGCCTGTCAAGCTGATTTTGCAACATGCAATGGGCATTTATATAACACAGCCCCTGCGATGCAGGCTTGTTTCCTCAGATGGAGCCCAACTCCCTCTGGGGGCTTTCCAGAGGTCCCCATCTCTATCATGTTAGACATGAAAAACCTCTGCCGTTGGCAATGGCCTGGAAAGGTACCAGGGCATCCTCAAATTCTTCAGTGCGAGTGAGCTCTTATCCATGCCTTTCTAAAGACTTTATCTTTTTTAGAGCAGTTTTAGGTTCACAGAAAAATTGAGGAAGGTACAACTCCCAGCCCTACAGCAGCCTCCCCAGTGATGAACATCTCCATCGGATGATGTATTTGTTACAATAGATGAACCTGCACTGACATGTCATTATCACCTGAAGTCCATAGTTTACATCAGGGTTCACTCTTGGTGCTGTACATCCTGTGGGTTTGGATAAACACATAATGACACGTGTCCATCATTACAGTATCACACCGAGTGTTTTCACTGTCCTAAAAGCCCTCTGTGCTCCATGCATTTCCTACACCCCCTGGCAACCACTGGTGTTTTATTGTTTCCATAGTTTTGCCTTTTCCAGAGTGTCCCATAGTTGGAATCATACAGTGTGTAGACTTTTGATATTGGCTTCTTTCACTTAGTAATATGTATTTAAAGTTCTTCCATGTCTTTTTTTTTTTTTTTTTTGCCACATCACAAGGCATGTGGGATCTTACTTCCCTGACCCGGGATCGAACCTGTGCCCCCCTGCAGTAGAAGCCCAGAGTCTTAACCACTGGACGGCCAGGGAAGTCCCCCTCCATGTCTTTTGGTGGCATGATAGCTCATTTCTTTTTGGAGCTGAATAATATTCCATTGTCTGGATGTATCACAGTTTATTTACCTACTGAATGATACCTTTGTTGCTTCCACGGTTTGGCAGTTCTGAATAAAGGTGCTGTAAACATCCATGTGCAGGTTTTGTGAGGTCATAAGTTTACATCTCCTTTGGGTAAATACCAAGGAGTATGACTGCTGGATAATATGGTAAGAGTAGGTTTAGTCTTGTAAGAAACTACAAAACCGTCTTCCAAAGTGGCTGTACAGTTTTTCATTCCAACCAGCAATGAACGAGCATGTGGTGCTTTTAGTGTTCTGGAGTTTGGCCATTGAAATAAGTGTGTAGTGTACCTTACTGTTTTTATACTTCTTTTTCCACGTCATTAGGAGAGCTTTTCAAATACCTAATAAATCTAGAATCTAACGCCTTCTGAAATTCTTTGGGTTTGGTATTTTACTCCCTGTGATGTTGTCTGTCCACATGTGTGTGGTTGTGTGTGAGTGTGTGTGTGTGTGTGTGTGTGTGTGTGTTGCAGAGGTGTGGGGTGCATTGGTAAACTAAAGGTGCCCATAGCTGATGGGGACTCTCCAGGCATCTAACTGACGTCATCAAACACATCTGCTGTAATTAATGTGGGTCCACAGAGCATCGATAATGAAACATTAGTATCTCTCCAATTGGATGATTTTATTCAGCGTGTGTTTATTGGTTAAATACTTGACATAACTGTCAGTTCAATTTTTTTTAACTACAGAAGGCGGCCTGCTAAAGAAAATCCAAATAGAACAGTGACTGCCACGCTGACCCGTCAGTGTTGTGGTGAAACACCTGAAACAGATCTGTGGGGCAGAAGTGCCAGGAAAGGCTTCTCTGGGGTGTTACTGTGGGTGGGAACCAAAATGCAGTAACATAAATCTCACGTGCTAAACGTCCTAAAATTGCAAAGGAAGCAGTATGTCTCAGGCACTAGGCTTCCACATGTAAAACCTGAGTATGCAGAAGAGAGACAAGATTCGAGGGACTGGAGATTTCTTTTTTTTTTTTATTTATTTTTTAATAAAAAATAAATTATTTTAAAATTATTTTTTATTTAAAAAAATTAAAAAAATATTTTTAAATGAAAAATATTTTTATTGAAGTATAGTTGATTTACAATGTTGTGTTAATTTCTACTGTCCAGCAAAGTGACTCAGTTATACATATATGCACTTTCTTTTCCATATCCTTTTCCATTATGACAGGATATTGAATATAGCTCCTCATGCTAGACAGTAGGACCTTGTTGTTTATCCATCCTACATATACTAGTTGCGTCTGCTAATCCCAAACTCTCAATCTATCCTTTCCCCTCCCCCTCCCCCTTGGCAACCACCAGTCTGTTCTCTATGTCTGTGAGTCTGTTTCTGCTTCATAGATAATTCATTTGTGTCATATTTTAGATTCCACATATAAGTGATAGCATACGGTATTTTTCTTTCTCTTTCTGACTTCACTTAGTATGATCATCTCTAGGTTCATCCATGTTGTTGCAAATAGCATTATTTCATTCTTTTTTATGGCTGAGTAGTATTCCACAGTATATATACACCACACCTTTATCCATTCATCTGCTGATGGACATTTAGGTTGCTTCCATGTCTTGGCTATTGTAAATAGTGCTGCAATGAACATTGGGGTTCATGTATCTTGTTGAATTAGAGTTTTGTCTAGATATATGCCCAGGAGTGGGATTGCTGTATCATATAGTAGTTATATTTTTAGTTTTTAAAGGAACTTCCATACTGTTCTCCATAGTGGCTGTACCAGTTTACATTCCCACCAACAGTGTAGGAGGGTTCCATTTTCTCCACACCAAGGGAGTGGAGATTTCTGGGCTAACTATAAATTTTTATATGTACTTTCTATAAACTAAATTGTTTGAACTGAATGGTTCAGAAAGTAATTTGACATATTATTGGCACCAATTTTATGAATTTGGAATATATATTTCCTCACCTTTCAATCATGAAAACTACTGGAATTCATGTTAACATAAAAATTCCATTTGATGAGGTCTAGAGAAGAGCTGGGAAGGCTCCCAGGGGCTGTCTGTCAGCCACGGCTTCCTGGTGGGTTGGGTCAGCACCGGGATCCTCACGTGCTGCCTCCAACATAGAGAAGTGGGTCTGAGAGAGTCTTTGTCTCTCCCCCAGCACCCCTGCCTCCAGGATCTCGGGGGAACATATTATTACTGTCTGGTAAAGACCCGACACTGAGTATATAACCAACATCCCCAGTGTTTTTACAGAGCTTCATTCTGGACGTTCTAGGCATTAATATAAAACAAGTTAAAATATTAAAAGCAAGAGCCATATCATTTTTAAAAAAACTTTACCTGTAAAACTCAAAAGAGGCAATGAAAACTGTTCCTTCTATGAGAAGTTTAGCAAAACACACAGCACAGAAGGCTGGGGCAGAGGACTCGCTGCGTTGGCACAGAAACCCACGTTTGCCTTCAAGAGCCCCACAGAGAGTTTGATGGAAAAGGACTTCATTCCCTATAACAACAAAATCTAAACAGTACTAAGAAACAAAAGTGATGGAACCGTTGAAGAGTTGAGGAAGGAAACTATCTGATCGGAAAGACACTTTTAACAACTGCAGAGGAAAATGCCAGATTCCTGGACAAGACTCACACTGTCAGATACAAATCCCCCCTCAGTTCATTTATAAATATTATATGATTCCAATAAAATGCTGAGGTTCACCTAAAATAACACGTGGATTTAATAGTACAGATATTTTAAAAGACTAAGAGAGACTGTAAACTTGCCAGATATGAGATACTATAAGGTTACAATAAATACAGAGAACCAGTGAGAGAGAGAGAGAGAGAGGAATAAAGCAGTGCAGAAATACCAGAAACTCTCTAAATTATAAAGAAATGGTGAATAGATCACAAGTGAAGCATTTCTAATGATCCAGGGAATGATCATGAGTTAAATGGTAGGTCCTGAGGGAAAATGAGATCAAATCTTTGCTTCACCCCTCACGCGGAAGCAAACCCCTATCTGGTTGGAGTTAAATGTAAGAAAAGAACCCAGAACATTCACATGAGGGCATAGCATGGTCTGTCTCCTAAGAATAACATCAGAGATAAAAACCATAAAAGACTGATAAAGTTGATTAAATAAAAACAAAATTAAGAATCATTCATTTTGCAAATAATCAACAGCATCAATCACATTAAAAGTTCAAACAAAAATTTGGAAAAAGTTGTGAGACTCCTGGGCAAAAAAGGACTTTTATTCTGCCTGTGGGATAAGGAGAAAACCTATTCTAAAAGAAGAAATCACAGGAAAACTTGGAAATGATTTTTCGTTGAGACATGGGGATGAAGGAGGGGAGGAAGATGATGTTACTAGCTTTTTGCAAAAGATATAGAAACGAATAAAACAATTTTAAATAAAAAATTAAATTAACAAGAGAATATAAAAAAAGAATGTCTATATGTGTATAACAGAGTCACTTTGCTGTACAGTGGAGACTGGCACAACATTGTAAATCAACTGTATTTCAATAAAAAAAAATTAAGAAATGAATAAGCTTTTAAAGATATTCCGATTCATTAGAAATAAGGAAAAGAAAACTTAAAATTTTGAGATTAATTTTTATCTGCCAAACAGGATCTGATTTAAAAGAACACCAGTGTGCTCAGTGCTGGCGATGCTGTGGAGAGGGGGGAGGGCAGCGTGAGCCTGAAATTGCCTAGAACCCACGTATTAGCATCGCTTTTCTGAAGGAGGCAGTAATCGTTTTAACAAAGTGTTTCCTCATGTACGTGTATATTAAAACTCATCTTGTTAAGTATATAAATGTAATACATGTACATAGGTATGAAAATGCGTTTTGTTAAATACATAAATATATAACGAATGCATGCATAGCTTTTTGGAAGGTATGCATGTGCAGTTATAATAGTCACATAAAAGAAAAATAATGTCTGCAATGTCATGGTAGTAAAATTACAGGTTAGTGTAAAATAAATTTTCTGAGCCCCCATGATTTTTGCACTGAGCATACTTATAATATGAGAAATACTCTTTGAAAAGATGGAACTAGAACGCTTTAGGTGGGGAAGGAGTAATTCAAAAGTCATGTCGTAAATACATAATTTAGAGTAGTATGCAAATAATTAAAGCGTGTATTCTTTAAAAGAGTCTTATACTTCTGAAAAGAGAAAAGATTAATCAAATTATGGTATTAAGTACAAGAATACATCTCAGCCTGTAGAGAAAATAGGTAAAGCTGTGTGTTTTTCTGTCTGCTTGTCCACCGCAGGATGCAAACAGCTGCACAATCCCATGTTTGGGAACGCCAGCTCACTTCTGAGGACTTTGGAGGCCCACGACTAATCCCTCCAAATCATACCGATTCCTGTAGGCACAGTTCTCTGTAAGAGAACCCAGCACAACTGCATGCTCTCTGTAAGTCAGCTGCGCAGACCACAGCTGCTGGATCTGAGGTGTGGATGCGTGAAACCATTGGCAGGACCGTGGTTTTGGTGGGGATCTGAATGCAAATGCAGGGCAACCGTGAGTTCTATGGGGAAGTGAGCGTAGAGGTCAGTCCATCACCCCTTGGAAAATGCAAACCAACTGAAGCAAAGGTAGGATGCCACCCTTAACACACAAAAAGGCGTCTCTTAGATCAGGGGCAGATCTTTGCCTGCCAGCCTTCCAATGAGCTATACAATGAAACAAGTTCCCAATTATTTTGAATGATTATAGTTTTTTTAAAAAAAAACCTGACTAAAATATTTTCTGATTTTAGAGTATTTGATAAAGTCAGGGAGTCTTTTGATGTGTTTTCTTTTAAAGTGAATGGATTCTGTTTTGGTAACTTTGATATTTCATTTGAAGGGAGTATAATAAACTGTTTGCTCTGTATTGATTAAAGAGATATAGTGCTTATTTTTTTGCTTGGTTTTCTAGTAGTTATTCAATAGGTTAAAGGGCAATGCCATCTGTTTCCTAACAGGACGTTCTGCGTAAGATTTGCAAGTCCTACAGGCACCTTTAAGCGTGGATGAATATGCACTCTTGGGTTCAGACGGGTAGTTTTTTACTACGAAAGGATGATTATGTTGTGTGCCTTGAGACATTGGCTATAATATATTTCCTGTCCCTTTATTGCATTTTGGAATCATAAACAATGACTGTTTGGCTCAAAGCCATTTATTCAGCCCAAAAAGACATTATTTGCACAACAAAAATCAATAAAAATGTTACTAGGTCTGGCTGGATACTTTGCTTAACTGTGATACTTGTCTATCGCTGATGGCATGCCATCTCTCGCAGGAGACTGGGGCCAAAACACAGCTATTGATCCAGTCAGAGATGATGGATACTGGCATTTGGAAAGGGCTGCTGTAGAGAATCTCGATTAAAAAAATATTTCTAGGTTTTGCCTGGAGCAGAGTCAAGATAACCCGAGTGAGGAGATTTTTCTCTGTTCTGCTGGGTTTCTCCCTCTTGTGGTGGAGAAACACTCGGACCAAAGTCATTATTGAAAGAATTAAGTCAATCTATGTTTAGCCAAAGGCTTTGGCATCACATCAAGCTGAGCTGATGTAGAAAGGATCTCCAGTCCTTTTCATCACCTTAAAACGTTGGAAAAGCATTTTGTATACACGAAGGATAGAGAGAGATGTGCTACGATGGTGCCCTGCCTGCCTTTTTTCTCTTTTTACGTTATCTCTTTACATGTAGGAAAACAGGACAGACTGCTTCCCCCTCCTCACACACACAAGTGATTAGCCATGCAGGATCACCTTGAAACGAACAATTTAGTTAAGACTAAAGGAGTTAACTAAAATGGAGCCAACCTGAGTGATACAGAAAATACGGCAAATAGGTTATGGACAATTTATGGCACTGAGCTTGAGGAAAAAAGTGATATACTGTTCTCCAGGCTCATAAATTTAAAATATGAAATTGTTCTTCATTTTTCATTTGCTATCTGCCCACCTCCAGCATAAATCTGACCCACACAGCCACAGCAGAAGGTGATGGGAGGCGAAAATGCTCTCGTTCTATTTTACTCCATTTCATCTTCTTTTATTTATTCATGTGTTTGTGCCACACTTTTTCCAGAAGGACTTCCTGGGAAGTGGAGCTATTGGAGCAGAGGCCCTGCCCTCATGACTGCCGAGGGCAGGCTCCGGGGGCTGCAGTCGGCGAGGCAGTCTAGATTCCCAGCCCCGTGGACCTGTGGCGGGCTCAGACCAACAACTGGACTCTGCAGCCAGTGCTGTTTGCTGGATCCCAAGCGCCCACCACAAAAGTAGCCCCTTTGGTTCTGCGATTGGCCTGAAGGACGGCTGTTACTTTAAACCATTCAGACCCCTGTGTGCAAGGCTAGTGGAGTGCAGTCACTCTGCCCTGTCCTTGCTTTACGGTAGATGTCGGGCTGTTCTTTTGTTCTGAAACCAAAACATGGATCATAGAGGCCATGCGTGTTACTATTATTACTGATTATTCTTTTTAATCTCCAAAGTGTTCTGTTTGGGCTGCAAATGATTCAGATTCACAATTTAAAGTTAACCGATGTTGCAGTGTTGGCTGTTTTGGGTGAGAGGTTGGGCCTGCTTGTTTCAATCTACCTGGAGGTGTCTCACAGTTACTAAGTCATTCTGCAGCTAAGATCCTGCCTAATATATGGAAGTTTTACACTAATGGTAAGTGAATTAGTTTAGCGTTTCACATCATGTGTCACTTTCTCAACTTGTATTATGGCTACATTTGTAAGTAGACAAGTATCATATCACAATAATTAAAAGCATATTTGAAAGAGGTTAAATGACTAATAAACACAAAAGTATTGTACTTGCATTTTCTATTTGCAAAAAGTATATATATCATACATATCTTACATATATACACATATGTATATGTATACATATATGTATATAGGCACATGCATAATGCATATTACATAGATGTGTGTATATATGGGCATGTGTAGGCATTTTCTTGCCTGTGTGATTGTCAATGCATTTGCTACATCATATTCTTAAAAATATGTTTTCCATCGTGCTAGATTTGTGAACTCCTGAGGTGAACATACCTCTCGAAGTCACACTTAAGATTGCTGGGCCATCATCACACATACAGTAGAAAAGCGCTCTCGCCGAGCTCTTGGCGGGTTCACTGGTGACTCCCTTTCACATTCCTTTCCTAAACCTGCATGTTCACCAGTGATGAAAACTCACTGCCCTTTCAAGTCGCAATAGAGAAAACTCAGGGAAGGCTCCGAGTCTGAAGCAGCGGCCCTTTAAACACTGAGACAAACACAGACCACACTCATCCCCCCTGAAACAGCTTGTTCCAATTTAATAGCAGAATAAATTCTAGGAAGCTCCTCGTAAACGACAGTGAACAATTCAGCGGGGCCCTAACTAGATTTTGTCTTACCCTGCTGGTTCTCCTAAAATTTAAATGGTCTCTAAAAACGTCTATTTTGCAAGTTGAAGAATAGACAGGCTGATGATTTTTCTTACCATCACTGCTTTGACGCTAAGACTTCATTCTTAAAATTCATTCCGGTTTTGGTTTACTCCGTTGCTTTTAGATCCTGGTAGGAGTTGGTTTCATATTAAAGACTTCAGTGTGAGATCCTCATGTCTGCTCCTGGTAGGACGGGTCGTGGCCTCCTCCTTAGGGAGCAGAACCCTGGCTCCTGTTTGGGAAGGTTCCAGGAACAATGGATCGTTGATGCTGCTCTTTTTTTTTTTTTTTTTTTTTTTTTTCAGTGCGCGGGCCTCTCACCGCTGTGGCCTCTCCCGTTGCGGACCACAGGCTCCGGACGCGCAGGCTCAGCGGCCGTGGCTTACGGGCCCAGCCGCTCTGCGGCATGTGGGATCCTCCTGGACTGGGGCACGAACCCGTGTCCCCTGCATCGGCAGGCGGACTCCCAACCACTGCACCACCAGAGAAGACCGATGCTGCTCTTTTTAATCAACAGAGAAACTGGCCTAATTGGAGGACTTTAACACTTATTTGTTGAATGAATGTGAAAGTGTATTTACTTTAATACTAAACCTAGTTAAGTCCAGGGCAGCTCACTGTCTTTTCAATGACTCATCCAGCAGAGTGTGAATGGCAAATTCTCTTCATGTGAACAACAAAAGACCACCAGCCTGGAATTATTTTTGGAGAAGTACAGGCCACGGCTATGGTCTGTTTTGCAAGTAAACCCAACTCTACAACTGAGATGACTTCCTGGTTTTCTAACACGTCATCCTTCGCTGCCCTGACAGTAGGACTGCATGCTATTCTTAGGAAAAAACAGTTTTTATGTATCAAAATCATGGGTGGGGGAGGGATGAGAAATTAATTTAGCGTGTAATTCATTAGCAAATGTAGACCCCATGATAGTCTGCAGAGGACGCTCGGGAATCCTGAGCAGGGAGGGCAGCAGGCAGAGATGGAGTAAATACTTTTCTTCTCCCGGATCGATTCTATTGATTGTCATTAAAGCAGCGAGCTCAGAAAAATGAAGTGGTTTCTAATTTCCAGGCCCCAGGTGGAGCCTGGTCGGCTTCTTCCTCATTCCAGTTAAGAGCGTCATTAAATGTAAGAGCAAACAACATAGTTAGAGGCCGAGTGTTTCATTAATTCATCATCAGAATTATCTCCATGCGTTAATATTAATAGCCTCAAATTGGATTTCATTTAACAGGTGAAATAAATATACAGAAAGTAAAATCTCACACAGCCCAGAGAGTTGGGACAGGCATCCCCCAGAGCTGAGTCTCGGGAGGGCTGTGGCTGGGCCTCAGCTCCTGGACCAGAGCTGCCTGGAGGGAGAACGTCACTCAGAAACCACTGCAGAGCCCGCGGCTGGGCCTGAGCAGGGCCGGGGTGGGGGGGAGAGGGGGCAGGGTGGTGTGCCCCTCCCTTCTCATGCAGGGCGTCTCATATGCAGGGCATATATTTGATCCTCTTCCCATGCAGCATGTGAGGAAAACAACATGTGAACGAAGGATGTGAGCTCTCGCTGATATTCCAGGTGTGTGGAAGAGCCATGTGAAACACGAGGGGAATCATTTCTGTACAAAGAAAGCTTCCCTGAAATTATGTTTCGTTCTCAAACGGAGATGGGAAGATGAGAAATTAGGTCATATTGAGTTACAGAAAGGCAAGAGCTTCCAGGATGGACATACACATTATTAGAATCTTATTCAGACAAGTCTTTGATAGAATGAAAGTTAAGTAGAACTTTCTTTGGTTATTTTCAAGTTACATGTAATTTTCTACCTAGGTACACTAGTTTTCTAGGACTGCCATTACAAAGAACCACAAACCCATGGCTTAAACAATAGAGATTTATTTTCTCTCAGTTCTGGAGGCCACAAGTCTAAAACCAAGGTGTCAGCAGGGCGGCACTCCCTCTGAGACTCTGGACAGAATCCTTCCTGGCCCCTTCCAGCTTCTGGTGGTTGAGTTCCTGGGCCGGCAGCTGCATCCCTCCTGTCTCTTCCTCGGTGGTCATGCGGCTCCTCCCCATGTGTCTCTGTCTTCTTAAAAAGACTCCAGTCACACCGGGTCAGGCTCACCCTGATGACCTTCTCTGAACTTGACTACACCTGCCAAGACCGACTTTCCAAACAAAGTCACAGTCACAGGTACTGGGGGTTAGGACTTCAACATCTCTTTTGTGGCGAGAAGCATAATTCTACTGATGACACCAGGATAATTTTTAAAACGAAAAAGAACGTGTTTTTAAATCAGCGGATCTCAAAGTGAAGGAGGTTGCCCTCAACACCTGGAGGAAGGGACGGGCCCTGCAAAGAGTAAGAGGAAGACGGGTCACTAAGGGTGGCCTTGCAAGTGGTGACCAGCATAAGGACTGGCCCTCTGACATGTCAGAGGAGGGTTGAATCACAGGGTACACGGTGAAAAGCACAAAACCTACTTGTCTGTGCTCGCCGACCCGGCATCACCAAGGCCCCAGGGGTCTTTGAGGAAAAGGCATTTGGTCAGAGTTTCCTCAGACTTGAACTCCATCGTGCTGGGGAGGGGATGAAGAGCGTCCAGCCCCATACATGCTGGGGGTGGCTCTGGGTGGAGGTGTGCTCCCGGCAGGACAGCTGTGGTGTCTGGAGGGCTCTGGCCTCAGGGGACCAAGTGAAGAAGGAAACCATGGCTGTGGAGAGCTCTGGGTGGCGTGGCATCTTTCCCACAATTTTGCACATGGTTTGTCCCGTTGCTCTATGTAATCCACACTGTAAAATCCTGCACCTCTTTGGGCAGATTTGGTCCCTGCTCATGTGCTGTAGCGCTTTTTGAGGACACGTGCCCCAAGTGTAGGAGGCCTTTATATGCAGTAGTCGAGATGTACAGGGTAGGAGTTGATGCCTTTGCAAACCCTCTGGCCTCTCAGGTAAATGTACCTTCCAGCCCTAAGAACACCTGTTCTGTCTCAGCATCATCTCACTGAAGGACCAGTTGCTGCCCAGGGTGACCTGTTACCAGCTTGAACCACGCAGCGCAAATGCATTTTCAACTTCCCTCTTGCTGTGCAACTCCAGATTACTGGGATAAATTTCTGTCCTTTAAATGTCTTATTTTTTAAAAAAAGCAAATTCTTATTTACCTGCCTCAGGACACTGGGATACTAGCATTTCAACATGAATTTATTATATTATAATGTATCCTCCTGTTAGAACATTTTAGAATGGACACATCATCCAATTATTATGATAAATAATTTCTATTTCTTAAATTGTATTTCAAATGTGCAGTTAATGATTTCTGAGACTAGAAACTTAAACAGAAAGGAAATGGACAGAATCCTATAATTAATTTAACCATACACAAAAATTGACTATTTTGGAGGATAAACTTAATGAAAAGGTAAATATATATTTTACATATTATTTCTTTCCTAAGTAATGAAAAATAGTCTTGTATTAGGGGGAGAAGTTTTTAAGGTAAACTGTCCCTGATCAAAGTTCTTATACACATACTTTTTAATCCTGGATGATACTAATATTTTGCTCAAGAATTCCAGTCTCTAGTAGGGATACCTCTTCCAGTCTACATGGTTTTTTAGTTACTCTTGGTTGAAGGACCAAGGCTTGGTTATTATGACTTCTTGATATAAAGCAGAGTATTTCCTGTAAATTGTACTCATGCTAGGTGGGCAACTAATGTGCTGGAAAAGCAACAACTGTCTGAGATGCCACGGCCATGGGACATGCCCAGGGCCCATGGCAGAGTTTCAGGAGGACCTGAGGGACTTGGGGGCACAGGTGACCACTTACCCCAGGACGGGCACCCTGAGGCCAGGCACAGACCTGGACTTCTGTCTGGGCCCCGGGTCTCCCTGGCAGGAGCAGTGGCACTGGTTACTTGAGAAAGAAGGGACAGAATTGGTTTGCAGCTCTGTCCTTTTTGCATCAATTATTTGGGGCCATGACTTAACCCTTGGTCATTTTTTGTCACTGTCATTCTTGATATATTCTTGTAGCAGAATCTGTCTTAGAGGCAAACCAAATTTTTCTATTGGAATTTTAGTTAGTTTGAAGTGTACGGGAAAAAAATCAGTATATTTTAATTATAACAAAGTTTAAGGTACACAAGTAGGTGCATGAAATGGAGATAGCTATAAACACATCCTTTTACCCCCTTCCAAGGTCCCAGAGAAAAGAAAGAACAAATAAAATAAAATAACAGTGCTGGGAAAAGAGAAAGAGAGCCATAGAGCTTCAAAGAACATTTGATTACATGAATGTAAAATCATTGATTTAATTTTTCTCTTTTTAATTTTACCCATTTTCGAGGATCTTTTGAAACTTTTTATACATTGCTACATTAATTTGGAAGCAAACATCTCAAGAGAAACTTCACTCCTCTTCCCCAAATAAGCCCTCTGTAAGTTGATTTTTCCTGATAATACTCTCTGTCTTTGCATAACTATAGGCACCTAGACACACTGAGAGTGGCTTTTTATAAAAAAAGAAAGCAGATTACACTTACTATTCTTTGTTTTTCTGATTTAACATTGTATCTTAGAAACATTTCATGTCAGTACCTAAAGGATTACATTGTGTTGAACTAGGCTTGCATAGTATCCCATAGCTTAAATGTCCCATACCTTTTTAAGGGTGGGGGTGGGGGGAGAAGAGAGGCACTTCCCATGATGAACAGTTAGATATTTTCAATTTTTTCTACTGTATATAATGCCACAATGAATAATTTTCCACATAGATTATTTTGCCCAAATGAAAAAAAATATTTTTTTATATATTACCAGGGGTGAATTTACAGAATTGAAAAGAATTACTTCCTCAAAATTGTACCAATTAACACTCTCATCAAGTACCAAAAAACTGGTCTTTTTTCCCCAACATGTTGGGCCCAAATGGTTTCTCATTTCCACTTCCATTCTCTCAATTACTTGTGCATATTTCTAGTTTATAAAATTGACGATTTCTCTTGAGTATTTTAAATCAGGTTGCTTTTTTTCTTATTAATTTGTAGGTCATCTTTGTGTACCATGGATATTATACAGATTGTAAATATATTTCCCCAGTTTGCCAAGTGTTTTTAAACTTAATTCATCATATTGTTTGTTGCATAGATTTTCACTTCAGTGTGTTCAACACTGCCAATCCTGTGTGCCTGTGTGTATATGGGAGGGCACTGAATTTTGCACACACACACACACAAATCTTTTTATGTAGATATACATATATATAAATATATAATATATATTATATAATAATAAATATATGTCATAAATATATAATATAATAATAAACATATTATATGTTATATAATAATGAATATATAATATATAAAAATCTTAAATATATAATAATAAATATGAATATATAATATATATGCCATAAATATATTATATATATATATATATATATATTCTATATTCTCTCTGTCTTCACGCATACTCACATCCCCTACAAGCTTCTGTGTTCACAGTCCCATATGTGTCCTGGTATCTGTGCGTGCATGAAGAGAGAGGGGGCTTTCCCCTTGCCTTCTTTCTTGCAGGGGTGGTGCTGTTTCTAGACTTTGCTGGGCATTTGCCTCGTTCACTCAGCGAGGCCCTAGTGCATTCTCTGAACAGCCTGGTCTTTCTCCAGGGTCTGTTCTCCCGTTCCATCCCCGGACAGTCACTTAATTTTTAATGCTTTGCTACTTGAAACAAGGCAGTTATATACCTCCTTCAAATACTTTCGTAGACATTGATGATTTTAATTATTTTCAATAGATCCCCAGGAATCTGTTTGTTGAGTTAAACAGTACATTAATTTAATTTTAGGAGAAGTTTCCAGACTGCTTGTCAAAAGTCCAACAATTCACAAACCCACAAGAAATGTATGGGAGACTCTTTTTTCCTAGCATTCCTACACTGGATGAATATTTTTAAAAAAAATTTTCTTTCCTTTTTAAGCTATGAGTTATTTAAGAGATTGCTTTCAAATTTCCAGGTTCTGAGATTTCCTTTTAATGCTCATTGGTTTTCCATTTATTGTTCTCAGAGAATTTGGCTTTTGAGGTTTCTTTGGGGAGTAGCATTTATTGACATTTTCTGAATTCATATCAAATTTTGTGATTATTTCATGTTTGAAAAAATATCTACACATACATTCACAATTGTGTCAGGCTTGTTATTCAAATCAAAAGTTTATCTTTACTTGATTGGAGGATACTTTATCTGATTAAAGAATGTTCAAATACTTGTCCTGTATTCCTATAAACTTTTGCTTTATCTATTTTAAAGTTTTTATCGTTAGATAAAGAAAAAAAAATTACTTATAACTCCTTGCTAGATTTTTGCTCTTATACACACAACATGCAGCATATTGATAAAATCCACTTGTTCTTTTTAATCACCTTTTGCCTGAAGTCTCCTTTCTTTGATAGCCTGCTAACGGTCATGTTCATGCCAGACTGTTCCTTATTTGCATCACACTTGCATGTCACGTGTTGACAAATTAGCCCCACCTCCTGTCATCTGAGTCCTTGAGTATGGGCACCTGGTGACTTGCTTCTAGGAACAGAATCTGCCAGAAGTGATGGATTGCCACTTCCAAGATCAGGCTGTGAAGAGTCCATAGCATCTATCTTGGTCATCCTCCCTGCCTCTTCTCACTTGCCTCCTCCGATGAAATACATTGCCCTGTTTTGAGCTGTCTCAAAGAAGAGAAGCCCACGGAGCAAAAAATGAATGGGGCTTCTGGGAACTGTGAGCCTCAGTCCAACAACACGTGAGGAACTATATCCTATGAGCTTGGACCCCACCCCAGTCAAGCCTTGAGATGAAATCACAGCCTTGGCCTTGACTGCAGCAGTGGGAGATCTTAAACCAGAGGGCTCAGCTATGCCACACCCAGACTGCTGACTCAGAGGGTCTGTGAGAGAGTAACTGTCTGTCGTTTAGGCCTCTAAGTTTTGGGGTGATTTATTACACA
Organism: Aethalodelphis obliquidens; assembly: GCF_003676395.1. Classification (NCBI taxonomy): domain Eukaryota; kingdom Metazoa; phylum Chordata; class Mammalia; order Artiodactyla; family Delphinidae; genus Aethalodelphis; species Aethalodelphis obliquidens. Next base: position 1,983,041 of record NW_020837973.1, read on the forward strand.
GCAATATCTAAATAACACATTCATAAATCAAACTTAGACAGATGCTCTCTCTAATCTTAGACCTTGAAATTGTTGAGTTTAACCAATTCCATTTGACCATGGTCATTGCTCTTGGGTATCTTTAGACTTATTTTTGTTGGCTTAATTTATGTTGGCAGTTCTCTTAAAATTTTAACATATTAAATTAATTTACGTATACACATTTTAAGCTGTGTTTAGCATACTTTTCTATGAATATCTGAATTCAATACACTTCCTCTTCCTTCATGAGATAAAATCTTTATATGTTCTCACTCTTCCACACTAAGCTTTCATGTTAAAGCCATTGTAAATGTTATTTGTGTTTCTATTAGTCATTGTCTTGTCATGACTCAAAGATTCATTATATTTATATTTAAAGATCAGTTTTACTGATTTCTGAATTCATCATCATCATTTCTTATCCTACATACTGCTTTCTGAGGATTTATTTATTTATTTTGTTTTCCTTGAGTACCTTCTTAAGTAACTTTTTTCCAGTGGCAATCCTCCTGAGTTTGCTATTCAACATGTTTGACGGTGTCTTCAAACATTAAAACATCATTTTGTCTTCAAACTTAAATAGTTCTAGGTTTAAGATATTTTCGTTTTGAACTCTGAAGCTGTAATGATTGTCTTTCTAGTATACCAAGATATCTGAATCCAAATTAAGTAATTCTTGTGCATTTTTCGGAAATGTAGGATTTGGGGGGAAAATTTTACTGTTTTCTTTGCATGCTTGCAGTTCTAAAGCTTCATCAAGTTATATGGTGGGATAAGTAAACCTTTGGTATTTATCATACTTAGCCTTGTGTATTTGTGTATGTGGTAGTCGGTGAGGGGGGCAGGTATTTTAAACTGAGAAATTTCTGAGAAAGTTTCTTCTTATTCTCCTCCTCCTTCTTCCTATTGGTATGTAAGATGAACTCCTCTTCTCTGTTCCTCCCGGAGCTTTTTGAAACAGATATGATAACTTCTGGACCTACACTCTAGGTCTCTTAACTTCTCTGAACTTTGTTCAATCAGAATCAGTCACATCCTCTTTCAGCTCCCTAAATTTGATCTTCGGACGTATATACTCTTCTAGTCAGCCTGTTTGATTTATTAAGAACTCATTAGTTTTTCTTAGGAGCTTATCTTATTCATATGTGTGACTGCCGTTTGAATCTTAGGGTATCCTTTTTAAGACTTTATTTTAAAGTCTATTTTTCTGTTTGTTTTATTCTATTTTCTCTGATGTTGGTTCTTCTGTCGTTGAGATTCCGATTTCTCTTTCACGATGTTTGTTTTTCTAAGTGCTTGGAAATTTGGGGTTGTTTGCTCTGTTTGTATTTGCAACAGTTTTTCCATGAAACAACTGATTTCCCAGACAGACAGACAGACAGTTCTCTCTTACTTTCACCCTCAGTTTGGAGTATCTCTGGCATCACTGTCATCGTCGTAGGAATTCTGCCTTGCATTTTGGACTCTGACTTCTCACTCTTGTTTTCTCCAAGTTGACTGGTCTTTGCAGAATTTCTCAAGATATTTCAGTGAGGGGGGGCATTCTGTCGGCCTTCTTGTACTCTTCTTTTGTCTAATAACCTCCAGGATTTCTTCCTATGTAATACATCTTACTTGTTATTTTTATGAAATTTGATATGGAAAGGAAACATGTACTCCGTATTCCATCCAAATCTCTCCATAAAAACAATATCATTGCTACGATGCTAGGTGTTAATTGTTGTCATTAATATTGCCAATAGCTATTTCTTTTATTCAAAGCTTCTCTGAAGATTTGAAATAAAAATTTATTTGTCTATACTCTACCAGTTACTCTCTCCAGGAAATCATTTTAGTTTGGTCAACAAGACCAACCACAACAAATTTCATTTTCTTGTTATCAAGAATTCTAATATTATTAACAGTTTCACTTAATCATATATATTATAGCAATTACTATTATCTTGTATTTAGTATTTATACTTAACTAGAAATGTCTTTATCTATTAGCAGTTCTAGATAGAAAAATGAGTCTCATTTGTGGTGAGAATGGACATTTGACAGCATTTTATCTGGCCTTTGACCCTACCTCTTCCCCAAATCCAATCACTGTGGGAGTTCAGATTCCCCGGGAATGTAAATGAGCCCAAACCACCAAGGTCTCCTTTGGAAGGGGACCTTAGTGGGACCAACAGCAGCCTTAGCTGGTCCAAAGACAAGAGAGAAGGACAACCCTGCTGGACCAGGTTTCTCTCCCTTCAGTCTCCTGCCAAACCAGCCACAAGCAGTGCCACAGGGACAGGCCACCGTGAGTGAGTGGACACCTGCCCATGTCCCCCCATCCTCAGGGAAACACAGGTAAAAGTCAGGTTACACTGGGAAGGAGGCCCCAGCCCCAGCCTCTCTGACATTAAATCATTAGCCTGGGTGGGTCCCCCGCCACCACAAGGCTACTCCTTGCTGGACCTCAGAGAGGCACCTCCGTGGTCGGCTTCCCACCCTCTGTGGGTCTAGAGCAGGACAACCATGGCTGCCCATCAGCCTTCTCCATGGAGGAGTTGGTGTGAATGTGGCATGGATTCTCTAGGACAAGCCCCAGGGGCATTTCTGCTCCAGAAAACTGAGTCTGCATTTCCCGTGTTGACATTGGTGACTGGCTTGGACAAGAATAGGATGTGAAATGATAAAAGTCTTGAACAATTCCCAATTCCAGTTCTCCAGATAAGCTCCAGACACATTCCGTAAAACACATACTATGTGAGTTAATAGAACAGAGAAGGCTCCACAGAGAATCCAGGCCAGCCAGAAGGCACGCTTGAAACCCCCAAGACTTCCAGATACCATCATGAGAAAAGGCTAATGAAGAAATTACGAAAATGGAAATTAGAATTTATTATGTAGAAAATATGGAATCCAGTGGAACACTTATTTTGGAAAAAAATTTTAAATTGATCCTAAAATTAAAAATTAAAGAACAGAAGCTATTTATAGCTACTAAAAAAGCAGAAAAATATCTCAATTTCTACTTAAAAGAAGAAAATAAAAATAATTAGATAATTTCCCATAAATGCTCTACATGCTTACAGAAGTGGCTATTTCCAAGAAGTTTAAATGTGTATATTTACATCACAAATGCCAATAAAACTGAGACAATTGTTTGCTTTTTGACAAGGTAAAGACGTATATTTAAGAATTTTCCAGAATCTATGTAGAATGCACACACGAAATGTATATTGTGCATGTGTGTGGATTTTGTTAATGTATGTACTGTATGCATGTTATTAAAAATCCATAACTTAAAATTAAACCATACATTTTCCCAGTGAAAATTACAATCCTATGTGTTTAATTTTTTTTTTTTTAAGATTCTATTTTTTTAGAACAGTTTTAGACTCACAGTGAAATTGAGAGGAAGGTGCAGAAATTTCCCATATACTCTCTTCCCCACACATTATCAATATGCCTCTCCCACTATCAATATCTCCCACCAGCTGGTACATTTGTCAAAATTGATGAACCTATATTGACAAGTCATTACCACTCAAATTCCACAGTCTGCGTTGTGGTTCACTCTTGGTACTGTACATATGGGTTTGGACAAATGTATAATGATATGTATCCAGCATTACAAATCATACAGAGTATCTTCACTGCCCTAAAAATCCTCTGTGCTCCACCCATTCATCCCTCCACACAACCCCTGGCAACCACTGGTTCTTTTACTGACTCCATAATTTTGTCTTTTCCAGCATGTCACAGAGTTGGCACCCTGCAGTGTGTGGCCTTTTCAGATTGACTTCTCTCACTTAGTCACATACATTTAAGATTCCTCCATGTCTTTTCATGGCTTGATGGCTCATTTCTTCTCAGTGCTAAATAATATTCCATTGTCTGAATGTAGTTTATCTGTTCACCTACTGAAGGACACCTTGGTTGTCTCCAAATTTTGGCAATTATGAATGAAGCTGCTATAAATGTCTATGTGCAGATTTTTGTTTGGACATAAGTTTTCAGCTCATGTGGGTAAATACCAAGGAGCACACTAGCTGGATCAAATGATAAGAGTCGGTTTACTTTTGGAGGAAAACTTCAAACTGTTTTCCAAAGTGGCTATGGTATTAAGATTTGATAAGAAAATGCCACTGATGATGCAGAGCTGTAATGTAAAGTTTGATGTTTTCCAATAAAGTTTTCAAAGGCTCAACACTTTCCAGCTTGATAGTTTCCCAACAGTTGGCAAATATCGTCCAGGAGACAGGGAACGGGGACACTATTTGGGACTCCCATAGCCAGCAGTACTGCTCGGCCCATAGATTAGAATGACAGTCTTTTCTCCTACAGAGGCAAATAAAAAATAAAAATAAATACATACATGCAATGAATGAAGAATAAAAAGAAAGTTTCCATGCCACAGAATTTCAGATGCTTACATTTGGAAGCCTGGATAGTTACGAGGAGGTATGTCAGTCTCCTGGGGCTACATAATCATCACCACAAGCCAGGTGGCTTAAAACAAAAGAAGTTTATTTTCCTAGTTCTGGAGGCCAGAAGTCCAACATCAAGGAGTCCATAGGGCTGCACTCCTTCTGGAGGCTAGAGGGGAGGGTCCTTCTTTGTCTCTTCCAGTTTCTGGAGGCTCCAGGTGTCCTTGGCTTGTGGCTGCCTCACCCCAATACCTGCCTTCATCCTCACAGGACCACCTCCTCTTTTGCATCTCTGTTTCCCCTCATCTTCTACTGAGGGCACCAGTCACTGGGTTTAGGTCCCACCCTAAAGATGGAGGACCTTATCTTTACTTAATTACATCTGTAAAGACCCTATTTCCAAACAAAGCCATGTTCTGAGGTTCCAGGTGGATGTAAATTGGAGGGAACACTGCCCAAACCCCTACAGGGGATACAAAACTACAGTGAGACAAGCAGCAAGAAACAGAAGGAGAAGCAATGGTAGAGAGAGGGACAGAGGTGAGGAGATGGAAACAGATTCTGCTAATGTTGGACATGAAAAAACTTCATCCAACCCAGTCATCCTAAAACTTGTAACAAACATTGAACTTATTGGATGAATATTAAATAAAATAGGATTCCTAAATATTTCTAAAATATGAATTAACAAAAAAATTTATTATAGTTCCCCAAAAATAATAAGTTAATTTTGGAGCAGCAAATATATAATCACTTTTGAATAATATTTAATATTTAAAACATTTTTCTGACTTCACACTTTATTTTTTATTGAGGTACAGTTGATTTACAATATTCTGTAAGCTTCAGGTGAACAAAATAGTGTTTCACAATTTTTAAAAGTTATACTCCATTTATAGTTATTATAAAATATTGGCTATATTCCCTGGGCTGTACAATATATCCTTGTAGCTTATTTATTTTATACATAGTAGTTTGTATCTCTTAGTCCCCTACCCCTACCTTGCCTCTCTCCCCTTTCCTCTCCCCACAGGTAACCACTAGCTTGTTATCTATATCTGTGAGCCTGTTTCTTTTTTGTTACGTTCTCTAGTTTGATAAAGACCTAAATATAAGACAAGAAGCCATAAAATTCCTAGAAGAAAACATAGAGCACTCTTTGACATAAATCAGCAATATTTCTTTCGGATCTGTCTCCTAAGGCAAAAGAAACAGAAGAAAAATAAACAAATGGGACTTAATTAAACTTCAAAGTTTTTTGCACAGCCAAGGAAACCATCAACAAAACGAAAAGACAACCTACTGAACAGGAGAAAGTATTTGCAAATGATGTGAACAATAAGGGGTTAATATCCAAAATATAGAACAGCTCATACAACTCAACATAAAAAAAAATGATTTAAAAATGGGCAGAAGACATTTTTTTCCAAAGAAGACATACAGATGGCTAACAGGCACATGAAAAGATGCTCAACATTATTAATCATCAGAGAAATGCAAATCAAAACCACAATGAGATATCACCTCACACCTGTCAGATGGCCATCATCAAAATGAACACAAATAACAAATATTGGCGACGATGTGGAATAAAGAGAACCCTTGTACACTGTTGGTGGGAATGTAAATTGGGGGCAGCCACTATGGAGAACAGTATGGAGGTTCCTCAAAAAGCTAAAAACAAAATTACCATATGATCCAGCAATTCCACTCCTGGTTATATATCCAAAGAAAATGAAAACATTAATTTAAAAAGATACATGCACCACAATGTTCATAGCAGCATTACTTACAGTAGCCAACGTATGGAAGCAACCTAAGTGTCCATCAATAGATATATGGATAAAGAAGATATGGATATGGATAAAGAAGATTTTATATATATATATATATATGTATATATATATATATATATATACACATATATATACACACACACATATACAATGAAATGCTACTCAGCCATAAAAAAGAATGAATACTGCCATTGCATCAACATGGATGGACTTGAAGGGTATTACGCTTAGTGACATAATTCAGACAAATACTGCATGATATCACTTATAAATAGAATGTAAAATTCTTTAAACTTTTAAATTGTTATATATTAACAATTTGCAAATTTTTAGTAAAGATATGATTAAGTTTTCTTAGATTCTTACTGTGTATTACCCATCAATACTCTTTCAAATTATTCTGTTCTGTTAGATGCTTTCCTAATCCAGAGATCACTCTTCTTCAAGTGATTCCCAGTGGTCTGACTTCTGTTAAGAATGAGGTTGATGTCTATCCCAGGTGAGTGAATTTTACAACTATTGACCTGAAAGCACTGTGACCCCAAGACCCAATGACTATAAAGCGAGGCTGTGTGTTGGCTCTGGGCTCGGCTGTCATGGGATCTCTGCTGCTCTGTGGCTCATTGACTCATCTCTCTAGGCATCTGTCTCCACATCTGTAAATGAAGAAAGACAAAGGCACCCATCTAAGGAAACACTGTGTCACTATTTCTAAGCCAGAAAGCGCTGTGATGCTGTTAGAGTCCATGGTAGGTCAGAGCCATCTTTAGGAACATTCTCCAAAGCACTCAACGTGGTGAGACTTCATGTAACTCGTCCCCAGTGTACATCTGCCTCTGGGCTGGGAGGTGGTGTCGGGCTCCCACGGGTTCAGGGAAGGACGGCCTGTTCACACTTCACCTTCTCCTAGGAAGGCGTGGCAGTGAGAGGACCAGGGTGCTCGTGGCGGCGCCATCTGTGGCCTCGGCTCACGTGGCTGCAGCCACATGCTGGGAACGTCCCTGCCAGGCCGTCCTCCCCATGGGGAGGCTTTGCCTCCACCAAGAGACCGCAAAGCCGCCTTCACTCCCACATGAGTTTCCGAAAGGTCGAGTCTGACTCTGGAATGAAATGCATCCTGGCATCCTTGCTCCTGAGCATCTTCAGAGTGATGCTGAGCTGCAGGACCCCGGAGAGCTCCAGCCACCAGCAGCCAAGCTGCCTGCTCAGCTCAGTGCTGCCCACAGCTGCGCGCGCGGAGATTTAAAGAAACGCGGCGACAGCCTATGTGTGTCCTTTTATAAACCGAAAATAAAAACAGGTCTAGTCAACACTTGTCCGACTTTTTAAGAAAAGGAAAATAGTATTTGCTATCATCTAATTTAAAATACCAAGGCTATTGCAGATGTGGTAGAAAGAATGCACATCACTTGCCCAAACTTAAAGAATTCAAATAACTCCCATTTAGAAAATCCCACAGAGCATAGTATTTTGGGTCATGATGCCTTTCGAATCCTTCTTCTAGCAGAACTGGACTCAGCAAATGTGTGAGCCATACGATACCTGGTACTGGAATGTTTTCCCTGAAAGAAAAATGAACGAAACAACATAAACCATCCAGACACACAGGTTTACGAAGCTTGGGCAGGTCCATCAGCTGTGCTTTCCCAAGTTTGCCCAGAGGTGGTGTTTGCACACGTGAACTTCCATGCTTGAGCGTGAAGGAAACACATGTGTGTATCACTCATTTTGTTCGGTAAAAATCATCTTAAAATATTACATTTCTGAATGAGAGGGCAAAGCTTGTCCCCAAATGCTCTAGTTGATAGATCTAAATTGAAACTGGAGGGCAAGAAAAATCTTTCCAAGCATCTACTTAAAACAGGGAAGGAGAGACTCTAGTCCAAATATACGGTCTTTAGAAATGCACTATTTTTAGACAGTCAATTTTCTTATCTCTTGGCTTCCCTGAGATTTGCTCAATTAAAGCCTGAGCTGAAGATTAAAAAAGAAAAAAAAAAAAGCCAAACTTCCCTCCAACCAATCCCTCCTCTACACCTGAGGTGCTTATTTCCCTGGGGTGGGTCCTTGGGCTGTGCCCTCAGCAGTGCCATTGCACCCCTCGGCCGGGTCTCCACAGGTCGGGGGTGGCTGGAGCAGAATTGTCATTTGAGGTTATTTACTTTCCTAGTCAGGTTAATTAAAACTCTCAAGTCTGTGCTTATTCAAGCTAAATAATGTAATTAAAAAGACATTTAGTTATTCACCTGTTTATTATAACATTTACAGTAACAAATTTTTTTTCCGAAATTACAAAATGGTTTCCATTTTTTATCTCCTGGTGTGTGATTTTCTGCTCTCGACTTTCTGATAAATTTCCTTCAGGTTGGAAGCGAATCAAACATTCAGCGTCTTTGGAGGTAGCTGTCACTCCGTTGGATGTGGATTGAGGTACAAAGTTAACAGACAACGCGGTGGGAGCTCAGTGAGCAGATGGGAGGGTCAATGCCTGGGTCCCGATACCTTCCTGCGGGGACCCCAGGCCTTGCTGTCTTCACAGCCCGTTTCCTAAAAACAAACAAGCGAAACCCACAATAAGAATATGGATCACGGTGAGTTGTCCACTGTTAGGACAAGTGAGACAGTGACTTGTAAAGGCATCTTTGGTGCAAATAGTTGTCCCGAGCCCCCAGTGTGGGCGGCCCGGAGTCACACACGACCCATCGTTTAATTGAGAACAGAATCTAGAACTGTCTAGGAAAAGGTATGGGTATTTCTCTACATGTAAAATTCAAAAACAAGTTCAAATAACGTTCATAGAAAAAGTGAATTTGTCATTTTGAGCTCTGACCCTAAATGAAAAGACAAGGGGAAAACACGTAACTGTGCGGCTACTGCAGTGTCTTCAAGGGACAGCAATAAATTGTCAGGACATTTTTATGGAGTTTCTTAACCTCTGGACTTTGGAGGGAAAATCAATAAGATATTAAGGAAATCATGAATTAATGTTTCATAGAGTGTAGACCTCAGTACATGCCCTGTGGTTTAGAAAACTGTCCAGACCAGGAAGCTTGTGTAGGCGGTTGAATCATCAGAGACCTTCTGCGCGGGAACCACGGGAATCGTTCTCTGCTCACACCAACTTCCCCGTATGATGCGGAGGATAAAACACGTAGAAGGTTCCCTGGATTATTATGATGAAATCGCCAGCGGAAATGAAATACAAACAATCCTTTTTACCTTAAATGAAATCACTTTTGTGTCAGTTTGCATACACGACACACTACGTTTCAGCAACTCTAGGTGATGGAGATGATCTTTGTTTAATGAATGATGGAAAATACACATATTCTGGACTTAACCTGTCTATATGATCATGCTTCTTTACACGAGGAGCAGGGGCCCTTTCCCTCTCTCTGTCTCTGTCTCTCTCACTCTCTCTGGAGCAGAGGGCGTGTCCGCCAGGGGCCGACTCAGAGCTGTCGGCGCAGCAGGTCACATGCACACCTAGATGTCGGATGGTGGGGATCTCTAGGGGTTCCCAACCACCCTTCCCTGCTCGTTCTTAAAAAGCTCCAGGTAACCAAAGAGCCCCTACGTCAGTGTCCTGCTCAGTCACTGGTGGCACGTCCCCCCTGCACAGCAGCAGACCCCCGAAGGCCCTGTGAGCGTCTCTGCGCCGGGCAGGCGCTGGAGCGAGGGTCTGTGGTGCTTGGCAGGGCCCGTCGTGCCTCCGGAGGACAGAGTCCCTGTGGAGGTGGCCGCCGCTGTGCTTGGAAGGGACGGTTTCAGGGTACCGGGGTCTGCAGGGTGATCTGAAGACACGGATCCCTCTGCTTTCATTAAACACACACCGTGCGACGCTGGTGGCTGATGGGGATGTCGGCGTCCCCAGCTCCATCAGGAGAACTAAGACGGCCCCGCACCCATCGGTCCTTGTCAAGCAGCGGGCTCCAGTGCTTGGGGCACCCAAAGGCAAGGGCGGGGGAAAACCAGACATGCAACTGCTAGTTGTCACTCGAGCATGACACCTTTACAACATAGCTTAGATCATGGTGACTCCAGGCTCAAAACCTTAGGAGGGCTTCTCACCATGCTCAGAGGAAAACACAGAGCCCACGTGGAGCCCTGCCCCCAGCCCCCGGGGGGGTGCTGTCTTCCTGTCTCTCCAGCAGCGCCTCCTGTGCCCAGCCCACATCCCCCAGCCCCCCCCACCCCGCTGGGAATTGCCCTCCAGCTCCTCTGGGACCTCTGCCCTCTTCATTCGGGCCTTGGCCGTGGCCCTCGGGCAGCCCCTCCAAGCCCGTTCCTGAAGGGGCCTTTCCCAGCTCATCAGTGCTTAGAGCCAGTGCCCCTGCGGGGCTGCTTTTCTGGGGAAGATGCGTGTGACCTGCTGGTCGCTGTGACTTCAACAGTCCATAGGCAGCTCCCGTGCACCGAGCCCCAGCGCACAGCTGGGCAGCAGGCTGTCCTGCGAACAAGAGAAAACACATTTGGACACCCTGCCCACAGTGGAGGGTAGCACGTGCGTTTAGTCCACCGCACAGGGCAGGGAGGGCTGGAGGTCAAGGGCAGGTTCAGGAGGCCAAGGCCCCGCTCAGCCGCCTGCCAGCTTCCACGTCGGGCAGCTGTCCCCATCCGTGACCTCTGTCCGAGGCAGTGTCATGACTGGAATCCCCTGGGGGTAAAAGTCCATAGCCATTAAGGTGGGTTTTCCCCTACATGGCGGGGTGGGGGAGGGGGAAGACCTCTTACAGTGCCCTCAGCCCTGATGCTTCCGACAGTTGGAGCCCAGGCCTCGCTCCGCTGGTTCAGTCCAGGCACGGGCCAGGCAGAGTCAGCGGGCACCACTCCTCGCCTCCCCACCTGCCTCTCTCCCTGCATCAGCCGGGACCCTGCAGCCACGGGGCAGCTGGGCTCCATGGTCAGGCGAGGAGGACCCTGGCCAGCGGGCAGGTCAGGGCTGGGCCACTGGTTCCATTGCCAAGGTCTCCTAGGCACCAGCATCCACGTCGACGGTGCACAAAGAGGAACGTTGTCCAGAATGTCAGGTTTTGAACAAAATGCCCGTGGGTAATGTATTCCCAGGTGGCATCGCCAAGCTGGCCTGTGGTGGCCACTGTGACTGGAACACAGGAGGCTCAGAGAAGTGACACAGACGTCCCCCTTCGCCCACACGTGTTTACAGGTAGGAGCAGCTCTGCTTTGAGCTTCGGACATGAGTGGTCGCATCCCAACTCGACTCACCTGCCAGCCTTGGAGGAGGGCGTGTGGTGTTCAACAGTCATAAAGAAACCGCTTTTTTGTGCAGGAGCAGAGGTTTCTGTGAGGACCTGGTGGGGCTGAGGGCTCGGTGGGCGGAGTCGGTGGAATCGGGAAAACAGGGAAGCTCCGTGGTGCCTGTGAGCTTCCCCAGCATTCCGGTGGCTGCAGCTTCCCCAGCCCTAGGTCTCCATGGACCCTCTGTCCCTTCCCCGAAAGCAAGGCTGGTACATCCACACTGGACATTCAAGGCTGGCATTGGGAAAGCGTGTCATCGGTATTTCCCCCGGAAGGAACTGGTCTTCCTGGAAAATCGAACATCTTTTAGCACATGGGAAGAGAGAAATGGTCATCACTTCTATTTCAGAAGAGCAAGAGACACACACATGGCTCAGCTTTGCTGGCCTGGAGCACAGGACAGCTCTGCAGTCCCCACCAGGACGCCCTGCCTGGGCTGAACAGGTCCCAGATGAACTGCAGGATATACGTGGGACCCTTCAATGTGCAGAGAATAACCCTGAGTAAGTGTGAGGCTCCAGACGCCTTTTGAGGCTCTCAGAGCCCGGCACCGTCCCACCTTCTGTCTGCCTTCCCGGCTTTGATGAGATTGGCCAGGAGGAGCCTGAACCCTGGGCGTGGGCGCGAGCCTCCAGGCTTGCCACCAGCCAGACCTCGGAAACTCCACTCAGGAAAGATGGGGCCCCCGGGGATCCTGAGCTCTTATAACCTGTCTCCCAGGAGGGCATCCATGTCCCCTACGAGAACACGTGGGCAGAAGGAAAGTTCTCCCATTCGCTGCTGTCTTTGCCCTGCCCGTCAGAAATCGGGGCTTTTGAGTTGAACTTGGTGTTTGGGAGTCTGAGTGACAGGAGCACATCACGAGTATTCTTAGGGGGAAAAGCCCACAGTGGAGAGTGCAGGCAGGCTGGGACTTGTTGTGCCCATGCAAGGAGTTTATCAGACGACTCTGAAGCCAGCATCACATTCCTCTGGCTTTTTTCAACTGGAGCAGCTTCATAACGGTTTTATAGTTAAAAGCCACTTAAATATTTCTACTGACATCTTCTTAGAGAGGAAGGCTAGGATGTGCCAACCGTGAGCACGTGGGTGGCATGGAAGCTCTTTCTATGACTTTGCAAAGGAGAGTCTGACAGCAACTCTCACAGGGTAAATGTGAAGGGTGCCCGCGCCCGCTTCCCGTGGGAATGAGCTCTCGTGCCCGGTCCATGGTGAGTGTTCTCAGGGGTCCCCGATGGCTTCTGCTTCGAGCTCACAAGGAAAACAGGAAGGGAGTGTGATTTCAATCTGGGCAAAGACTCCCCACATAACCCTTCATACGGGACCAGCAGTCCAGACAGCAGAGGGAGGTCAGGGGTGGGTGGAAGAGGTGAGCATTTTCAGGTTTCCCTGACACACAGGCAACTCGACATGTCACCAGGCTGCTGGGTTTCCAGAGCCCGGCAAGGCACGGAAAATCAGCAGTTCATGGGTCTTTTTCCCTCGCTCCTTCTCCCCAGCTTCCAGGGATATTTGAGTGTGTGTCGGGGAAGGAGGCGCTGAGCATGCTAGCTGGGCGCTTCTGCCGAGCCCTGAGCACGTGATGAAGGAATGGGGGAATGGAAACGCCAGGAGGGTCAAGAGCTGCGTGTTTGGGATTCCCAGTGCTGAGCTGCCCAGCCCCAAGGGACCACATGTGATGAGTGAGCCCTCCCTCCACCCAGGCCTGGACCTGCAGGTTTCTGGGGCACACGTGGCACTAAACAGAGAGAAAATAGCTCCTCTGGGTCTCCTTCTAGGAGCTTGAACTTTCAGGTACCAAGACAGTCCAAGGGCCACATCTTAATAAGAGAAACATTGCGGGACTAAGATGTGTGCAGAGAAGATGAGGTAATGAGAGCTGTTACATCACAAGGAGGTGAGAGTCTCCTGGGACTCAGCCCTGCAGGAACATGTGAGCCACGGCGTGATGGGAGGGGGGTGGGGACCTGAAGCCCCTTGGGGGAGGCAGTGAGGGCTGAGGGTGGTGGATTTGGTTGGAGGTGGGACAAGATGGAAGCCTCCTTGCACTTGAAGGTGGTTGGACGGATCATCGTCTGAGCCACAGAAGGTCTCTAAGCCCCCGAGTCGCCATGGAAGGAAGTAGTACCTGCTTCGCAAGCTGTCGTGAAGGTGGGTCCAGGCTGTACAGTGGCTGCTGAGGGAATGAAGCGATGTTCCTGGGGGTGCGTAGCCGATGGCCATGACTGCCTAATTCCTGCTGTTGAGTGAGAAAAAAGCTACAGCTGTCATTATTGACAGACGATATGATGATCTACCCAGAAAAAAGTAACAGATTTATTAGTCAAACTGTTAGAGCCAATAAGAGTTCAGAAAGTTTGTCAGATACAAAAATCAGTAGCATGTCTTTGAATCAGTAATAGTCATCCAAAAATACAAATTCTTTGCAATATCCACAGAAACTAAAATGTCTGGAATTAATAGTACCGGAAACACACAATACCTCTATAAATCAGCATTTAAAGTTTTGACATAGGACATAGAATCTGACCTGAGTAAGTGGGGGAGATCTCCCATGCTCCTAGCTGGGACAGCTTAACATTTAAAGATGTTAATCCCCTCAAAATTAATCTATAAAATTCATGAAATCCCAATTAACATTCTAGTTTGATATACAGTAAATTTAAAATGTCATGGAAGAATAAAATTTCATGAAGATCTATCTTAACCATATAAAACAAAAGACAGCAGACCAGCCCTCCCAGATATTAAGAAATACATAACCACGGTCATAAACACAGTGCAGTATTGACATAAAATCAGAGCAGTGGAACATAAAATAGAGCAGTGGAACAGAGTAGAGAGCTCAGAGGTACAACCATTTGTCTATAAGGACTAGAGCCATGATACAGATGGCACTAAAATCAATAGGGAATGGATTGTTGATTAGTAGATGGTGCTGGGAAAAGAGACTCACTATATAAGAAAAGTAGAACTGGCTCCTTTCCACCATATACAATGGCAGACTCGAGCGAAAGACCTAAACATGAACTCTAAGACTCTAGGTTAGTAGAAAATTTGGGAGTTGAACAAAGATTTGGGAGTGGAGAAGGACTCCGGAAACACATCTTCAGGAGCATAGACCATAAGAAGCACAGAGAGATGCCAGCTCTGTGATGGGTGCAGGAGGGACCTCTCAAGCCAGAGACATGTTGGGGTGTCGGGGCCAGGGGCCTAGGAGAAGAGAAGGGCAATTGCATTATCTATTCATATTTCCGGGGAACCCTTAAGCCAAACACTCAGAAAGTGGGTCAGCCCAAGTGATAAATTAAGTGGGAAAATGCTTTGGGAAGATCCCATTATAAGGTCATAAATTTATTAGATAAAGTAATTGTGCAGTGTCAGACCATGCCAGCTTTAAATTCCCATTCACATAGCTAAGAATGGATCTTTTCTATAATTTCCTGGAATCATAATTGACAGAGATTCAATTATTCTGGAACACATGAACTATAATGGGCTAAAATACCAGACCCTTTCTTATTCATGGGCGTGTATATTTTTAATTGTCTTTTGGAAAGTTATTAGGAAGGGACAGTTGAGTAACAATTAATTTTAAAGATGTAATTAAACATATGCTTCAGCGTTTGATTTCAGCTCTCCTTCAGACACTAAGCACGATGGCTGCAGCGCTGAAGCCCCGAGCTTGGCCAGGCGGCCCCCATCTGCACCCCTCGGGGGTTTGCTCCCAGAGGAGTAGAACTGTGATGCCAGGCGGCACTTCATGCCCTCCTCTGGCCTTCCCCATAGTTCATGGAAGTGATTCAAAAGCACACATCACAAAATCAATGAGTTCTCCAAGGAGAAGCCAATACGTAAATGGGAGGTCCCACAACAAAGCTGGAGTGTGCGCAGTGGCTTCTGAGGCTCTGCCGCCAGCAGCCAAACAGCAGTGATGGAGGCCGGCCGGACTCCGTGGAATAGAGCTGCTCTTGGGGTCTGGGTCCAGCAGAACTGGGTTCAGACCTCGGCTCCACTGCCTATGAGCTGTGTGACCTGTGTGACCTTGAGCAAAGCACATAACCTTCACCAGATCTCCATTTCTGTCCCTGCAGGGCAGTCCTCAGGGTGGAGGTTAAATGGGGTAAGTCGACAGTGCTGGCAGCAGTGATGATGATGAGTATTATTATTATTGCTCTTTGGGAGCAAATATAGGTAAGGACAAGTCGTTCATGATCACTGTCGGACAAGATAAACACGTAAGACACTGAACTGAACAGTAGCCGGACAAGATTACTTAAAGGAAGAGTGGCAGCTTCTGTGAGATCCATTGAACAGATGTACCTCTGCAGAGCATATAAATTATAGCAAATGAATCTTTCTTTACGCAATGTCAGGAGAAGCCCTGATTCCCCAGGGGTGGAGGGAGCCTTCTGCTCCTAACTCTGCTCTGGAGGCTTCCTTACAGGACTCTGCAGGCCCTGTTCCAGATCTGCCTTCCTTTCCACACTTCCAGCAGAGTTGAGGCCTGAAAGAAAGTCCAGTAAATAAATCCACCCACGGCTGGTCAGGAGCACCCTGGGTGACCTCTGTGTGCTGCATCAGCAAATGAGGGAGCAGGGATATTAGCAGATCAGCCCAGGGTCAGTGCTCTCCTCTCATTGGTGATCAGCCCTGTGTCTTGAGTCACAGGGACGTCATCATGGGGCGGCACCAGCACAGCCAGAACTGGCTCAGGCTTGCTGCCCGGGTGACAAGCACATGGACCTTCTCCCTACGCCCACTTCTGTGGGTAATGCTTGCTCATGGTGCCACCCTGTCCTCATGCCTCTGTCTGTGCTTCTAACTCATGCCTCTGTCTGAGCTTCTAACTCTTGTTACCAGCGGTTCTGTAACCTCGGCCCCCACCCCAGACTGGGCTGGTCTTAGCCATGCCCCGTTAGTGTTAGACATGGGGTTTTCCCCAGACTGTAGACGTTTGATCATTGGCTGCCGGTTAATGTTAGAGAAGAGCGGCTAATATTAATATTAGATATTTATAGATTTAGGAATAAGATTTCATCTCCTATTACGAGTATTCAGAAATGCTGGTTGTAGTTATTGTTAGGGACACATGGAAGTGTGCTTTTTTATTCTTCACCTCGTGTTTTCAACACTTCATGCTATGCTCCACCTATGTACAAGCTGCCTGTTGCGTACACAGACACAGCCTGCCATTGCCTGCCTGGTGGCTCCATGGAGACCTCTAGCTGAGGCTGTTAATACCCAATGGAGATGGAGAATTTCTGGGCTCTAGAGCCCGTCACTGGGACACCTGTTCTACTAGGTCCCGTTATGGTTCCCATCACTTGCTATGCACACCTGTAAGCAGATTGTGTTTCCTTGTTCCTGTACAGCAGGCGTGGCCACATGACTTGCTTTGGCCAATGAAATGTTGGTGGAAGTGACACGTGTCATTTCTGGGTGGAGACTTTCAGAGCAAAAGTGTGCTGTTCTGGGATGGACCCTTGTGCAAACAAATGCAGTAAGAGAATCTTCATCCTTAGCCATTTACTTCCTTCTTAGGAATCATTCCTGCTCATCTACTTCTAATGAAGAAGCTTACCTCAATATACTCACCCTTCAGGTGAAGGTTTCCGTGCTGTCATTTTGCAAATAACCAGTAATGTTTAGCTGAGCACTTCCTATATGCTTCATGCACCAGTTTATTTAAGACAAACCCCATGAGAGTGGTTCTGTTATTATGATGACACACATAAGAGTAAACAACCTGAACACGGCCCACTGAAGCCGAGATTTGAACCCTAGGACTTGAGTTCCAGAATTCTGCACATGACCTCCCCAAAGGTACTGGTAACACCCTATGGAAAATGTATGCAAATATAACAGACAGCAGGAATGGTATCAAACGTGGTCCACTTAATTCCACCCTGGAGGAGCCTCTGGGGAGAGGTTGATGAGCATTTTGTGCCGCAGAAGAAGAGAGGAAAGCATTTGGGTCATGGGTAAAAGGCTGGTCTGGTGCCGTGATGCTGCTTCTGGAGTCTGCTAACGTGTTGCTTCTCCCACTGGCTACCATCCAGTTGTACAAGTGTAAACTGTGATGCTGCATTTCCACATGGTGTCTTCTGTTCTACCCACTAGAGGATGTCTGGAAGGAAACATCAGACACGAGAACATCTGTCCTGCTCTTACCAGGCTGAGTGAAGCTGCCCAGAACAGCAGGACATCAGGAAGTTGACACACGGAGCCACACAGAATGCGTGGAGTAGTTTATTTTCTTTTTAGTAAGAGAAATCAAGATAAAATTTTTCCTGATGGTGAAATTGTGTATTTTATTATTATAACAAAAAGATGGCCAAGAGTATTACAGTAATTTCAGTGTTTGATGGAATTCTTAATTTTATATGTTTTAATTCAGAGCAATTAATACTACTGAAGTTTTTATGCATGTTACCCTTGTGTTCATTAAACATACTCTCATCAGTGTGAAACTACATTCAAACACATTATTTTCAGCTGGTAGCTGGTTTATGGTTTTGGTTTGTACTTTAACTTGTAGCAGTGAAATAGACTCTGTAAAGCATTACTGCATTTTTGTGTTTAAAACTTACTGTATATGATAAATATAAAAACTCAATGCCATTAAATATATAAATGACAAAAAGTGGACTTGGATTTTGTTTCTATTGTAGGAAAATCTGATTTCTTTGACAAATTGAATGTGGGGCTCTAAGAAGACAAAAGGAGTTGAGAATGCCTGTTCCAGAAGCTGGTGATCTCATTTATTTCTGTCCTGTGGGGAGGGACATAGGACAGAAACTGAAAGAGTTGAGCAGAAACCACAGCATCCAAGTCTCCTTCTCTCCCTGAAGTCCTCCTGTTGGCTGCTTTTCACCTTGCTTCAGGGAGATGACTGTACTAGGACTATGGGTCCCCGGGGTCTGGTCCTTCCACCAGAGCAGTTTAATCACAAATCAGTTACAGGAAGGTAAGCAAAGCCACCAAGAGAGCTCAGGGGCAGTGTGGCCACTGTGACTCCTGCATGGGCTGAGAGGTGGCCTTCTCCAGAGGGGGCTCCAACATGGCATGTGCAGGAGGCCTTCTCTTCAGGCGTCCAAGCTCCAGAGACCCTCATCCTGTGGCCTGTCTGTGCCACTCTTGGCTCTGTGAGCACTGAACAGCATAAAGGGGGTGAGTGGGATAAGTCAGGAGACGTTTGTGCTCACTTAGAGGGTCCATGCAGAATGAAAGCTGAAGACACGATTCAGTGCTCCAGGGTCGGGGGAATTTGAACCAGTTTCAGAAAAGCATCTTGCAAGAAACAAAAGCAGAAGATGTTCAGTGGTGTAGTTCTTTAAGCAACCACACTGCTGTGCAGATTGCAGCCAAAAGCAGCAAGAACCTGGGCCACAGAGTTCTGCTCGGCCCACACAGACTCCTGTTTGCACACACTGATGCACAGACAGGCTGCTGAATAGCCTGAGCACCTACCGGGAGTCGAGGACAGAATCAGTGATTCCCCCACCTGTCCATTCCTCCTCCACTGCCATGTGCACGTGTGTGTGTGCATGAGAGCTCAAGTGAGTGTGTAAGTGAATGTGAGTATACGTGTGTATGAGTGTGTATGAGTACACATGTAAATATTACAATCACACTTGCAGTTTTGAATCCCTCCCAGGAAGCAGTAAGAAGAATAGAACGCTTATGTCCATGAACTTTGCTAGAGTCGTTTCTGTGGAGGGCTAAGAAATGGTGCTGAAGGCAATACGTTGATGACTGGGCTTCCTGACTAAACACCACTCCCTTCCATCAAAACCTTGGAGAAGCAAAACAAAGGAAAAATAATTTTTACAAAAAAGAGAAATGCCACCTTCAATTAAAGGGAGGAATTTCCACAACTACCAACTGTAAATCAGGAGAACAATGAGCCAAATCCTGCAAAAATATGTCAAATCCTCAAAATGATACATTTGTGACAACCATCACCAAATGTGTGTGTGTGTGTTTTTTTTTTTTTTTTAAGTGCCATTAGATCTAAGGATGTGGTTGGACTACAGGGAAGCAAACCCAGTTCAATACCAAGTAATGTCAGGGAAGAGCAAGCTGATGGGGAAATGATGCTGACAAGAATTTCCATCATCTGCTACTTGGCTTCCTTGCAGAGGAATTGACTTTGGGAGCATAGGAGTGAGGCCAGATGAAGAGGCAACAAGGCCCAATAGCACTGTGGAGAGCTTGTGCAGGGAATGTCTGGAAACTACGTTCCAGTGGGCATGCATTTCTCAGATAAAATAATTATCAGATTTCTCAAGATTTGTTTGAGACCTCAAGTCCCATTAAAAGCTAAATATTTGTCCAAGCAATTTCCACTTGTCTCTCTCTAGGCTCTTTTTAACAGAGATCTGGAACCACAAAAATGAGTAATAATCACAAAGGAACCAAAATGGGACCTGGCCCAAAGGTTAAGAAAATTAAAGAAGGAAAGTAATATAAGCAAAATAGTAAGGGTACAATATACATGGAATGAACATCCAAAGAGTTCAGACTATTGGTTCACCATGATCTCAAATTGCAGACAATATCAGTTATTGAAAAATAAGCTAAAAAATAAATATAAATATTCAAAAGGGAGACTATGTAATCATAGAAGAAAGAAATAAGTGAATTTACAGAGTTCCAGAAATAAATTTAAGAGAAAAATAGACATTTACAGAAATTAAAATCATCTTATAAACAAACTAAGAAAAAATAGGATAAATACAACTAAAAACAAACAGATGTGTTAAACAGGCTTTAGGAAAACATGCTACATTGAATGTAGTAGATATTTGTCACTAATTTTGTCCACCCAACATATGAACTTTTTTCAATGTTCGGTGAATATGTCATTTTATGCCAGATTGCTTGCCCAGATTCCCTTGCAAATAAGACAAAGTGGAGAGATTTGGGTCCTGCTAATAAACACCCATAGAAGACTGGACACAGCAGAAAAAAGGATTAGTGAATTCAAAGACAAGCTAGTAGAATGTGTCCAAACTGGAAGAGAGAGAGAAAACAGAAATACACACATAGGCTATGGTCAAATCATCTCACATTAGGTACAGCTGGAGTCCAGAAGAAAAACAGAAAGAACGGGCAGAAGAAATACTGGAAAAGATAATGACTGGGCATTTTCTAAAATTGATGAATGAAGACATTAACTCACTGATTCTAGAAGCTCAGTGAACTCAAATCAGCAAAAATAAAACATGATTCAACAAGAAAAACACACACTGAGGCACATGACAATCAAAATCCTAAAAAACAATCCTAAAAAACAAAGATAGAGGAAAAAAAAAAATCCTAAGGGACACAAGAAACATTTCACGAAAGGAGATGCAGATCACTTTTGAACAGAAGTTATGGAAGCCAGAGGACGATAGATATTTAAAGAGTTGGTGGGAAGTCTGCCAGTCTAGAATTTCTTCCCAGCAAATGTGCACTGTAACAGTATTACAGAATGTTCTTCAGGCTAAACAATAATATTACACGGAAACATGCAACTTCAGAAAAGATCAAAGAGTACCTGAAAAAGGTAAATATGTCAGTAAATATATAGAAAAATGTTGACTGGATAAAGCAAAATCAAATAAGAATCTGTAATGTACATACCTATTAAAATACATTACAAAAATAGCACAAAAAGAGAGAGTAAATAAACTGCTGTAATTTTTTTTCAAAGTTCAGGAAATAGTTATAATATTTATTTAAAGTAAAGTATAATTTGTCAAAGATGCATATAGTAATCTCTGGAGTGACTGCCAAAAAGAGACAAAGAAGAAAAGAATGTAAGCAGAAAAAAAATGAAAATAAATATCCAACTGTTTAACTTAAATCAAATATATATAGGTAACTATGTTAAACATAAATGGATTAAACATTCCACTTAAACTGCAAAGATTGTCATGCTGGGTAAAAATATAAGACCCAACTACAATAAATCCCCTACATATGAACAGGTTCCATTCTGAGAGCACATTTATAAGTCCAATTTGTTTGTAAGTCCAACAAAGTTAGTCTAGGTACACAACTAACACAATCGGCTATCTAGTACTGTGTTATAATAAGTTTATAATTAAGTCCAATTTGTTTGTAAGTCCAACAAAGTTAGTCTAGGTACACAACTAACACAATCGGCTATCTAGTACTGTGTTATAATAGGTTTATAATAATTTTCACACAAATAATACCTAAAAACAAACAAATACAAAAATAAAGAAAACATTTTTAATCATACAGTACAGTACCTTGAAAAGTACAGTAGTACCAGCTACATCACTGCTGCTTTTAGGCTTGCTTCCAGACATCCTGGGCTTGAAATAAAGATACTGTACTACTGTACTCTATACAGTACTGTATAGTAAAGTACACAAAAGCACAACCACTTGCAGAGGGTGCACACACATGACAATGTATGCCAGATAAGTGAACTAAGTTATGTGATTGAACATGCGAATGCACGTTCTCATCCTTGAAAGTTCACAACTTGAAGGTTCATATGTAGAGAACTTACTGTGTATGCTTCTTATAAGAGGTACACTGAATATAGATGTCAAGAATATATCATTACAGAGTCTACAAGCATTAAAAAGATAATAACTATGTAAATCAATTTAAAATGAAAATCCCTTGAAATTGATACATTCCTGGAAATACACATTTTATAAAAACTGACACAAGAATAAATACAGAATCTGATAAGTCCTATATCTGTTAACAATATTGAATTTACAATATTGAAACTTCAAAATTAAAATGTTGAAAACTTGCCCACCAACAACCTTCAGACCCAGAGAGCTTCACTGGTGAATTCTTCTAAATATTTAAGGAAGTGGTGAGACTGATATTACCCAAACTCTTTCAAAAAAACAGAAAATAGAAGTGATTTCCAACTCAATTTATGAGGCTGACATAATCCTGAAATAAAAATCTAACAAGAACATTATGAACAAAGAAAATTATAGATCAGTATCTTTTATTAATATAGAAACAAAAATCCTGAGCAAAATACTAGTAAAAAGAGCCAGTATACATACAATGAATAAAGTATCCTGGTTATTGCAGGAGTGTACATTTACTTGAGTACCTGAAAGTTAATCAGTGTGATTCGCCACATTAACAGAATAAAGGAAAAAAAAAAAGATCATTTATTATATTCATTAGAAGCAAATGTCTAATAGAATTCAGTATCTGCTCATGATTCCAAGGAAGGACCACCCGTGCTGTATGAGCATTTCAGAAAGTCAGGGAGAAGAGGGGCTGAAGATTGTGGAATTGATTGTCTTTCAGAGATTTTCATTATGCAGGGAAGAATAAGATTACAAGGAGTTTACAGACACTGGAACTGGGATGAAGGAAGTGATACCACAGACTGGATGGGGAAGGAAAGTAAGTCAGCAAGGCGGAGGAGATCCAAAGGGAGAGGTCTCAGTATAAACACAGGAGAGCGAGAGAGTTATAAGGAACTTGTGCATATGGGTTGGTCCGAGGGAGTGTTACTGCAGTGGAAGTGGGTCAGTGAAGCCAGAAGCCTGTTGGGTAGGAATATGACCTGGTTGTGGACTTGGAGGTCACCCTGGATGATGGCAGGATACGGGGTGGAGGGGAAGGCTTAGATCACCTGTGAAAGTCCTTACCTGTGGATTCCTAGTGATAACAGTGGAAAGAAAGCAGCATTGAAGACTCATCCCTGTGTGTTACTTTTACTCATTTCAAGTAGAAGAACATGAGAAAAAGCTTGGCTGGACCAGAAGGAGGAGCTGCCCAGCTGACCCAGAGGGAAATAATAAACGTCTGCTGTTTAAGCCAATAAGTTTTTTGAGTCTTTTGTTATACAGCAACAACTAACTTATACACTTTAAAAAAAAATAAGAATGCTTTCATTCTTAGAACACTGGAAAACCATCCCTACTATAATATTGCTTTTTTTAAAAAAAAATAGTTAAGTTTTAGAAGAGATTATCTATTGGGCTTGAGACTAAAATGGATCAGAATATGTCACCCCCAAATATACCCTTTGGCACAAAGATTATTTTGAACTGAAGGCAACTGAGAATCAACAGATGCAGGGAGAATTCTCTTCCCTCTCTGTTTCTGCCTAAAAGCAGGGCATGCATTTCCTTTGGTGCACATGTCTTTCTAACTCAGACCAGGAAGAAGAGAGCAGCTCCTATCGCTGGAGACAGAGCTGGCACCTAGATGAGAAGGCAGAACAAAACCTCACTAAAATAACCCTTATCTTCCGTTGTTTCCCGCACTTATTTCTTTGTCACTTGCCCACAGGTTATCATCCCTTGAAGCCAAGCCCTCTGTTCTTTGTTAAAATGATATATAAGCCTCCGGGTCTAAACACTTCTTTGAGTTTTATTTCTTTTTTGTGAACTCCTGTTCACATAAAATATTAATGAATATTAATAAATAATTATATAATATAAATAAATCTGTAAATAATAATAAATTTATTTATTTATATCTATTTAAAATAGAAATCAATTAATGTATTTCTTTCTCTTAATTCATCTTTTGTCAGTTAAATGCATAAGCCCCAGTTGCCGAACCTAAGAGGATACAAGAAAACAATTTTCCATCCTGAAAGTTTAATGAATAGGGTATCTTTTACTTTCTTCTTATACATTTCAGGATTATTTGACTTTTTATAATAAACTTATTTATTTTTACTGTTAGAGAAAAAATATTAACATTTTAAGTAACACTGTTAATTCATCAAATATACTAAACTATATAACACCAAGAATACTTAATGATTACTTTATTCTCTTCCCGATATCCGGTTCTCCATTACAATATTATTTACATATATTCCAATTCTAGAAAATGGCAATAGAGAAATGCATTAGTAAAGGAGCTAGGTTTCTCCAAAGACATCAGATTGGCTTCGTGAAACAGAAGTCGGTAGACCAACGACAAACAGGATGGGCTTTTTGACAAAGAAGCTTTATTCTCATTAACACACGCGATGATTGCAGCTGGCTTTGAAGATTTGTCTCTTTTTAAATTTGCTTCAGTAACGTACAGAAAATAAGATAAAATGCCTTCTTTGCTTCCTGGCATTGATGCCTCTGCTGTGTTTCAAATCTGAAGTTTTCTTTTTTTTTTGCAACGAAAATCAAAAAATCATTAAATGATGTTAGAGACAGCAGGAAGTGTGTAAGAATCATAGAACATCTTGCAGCAGTATATATTATTTCATTATCTAAATCAGTGGGTAATGATTTCTTATATATCAAAGCTTATAATTATTTTTCAGGGATATGAACCACAGAGGGGAAGTGGGAGTTTGAGAATGATGTCAGTCAAAGAGCTAGGGTTTCTGCAGAAAAGTGGAGGAATTTGCCCAAAGTGTAATTATGTAAATAAAATGTGCCTGGGGCTAGAATAATTTGACTGTCACCCACTGACAGAAATGGCCCCAGGCTCAGGCCCATACCATTCACTTAGGGAGGTAGATTCGGAGGGCTCTCCCCCGTAAAAAAAACAGCTTTAATTTATTTTGCTCCTGACTATAGAATGCTGGAAGATGGGTCTCCTCTGCAGCTGTGCTTATTTGCGTGAGACTGTTCTAGAAGAAAGCGTGGCATCGGTGGCCCCCTTCTCCTTACCTCCAAGCCCCTAAGCAGCTCAGCCCTTCCTCCCACCTGAAAAGCAAAACGAAAACTTCCACAGGCACGGACACTCACTGCCTCAACATCCTGGTCTTCCAACAACTATCAAATACTTTGAAAGAGGGGTTTCCCTGGTGGCGCAGTGGTTGAGAGTCCGCCTGCCGATGCGGGGGACACGGGTTCGTGCCCTGGTCCGGGAAGATCCCACATGCCGCGGAGCAGCTGGGCCCGTGAGCCATGGCCGCTGAGCCTGCGCGTCCGGAGCCTGTGCTCCGCAACGGGAGAGGCCACAGCAGTGAGTGGCCCGCGTACCGCCAAAAAAAAAAAAAAGAAAAGTACTTTGAAAGACCATCTCCATAGAAGAACCTTTGGGATGCATAATGCATTACCTTTAAAAAAAATAACAAAGCAGTCCAAATGGTATCGGCATGCTTGTACTTTGTCAAGCAAAGCCATTATTTTAAAAGAACGTGTACTACGGACAGTTTTTTTTAAAAGAAAGGGCACATTGTAAACACTATACCAAACACTATACCAAACACTATACCAAACACTACAGGAAGGAGATGATCTCGGGATATGCTTAGCTTTCTGAAAAATTCACGAAATTGCCATTATCCTAATTTTTTCTCCTGATTTTCCTGAGCTGGCAGAAACACTGCGCTGGGTGCTCTGCTCCCAGGCCTGGGCTGGGGGGCCTGCTTCCTGCCTGGCAGTGGGGGGACTGGGACGGGCCTCCCCTTCTCTCCCAGCTCTGCCACCCTCTTTCCAGACCCTCCTGGACTCTGGCCTCCCCCATGATGTGCAGCCTCTCCGCGCACCTCTTCTGTGAACTATCTCACACGGTTATCCACCCCTCACTCTCCACGTCCCCCCACCTCCACCCCCTGGCGTGACTCCCTGAAGACCCGAAGTGTGTGTCTCCAGGTGGCGTCTGCCCAGGGGTCAGTGGAGGCTTCCTGTCTTTTCAGTGACTGCGTGCCTGGGTCTTTACCAACTCTTCGTCCTCTCTAAGGACGGGTAAGGAGGACAAGGTGATTTCAGCTCTGCATGCGTTTTGTGCGCCAAGGCACACCTCGGCTGTTACCACTTCTCAGATGATTTTCCTTAGACGTGCCATCTTTTCAGGGCTTTCAGAGCCAGGGGCCAGCTGACTGGTTTTGCTTTCCAAGCTCCCTTTTCACAGTTACCCAGACCTTACTGCCCGTCTCCTAAATCAGCATTTCAGGTCACCATGTGGTGGTCCCAGCCCCACCGAGCCCAGGGGACCGGCTGCTGTGTCCTGTCCCAGCTCTGCCCACCCCAAGGGCCCGGGTTCCCTCCGTCCTCTCAGGAAGCCTGGCCCTCTGCTTCAGCGCAGAGCCATCTCCTGTTTCTCTTTCCAACTTCCTCTCCCCAGGAAACAAGCAGTGAAATTTTCTCCATGGTTATAGATTAAGGTGGGGAGGCCTGGAGGTGGGCAGGGGGCAGGGCAGCCTTGTACCGAAGCCCTTTGGGGCTCAGACTGGAAGCAGGGCCAGGTTGTGAGGCAACCCGCAGCAGTCTTGGAGGGAAGGGACCTGGGGGCCTGATCTGGGTCTGTGGACAGAATCGGGGGCCCCTCCGGCCATCAGGGCAGGCTCTCTCGCAGTGCGGCGTTAGGGGGCACCCCTTGGTCCCCGGCATGGGGCATTGGAACAAGGAGTGTCTGGAGCCCCCGTGGGCACCCTGCCGCCAAGCCCTGGAAGCAGTTCCCTAGGACGGGGTGAGTGGAGCCGCCCCCGTGAAGGAGGGACGACGGGCAGACCCTCATCCCAGGAGACCTCGGGTAGCTCCAGAGACAGACCAGGCCTCAAGAGAGAGACACAAGGAGTGCCCCTGGCGACGCCCGCCAGGCATAGGTTCGGTGGCTCATCTGAGAATAGAAGGGACACAGCTGCCGGCCTGGCAAAGCCTGTGAGTTGCAGCAGGTGGCCGGGACCCCAACACTCCCAGGATGCCCTGCTGCCCTGGTGCTTTGTGGTAGTGTTTCATGTCAGCCCCCCCTGCCCACAGGGTGCTGTCAATGACCCCATTTTACAGATGAGGAAACCGAGGCAGCAAGCGGTTAGGTAACCAGCTGGTCGCGCTGCCCCACTCTCAGTGGTGAGCATCACTGTGGATTCAGGCAGATGTCGAGAGTCTTGGCGCCGTTCTACTGCTCTCGCCCGTCCCCTAGGGGGTGGGCACCACCAAGAGGGGGATTGGGGCCACTGAGGCCGGAAGGCTTGGGCCAGGGTCTACTCGAGTCCACCCTGTGCCTCACCCGGCTCTCACCTGAGTTCTCCAGGCGGTTCAGTGTGACAAACCTCTGTCTCCCACCCTGAGAACTGTTGGAGGCCTTGCCTATTCCTCAGCCTCAGCTCAGTGCGTGGTGGAAACTAGACAGTCACCACTCACTCGTGCAGGACTGGCGGAGGGGCCACGCTCCTGTTTGATCCGCACAACCCCAACATGTAGGGGTCCGAACAAACCCTGAGCACAAGGTGAGATTGTGAGGCTGAAATAAAAAATATTTAGATGGTTGAAATCACCCCTATGAGCTCCTTGCTGGGTCTAGATGGTTTGCTCATTTTCACCCTCTGCTGAAAGGGCACCTTTCCCACCACCAAGGCGGGCAGGTCCTCTGCTACTGAGAGTCTCCTGCTTACCCAAGGGCTGTGGCTCCTGGTCTCCTACAGCCCCAGGGTCTCCCTGCCCGGCCCTGACCCTGGACTACTGGCCCGAAGACTGAACACAAGAGCCACTCCAGCCGCCTCTGAGGCCTGCCAGGCGCAGCAGGGTCTGCACTGTCAGAGGGCGGAGACGCAGTCAACTCCAAGGAGCCTGAAGAAAGGTGGGCTTCTCGGGCCCCCTGGGCAGCTCCTCCTTTGAGACAGCCCTGTGTCAGGGGTGTTCAGAGAAGAGAAGTGTCCAGCTGGCAGTCCACTCTCCCCTGACATGCAACGTGCTTGCTCGTGTACAGGGCGCTCCCTGTTTTGAGGACACAGGGGAATTTCGATTCCCCTATCATATTCATCCTCAGACCTCCATCTCACTGCTGGACGCTGGGAAACCAGAATATAAGCCCTCGGTCCCTTCTCTCCTAGAGCAGGAGACCGGAAATTCCAGTGCAGGAATATGAACAAAAGAGGGCAACTAGCTCCCCTGAACGGCTGGGAAATACCAGGGGCGACCTTGGGTGACCTTGAACCCTGTGCAGGGCGACAGCAGGGACCAAAGCCGGAGATGGGTGGACACAGCCATGAGCCTGGAATGCGAGGGACAGGAGGGGACCCCCATCTCCCACCTGCGGAGAGTGGATCGTGCAGGAGGAAGAGACACACCTCATGGTGGGGGGGGGTCTCCCCTCTGCAGCCTGAGGGCCGGTCTCTCCAGAGACAAACGCTGCTGCTCTAGAAAGCTTGTGAGTTATGACCAAAGGGAAGAAAGTGTAGAGTGAAAAGCACTAATTAGGGATCTCCTTCATGAAATGCGCACGTGTAACAAAGTAAAATGATCCCTTTCTGGTCTCCGCAGGGAGTTCCACAGGCCAGTTAGTGATGGGATGAGACTCCCTGAGGATGAGGACCTTGATTCATGTACAAATAACATTCGGGGATGGATGGAGACAACGGTGCACGTTGGCAGTTTAAACACACCTCCTTGGTTGCTGTTATGCTATGAATTCTGGGGAAAGTTTTCCTTCACTCTGGAAAGGCAAGCTTCAGGCCAGTCTCCTGCCACGTTTGTCCATGCCGATCCTGGGCTGCTCTGGTGTATGCCGTGTGTGCGTGTATGTGTGTGTGTGTGTGTGTGTGTGTGCATGGCGTATATATGGGTGTGTTTGTATGCATGTGGGATGTTGTGTGTAGTGTATGTGTATATGCGTCGTACACCAGTGTGTGTGTGATGTGCTTGTGTCATGTGTGTGTTGTGTGTGGGTCTGCGGGTGGATGTAAGTGCATGTATGTGTGTGTGCATATGAGTATGTACGTGTGTGTCTTCCTTCAACATTTGTTCTTGGTCCCTCGACACACATTGAAGAGTACAAACCTGGGGCACTAGTGAGACCAGATTTGAAACCAGGCACAATGAGAGAATGGAAATCATGGGACACTCGTGGTTATTTCAGCTAAAGTAAGTAAACACCCTTTTTAGGGGAGAAAACCCTTGTTTAGTGGCCAAGGTCATGAGCCCTGGAGTGAGAGTCCTTAACCTTGAAATCCAGCCCTGTCCTTACAGGCTCTGCCACACTGGAGAAGCTTCTAGATCAGATAGCCAGCTCAGCTTCCTTGTTCGTGAAGGGTTGTACTGAGAGTTCACGGGCACGTGGCCCTTGATCACTGTCAGGGTGTGAGGCTGTGGTCGCTGCCTTTTAACCAGGTGAGTGAGGATCAGTGAGTCAGATGGTGAAAACGGATGCTGGGTGGAGAGAAAGTGGGGAGGGGAGGCGGGTGCAGGTGGGAGATGGGGAAGGATGGCGGGTGCACGCAGCCCGCCGCAGCTGCACAGGACTGCAGGGCACCGGCTCCAGGCCGAGTCCCAGCTCCTAATACAGGGACGCTGTACCTGAGGGTGGTGGACAGGCCGGCAAGGGCATCCAGTGACTCAGAAGTCTCCGTTGATTAAAATCCCTGTTTTTTCTTGACACCATTCTTTTCACACCTGTTTCATTTCGCTGGATTTGGGATTCTAGATTTGGACTATTTTCTCACTTGACCCTGAACATTAGTGATTGTGTTACCCTTTCTGTGGAAATCATGTTACTAATTCTTTGTTGTTCTGTTGTTTTTTTTTTTTGGAGAATCTTGGAGGCTTTGTACAATGATTCCTGTCTCTCCAGACTCCTTGGAAGGCAAAAAAAACATGCTCTAGAAGAATCATTTTACTCTGCGCTGAAACCAAACCGTTTTGGGGGGTGGGAGGGAGGCTGTTTAAGCTGCTTGGTAGAGAGTTGGACGCACTATCCCGTTGACGCTGTGAGTGAGGCAGGTTGTTTCTGGGAGGCAGTTAACTGGCTGGAAAGGGTCCAGCCTGGGCTTTCCTCTCGAAGAAAGTTCTGTGCAGACTTTATGGCCACATCAGTCAGGCCCTTGGCTTCACATCCCAGTGGAGAGAGGACCCTTCACGGCCACCTTTCCTGGGCATCAGCTCAGAACTGGAAGAGGGCAGAGGGCAGAGGACGGAGGGCAGGCTGTGGGCAGGGATCCATGCGGGTGAAGCCCCTTGGGGGGGGCTTTTCCCTGTAGCCCCGTCGGGAGGAGCTGGATTCCGGCACCTGAAGAATGACTGTGGCACCACGTGCTGTGTTCTGTGGTTACCACATCCCTGTGCCCATACACATGGCTCTGGGTGACCGTACAAATGAAAGGGTATCAACGTGAAACAACTATCAGCAAATCACCCAGGGCAAACACGCACAGTGAGTACAGGACGGAACGTGACACGCAGAATGCCTTCCTGGGTCTCTGCTTCCTCGTTTTCAGATTTTGTTACTAAATCCATATGTAAGGCGTTTTAACTTCACCCTTCTTGTGCACAAGACAGGCCTCAAGGACGAGGGAAAAGACTGATGGGAAGGGAAGTGTGAGTGGCATGTTGTGACACTTATGTCACCTTTCAAATACTTTATGGTTTGGATCCATAAGTGATTAGAGCGTGGCTATAGCTGCATCCAGAGGAAGTTGGAATTCAGGGAGCTTGCATGCACACACAGGTATGCACACACGCAGTGCACATGGGTACCCATGCATGTGTACACATGCACACACATACATGCACACACTCATGTGCATGCACTACACACATGGACACATACACACACACACACAATGCACACAAGCACACACTCAGTATGCACACGCACACATGCATGTGCATACTCACATGCGCACACATACAATGCCCACACGTGCATATGCACGCACAATGCACACACGCACACATGCATGTGCACACTCACATGCACACACATGTACACACACAATCCCCACGCATGCATATGCACACACGCACACAACACACAGTGCATACTCACACGCACACATGCAATGCCCATGCATGGACACATGCATATGTACACAAGCACACAGTGCACACATGCACACACATGCATGTGCATAGTCACACACATGCACACATGCAATGCCCACACGCACACAACACACACATGTGCACACTCGCACGTACACATGCAATGCCCATGCATGGACACATGCATATGTACACACGCACACAGTGCACACATGCACA